>NC_134687.1:311845159-312160159 GCF_050947455.1 Rhinoderma darwinii | reverse complement strand
ATGTATTAAAAAAAAAAGACTCAATTTGGGAATAACCCTTTAATAGAAGCCTGTCAAAGACGATATACTGCAATACATTAGTATTGCCGTATATCGTGCAAGCGATCCAATGATTGCTGGTTGAAGTCCCCTTGGGGGACTAATAAAAAAAAGTAAAAATTTGCAAAAGTTTTTTATGTAAAAAAAATATTAAAAGTTCCAAAAGAAAACTTTTCCCATTTTCCCCCTAGAGCATAGTAAAAAAATTAATAAATAAACATAATTGATATCGCTGCATCCGTAAAAGTCTGAACTATTACAATATATCATTATTTAACCTGCATGGTGTACGCCATAAAATTGTAAAAGCCAGAATCGCTATTTTTTTGGTCACCTCATCTCCCACAAAAAATTGAATAAAAAGTGGTCAAAATGTCGCATGTACACCAAAATGGTATCATTAAAAACTACAGCTTATCCCGGAAAAAATAAGCCTTCATACAACTTAATTGACAGAAAAATAAAAAGTTATGGCTCTCAGACTTTGGCGACACAAAATAAATTTATTTTTACACTTAGTTTTTTACTTGTAAAAGTAGTAAAATATAGAAAATACTATATATATTTAGTATCGCCGTAATTGTATTGACCCACGGAATAAAGTTAAAATATTGTTTTAAGTGTACAGTGAATTCCGTAAAAGCTAAGCGCAAAGAAACAATAGAGGAATCGCTGTCTTTTTCATTTTCTACGCCACAAATAAATTTTTCCCCATTTTCTAGTACATTATATGGCACAATAAAGGGTGCTACGAAAAACTACAACTCGTCCCGCAAAAATCAAGCCCTCATAGGACAATATCAACGGAAAAATAAAAAAGTTATGGCTTTTGGAAGGTGGGGAGGAAAAAACGAAAATTAAAATCTGAAAGTTGTTTACGACGGGAAGGGGTTAAAGAGGCTCTGTCACCACATTATAAGTGCCCTATCTCCTACATAATATGATCGGCGCTGTAATGTAAATAACAACCGTGGTTTTTATTTTGAAAAACGATCATTTTTGAGCAAGCTATGAGCAATTTTAGATTTATGCTAATTAGTTTCTTAATAGACAACTGGGCGTTTTTTTTACATTTTGACCAAGTGGGCGTTGTAAAGAGAAGTGTATGACGCTGACCAATCAGCGTCATACACTTCTCTCCATTCATGTCTATTTATACTCAGCACAGCGTAATCTCGCGAGATCACGCTGTACTGTCACATACACCCACATTAACTTTACTGAAGTGTTTTGAGAGTCAATAGACATTGCCTCCAGCCAGGACGCAATGTCTATTCACACTCCCGATACTTCGGTAAAGTTTCTGTGAATGACAGCACAGCGTGCTGTGTGAGTAAGTCCCACAAAAACTTTACCGACGTGTTGGGAGTGTGAATAGACATCGCATCCTGGCTGAAGGCAATGTCTGAATAACTCCCAAGACACTTCAGTAAAGTTAATGTGGATGTATGTGACAGTACAGCTTGATCTCGTGAGATCACTCTGTGTTGAGTACAAATAGACATGAATGGAGAGAAGTGTATGACGCTGATTGGTTAGCGTCATACACTTCTCTTTAAAACGCCCACTTGGTCAAAAGGTAAGAAACGCCCAGTTGTCTATTAACCCCTTCCCGACATCCGCCGTATATATACGGCGCTGTCGGGCAGGTCTTCCCGCAAAGCGCAGTATTATTACGTCGTGGTGATAGTGCGGGCTCAGGAGCTGAGCCCGCACCCTCACTGCCGAGTGACAGCTGTATGTTACAGCTGGCACACTCAGGTATTGGCCAGGACCGGAGCTAGCATCCGATCCGGCCGATTAACCCCTCAGATGCTGCGTTCAATAGAGATCACAGCATGTGAGGAGTTTTTAGCCACTGGCACCCCAGCAACATGATCGCTGGGTTGCCGGTGGCTGCAAAGGCGATCGGAGGTATAATACTTACCTCCCGGTCTATCAGCAACAGAAGCCTCCTATGCCCCGCTCGACGGCGGGGCCTAGAAGGCTTCCGGTACCATCGGCGAGATGACGCCGGCCCAGCTTCCGGCTCAGAAGCTGAGCCGGCGTCATCAGCAGTGGGTGTCCGCTGTATGTTATAGCGGACACCCCGCTGTATCGGCAGGGATCGGAGCTAGCTCAGATTCCTGCCATTAACCCCTTCGATGCAGCGATCCAATGCAATCGCTGCATCAAAGTGGTTTGTAGCAAATCGGCAGCCTGCCATTCGATGGCAAGGCTACCAACTGCTACTATGGCAACAGAAGGCCTGACAATGGCCTCCTGTCTGCCATTACGGAAGCCGATTAGGCCCCGACCAGAGCCGGAGCCTGATCGGCTTTCTGTCAGTGAACAACTGACACTTCTAATACATTGCAATAGATTGATGTTCTAATACATTGCACTACCTATCAAACAGTTGGACCTTCTAGTCCCCTAGTGGAACTAAAGAAAAGTGTAAAAACAAGTGTAAAAAAGTACAAATAAAAGTTGTAAAAAATCAAATAAAAGTTTCAAGTAATAACATAAAACACTATCGCCCTTTTTCCAAGTCATTTATTATTGAAAAAAATAATAAAACCATACATATTTGGTATCGCCGCGTCCGTAACGACCTGAACTATCAAAATATTATGTTATTTGTCCCTCGAGGTGAACGTCGTAAAAAAACAACCTAAAAAAATAATGCCAGAATTGCTTTTTTTTTTGTCACTTTGCCTTCCAAAAATTTAAATAAAAGTGATCAAAAAGTCGCATGTATCCAAAAATGGTACCTATAAAAACTATAGCTCGTCTCGCAAAAAACAAGCCCTCATATAGCTCCGTTGACGAAAAAATTTAAAAGTTATGGTGGCTCTTACAACATGACGACAGAAAAAATACATTCTTTTTACAAAAGTAATTTTATTGTGCAAAAAGTTGTAAAACATAAAAAAGTGCTATAAATTAGGTATCGCCAGAATCGGGCTGACCCGCAGAATAAAGTCAACATGTAATTTATGACACGTGGTGAGCGCTGTATAAAAAAACTAAAAAACGATGGCAGAATTGCTGTTTTTTGATCACCTTGCCTCCCCAAAAAAAGGATAACAATTAATCAAAAAGTCGCATGTATCCCAAAATGGTACCAATAATATCTACAGCTAGTCCCGCAAAAAAACATCTAGGGAAACATTTTAATGTTTACTTTTCACCATCTGCAGCGCAATCATTTATGGAAAAGACCTGTGGGTGAAAATGCTCACTCTACACCCCTTAATAAATGCCTTGAGGGGAGTAGTTTCCAAAATGGGGTCACTTCTCAGCGGTTTCTTTTATTATTTCAGATCAGAGCCTCTGCAATTGTGAACCAATACTGTGTAAGTTGCCAAGTTAGGCCTCAATTTCGCATTGCACTCTCTCACTCCTGAGCCCTGTTGGTAGTCCAGGCAAAAGATTAGGGCCACATGTAGGGTGTTTCTAAAACCGGGAAACACCGCATAATAATTAGAGTGCTGGCTTGTTATGATGGCACAAGCTGGGCACCACATATTGGCATATATATGGAAAAAAAAAAGTGTTCACTCTGCAACATCGAGTGCATACTAAATTCTGCAAAACACCTGCGGGGTTAAAATGCTCGCTACACCCCTAGGTGAATACCTTGAGGGTGTAGTTTCCAAAATGTGGGTGGTTTCCACTGTTTTGGTTCCACAGGGGCTTTGCAAATGAGACATAGTGACCAGAAACCAATCCAGCAAAATCTTTACTCCAAAAGCCAAATGGCGCACCTTCCCTTCTGAGCCCTGCCGTGTGCCCAAACAGCAGTTTATGACCACATATGGGAAATTGCCGTACTCAGGAGAAATTGCTTTACAAAAGTTGTGGTTCTTTTTTTCTTTTATTTATTGAGAAAATTAAAAAATTTGAGCTAAAGCTACGTCTTATTGAAGAAAAAGGATTTATTTTATTTTCACTGCCCAATCCCAATAAAATCTATGAAACATCTGTTGGGTCAAAATGCTCACTACACCCCTAGATGAATTCTTCAAGGAGTGTAGTTTCATGAATCGAGTCACTTTTGGGCAGCTTCCACTGTACTGGTTTCTTAGGGGCTTTGCAAAAGCGACATGGTTCCAAGAAATCAATCCAGCAAAATCTGTACTCCAAAAGCCAAATGCGGCTCCTTCTCTTCTGAGTTTTGCCGTGTGACCAAACAGCAGTTTATGACCATATATGGGGTATTTCTGTACTCCAGAGAAGTTGCTTTACAAATGTTGGGGTTAATTTTTGTTGAGAAAATAACATTTTTTGAGCTAAAGCTATGTCTTATTGAAGAAAAAGGATTGTTTTTATTTTCACTGCCCAATTCTAATAAAATCTATAAAACCCCTGTGGGGTCAAAATGCTCACTACACCCGTAGATGAATTCCTCAAGGGGTGTAGTTTCCAAAATGGGGTCACTTGTGGGAGGTTTCCACTGTTCTGTCCCTATGGGGGCTTTGAAAATGTGACATGGCCTTCGCAAACCATTCCTGCTAAATTTGAGCTCCAAAAGCCAAATGGCGCTCTTTCCCTTCTAAGCCCTGTCGTGTGTCCAAAAAAGCCATTTATGACTACATGTGGAGTGTTGTTTTAATCGGGAAAAATTGCTTTACAAATGTGGTGGTGCTTTTTCTCCTTTAGTCCTTGTGGAAATGAGAAAAAATTAGCTAAACCTACATTTTCTTTGAATGAATGTAGATTTAAATTTTTACGGCCTACTTCCAATAATTTCTGCAATGAACCTGCGGGGTCAAAATGCTCACTATACCCCTAGATAATTTTCTTGAGGGGTCTAGTTTCCCAAATTGGATAACTTTTGGGGGATTTCCACTGTTTTGTATTGCAAGGGCGCTTCAAACCTGACATGGTGCCCAAAATATTTTTGAATAAAAAGGAGGCCCCAAGATGCACTAGGTACTCCTTTGCTTCTGAGGCCGGTGCTTCAGTCCATTAGGAAACTAGGGCCCCATGTTGGATATTTCTAAAAACTGCAGAACCTGAGCAATAAATATTGAGTTGCATTTCTCTGGTAAAACCTTCTGTGTTACAAAAAAATTGATTAAATATGAATTTCTGCAAAAAAATAATGAACTTTGTAAATTTCACCTCTACGTTGCTTTAATTCCTGTGAAATGTCTAAAGGGTTAAGAAACTTTCTAAATGCTGTTTTGAATACTTTGAGGGGTAACGTTTTTAAAATGGGGTGACTTATTCGGGGTTTCTAATATATAAAGCCCTCAAAGCCACTTCACAACTCAACTGCCCCTTGTAAAAATAGCCTTTTTGAAATTTTCTTAAAGTTCTAAGCATTGTAACTTCCTAGAAAAATAAAACGATATTCAAAAAACTACGCAGATCTAAAGTAGACATATGGGGGATGTTAATTAGCAACAATTTTGTGTGGTATAAAATGCATTAAAATTTAGAAAAATCATAATTTTTGAAATTTTTCACTAAATTTTGGTGTTTTTCACAATTAAATACTGAATGTATCGAGCAAATTTTGCCAGTAACATAAAGTCCAATGTGTCATGAGAAAACAATCTCGGAATCACTTGGATAGGTGAAAGCATTCCGGAGTTATTACCACATAAAGTGAAACATGTCAGATTTGAAAAATGAAGCTCTGTCAGCAAGGTGAAAAGTAGCCAAAGCGGGAAGGGGTTAAGAAACGAATTAGCATAAATCTAAAATTTATCATAACTTGCTCAAAAAGTATCGTTTTTCAAAATAAAAACCACTGTTATCTACATTACAGCGCCGATCAGATTATGTAGAGATAGGGCACTTATAATGTGGTGACAGAGCCTCTTTAGGCATACCTCCCATGCCATGCCCCCTAACCACGCCCAATATACCGCATAAGCACATCAAATCACTGCCAAATAAGAAGAGCATATTCTCCCTGCGGATCTCTAGACTTACAAAAAAACAAACTATGGATATCACAAATATTATGGATCAGGTTATATCATCTTTGTGTTACTTTTCCTAACTTGGGTATAACATTTGCTCATCACAGCAGCAGCAGTTGCAGGACAAACCAAAAGGCTGAGAACAATGTAAGTCAAGAGGGAGACCCGATGGTGGATGATTTTCATTTGACAGGTAGCAGAGGTATTTTCCTGTCGCGTAACTCTGCTACCGGTCAGTGGAAAAATCATCCGCCAGAGGACAAAATGTGTCCCCATGGCGGAGTACCACAAATAAACACCTGGGAATCACACATGATGGGGAAACATTTTTCCCTGTGGTGGATGACTTTTCAGCTGACAAGTAGCAGAGTTACATGAAGGGGAATTATTTTTCCATTGACGTCTAGTTTCTATTGCAGCGCAGGGAAGAAGACGGAAGTCGCTGGAGGTGAGAAGTTTTTTCATTCTTCATATTACTAACTTTATTTTTTTTCTTCTGTAGGTTCCGCTGGACCTTTTGGACTATGTCGTAGATTCGTTGGACTACTTCGATGATATACGCTTTTTTTTTAATTTATTTTTTAAACTACGTGGGGTCCCCCCTATTTTTCATAACCAGCCAAATACAACACAGCAGCAGCAACCTAGCAATACAAGGATGGGAAGGGCCACAGTTTTTGGCCCCTTCTAGCCTCATAATACCAGCCTACAGCCGCCTCAGTGTCCTGTGAAGGATGGAGTGGACAGAAGTTAATGTTTATAATAATTTTCTTTCTTTAATAAAATATAGACTATAGAGTTGTGTACATAATTGTGATGAAGCAATAGTAATAGGATTAGATAAGTATACGTGGCAAGATGGCCCCTGAACAGGGACTACGCACTAATAAAATAACAAGTCACTTCCTGGTATGAACGAACTATGAACTAGGAAGACATATCTAAAGGACCAGATAAGGGTGAACCTATCCATGGATGACACAAGTATCAAGAGGCTTACAGTGATACGTGCTTTTATAAAAGTGTGATAACATGTACCCACCCCCAGGAGAAAGGGGATATATAGAACAAATGTGTCTAATAAATAAGTCAGCGACGCCTGATGCTGAGTGAGGAGCTTTGTACCAGACTCTGTGTGGTGTGATTCCTTTCGTACGAACTCAGCGTATTATCCCTGCCGGTTGAGACTGATTAGTACCCGAACATTTTGGCGCTCGACGTGGGGCCACACTCGAGGGATAAGCCGTGTCCGTGATCGACGACCCCCAGACGCCTCAACATCGAATCACCAGCCACGCTCCCAGGAAGTCTGATCAGCTTCAAATAAAACACGGTAAGGTTAAGTTCATGTTTATGAATATTGGCTCTTATCCGTGTGGGAGAGTGAGCAGGTGATAAGATACCGAGGTATTTGGAGTCGATCCCGGCCACACTCTCAGCGACAGAGAGTTAACCCGCTGTGTGGTTCCAAGAATCATAGTATAGATAGTCGCGTCTCGCCGGCATAGGTGATAAGTATAAGTGTGATAATTTAATTGGTCGCAGGGTATAGGTTGATACCATTAAGACGACAGGTGTAAGTGTAATAATTTAATTGGTCGCAGGGTATAGGTTGATACCATTAAGACGACAGGTGTAAGTGTAATAATTTAATTGGTCGCAGGGTATAGGTTGATACCATTAAGACGACAGGTGTAAGTGTAATAATTTAATTTAATTGGTCGCAGGGTATAGTTTGATACCATTAAGACGACAGAGACAGACAGTCAGTTATAATTGTGTTTAAAAAAAAAAAAAAAAAAAAAATATAAAAAAAATTGTGTTTTGTGTTCAGAAACATCGAGAATAAGGTTTCATTCTCAGGACGGTGTTAAATATAGAACAGTATGTTTAATGTGTTTAAAAAAAAAAAAAAAGAGACAGGCAAGAAGAATGTAGAAAATAGTAAGAAAGTTATGCACATATGTGGCATATTTATAGATGGAAGAATGGGCTGCAGCTCTTAGGGAAAACAAGGGAAGATTAAGTGACGAAGGAAAGTTAGATGACCGTCACTACAGATGGTCGGGTACTGGATTGAACCCGGCTCTTCCCAGCACCCCTGGTGGCGGTGGGTACTGGGGTAATAATGGGGGGTTAGTACTAGCCTTTTTACTGGCTCACACTAAGAGCCACCTTAGTAATGGACACTGTCAATCAGGCAACTGCCATTACTAAGGCGCTGTTAAAATATAAAAAAAAACACAGAAGCATAAGAAAATATTTTTTTATTGAAATAAGAACTCCCCCACACAACTGATTTTGACCATTTTATTAAAAAAACAAAAAAAACATAAATCATCGAAGTAGTCCAACAATATTATGTAGTCCAAACGGTCCAGCGTAAACTGCAAAACAAAATAAATTAAGTTAGTAATATGAAAAATAACAAATCTTGTAGTCACCTACAGCAGACGTCTGTCTTCTCCCCTGCACCGCAATATAAACTAGACGTCAATGAACTTCTGAAACGTCATTTATTGTAAATTAAAAGGGTTTTCCCACAAACACATGTATAGGGGATACATGTGTGATCGCAGGGGGTCTGACCACTGGGGCCCCCAGCGATGAGAACTGGGGACCGAAAGTCCCCCGAAGTGGCCTGCGCTCCATTCATTTCTAGGGACTTAGGGAACCGTTGTCTCCGGCATTTCCATAAAAATGAATGAAGCAATGGTCGAGTAAGTGTACCAGCGCTCCATTCTCATGGAGCACTTCGGGGGAATTTCGGTCCCCCGTTCTCATCGCTGGGGTCCCAGTGATAACACCCCCAGCGATTACACATGTTTGCCCTATTCTGTGGATAGGGGATAGATGTTGTGAGAAAACCCCTTTAAAGGGGTTTTGCAATCCCTAAAAATTGATGGCCTATACTCAGGACTCCCCATTAAGTTGGGATACTGTTGTTCCTTCTCCATTGCTGGTCGTGCTGCTGGATATATACGTCTTCCACAAAAAAATTTTTTGCAGCGTCGAGCGAGAGCACAGCTTTATGTTCTCTTGCATCTGGCTTCAGCTGGAGGTTCAGAAACAGTCGTCTAATATTTATGGACGTTGACTTTTCTGGCATGAAGCGAGTTTGGTCACTATGTATCAACTGCAAAATAACTGTAAGTAGCCTATTAGCAAGTACATTCGCCAGTAATTTCACATCAGCACACAGTAAAGAGATTGGGCGGTAAGAGTCTGGTCGTGTCAGATCTTTACCCGACTTTGGTAAAACTATGATTATCGCCTCGCCCATGGAATCAGGCAGTGACCCCACTTTTTCTGCTTCCCTAATAACTTCCAAGAGCTCTGGTAACAATACTCCTTTATGTTCCTTAACTCCTTCCCTCTTTGGCCACTTTTGACCTTCAGGACAGAGCCTAATTTTTCAAATCTGACATGTTTCACTTTATGTGGTAATAACTTCAGAATGCTTTTACCTATCCAAGCGATTCTGAGATTGTTTTCTCGTAACATATTGGACTTTATGTTACTGGCAAAATTTGCTCGATACATTCAGTATTTCATTGTGATAAACACCAAAATTTTTCAAAAAAGTTACATTTAAATGTATCTGCTTGTAAGACAGATAGTAACACTACACAAAATTGTTGCTAATTAACATCCCTCATATGTCTACTTTAGATTGACATCGTTTTTTGAACATCCTTCTATTTTTCTAGGATATTACAAGGCTTAGAACTTTAGCAGCAATTTCTCACATTTTCAAGAAAATGTCAAAAGGCTATTTTTACAGGGGCCAGTTCAGTTGTGAAGCGGCTTTTAGGGACTTATATATTACAAACCCCCTATAAGTCACCCCATTTTAAAAACTTCACCCCTCAAAGTATTCAAAACAGCATTTAGAAAGTTACTTAACCCTTTAGACGTTTCACAGGAATAAAAGCAAAGTAGAGGTGAAAATTTCAAATTTCATTTTCTTTTGCAGAAATTTATTTTTAATCCATTTTTTTTGTAACACAAAGTTTTACCAGAGAAATACAACTCAATATCTATTGCCCAGATTCTGCAGTTTTTAGAAATATCCCACATGTGGCCCTGGTGTGCTAATGGACTGAAGCACAGGCCTCAGAATCAAAGGAGCACCTAGAGGATTTTGGGGCCTCCTTTTTATTAGAATATATTTTAGGCACCATGTCAGGTTTGAAGGGCTCTTGCGCTGCCAAAACAGTGTAAATCCCCCAAAAGTGACCCCAGTTTGGAAATTACACCCCTTGAGGAAATTATCTATGGGTATAGTGAGCATTTTGACCCCGCAGGTTTTTTGCAGAAATTATTGAAAGTAGGCCGTGAAATTGAAAATCTAAATTTTTTCAAAGAAAATGTAGGTTAAGCAAATTTTTTCTAATTTCCACAAGGACTAAAGGAGACAAAGCACTGCAACATTTGTAAAGCAATTTCTCCAGAGTAAAACAATACCCCACATGTGGTCATAGACGGATGTTTGAACACGCAGCAGGGTATCATGTCCGTGGCTGCGGGCTGTCAGCTCCGTTCCTACCCTGACAGCCGCAGCCATGAGTCGGCAAGCGCTGGCCCCAGCCTCCTCAGGAGAAGCCAGCGCTCGCGTCTACTCACCAATGCCGGATCCCGTAGGGGCAGCGCGCGCACCGGACCCCGTTCCTGACCTTTGACCTGTGAGTACTCTGAACTATAACAGGGGTCCAGCCCCCTAGTTCTATGCCTGAGTCTGTCTTGCAAATGGCCCCCTAGTGTTTCCTGCTCCCAGTGGTTTCCTGTTTCCTGTTCCTGTTTCCTGTTCCCATATGCTGAATCTAGTGTCGTGCTTGTTGTAGCCGTGCTGTGCTATATTCCACGCCTGACCTGCCTCTCCACACCTGACGTCCACCTGCTGCCAAGTTCCTGCCTAGCCTGCCTCGCTACTGTCCGAGCTGCCACAGGTACCCTATACGAACTATAGATTTTGACCTGCGTCCTGTTGGCCAGCTGCCATACCGCCAAGACGGTACAGCCCAGTGGGTCCACGAACCCTTTGCGACACAGGGCTTAGAAGGGAAAGAGCGCCATTTAGCTTTTGGAGCTGAAATTTAGCAGGAATGGTCTGCGGAGGCCATGTCACATTTCAAAGCCCCTGAGGGACCAAAACAGTGAAAACTCCAAAAAAGTTACATAGTTACATAGTTACATAGTTAGTACGGCTGAAAAAAGACACATGTCCATCAAGTTCAACCAAGGGACGGGAAAAGGGAACGAAAAAATTTCTACACATAGGAGCTAATACTTTTTTGTTCTAGGAAATTATCTAACCCTTTTTTAAAGCCATCTACTGTCCCTGTAGACCAGCTCCTGCGGTTGTTCCATAGATTCACAGTTCTTACAGTAAAGAAGGCTTGTCGCCTCTGCAGGTTGAACCTTTTTTTCTCCAGACGGAGGGAGTGCCCCCTTGTTTTTTGATGGGGTTTTACATAGAACAGGATTTCACCATATTTTTTGTATATGCCATTAATATATTTATATAAATTAATCATGTCCCCCCTTAGTCGTCTTTTTTCAAGGCTAAATAGGTTTAATTCTTTTAATCTTTCCTCATAACTTAGATTCTCCATGCCCCTAATTAGCTTTGTTGCTCTTCTTCGTATTTTTTCCAACTCCAGGGCATCCTTTCTATGAACTGGAGCCCAGAACTGAACTGCATATTCTAGATGAGGCCTCACTAATGCTTTGTAAAGTGGCAATATTACATCCCTGTCCCGCGAGTCCATGCCTCTTTTAATACACGACAATATCCTGCTGGCCTTTGAAGCAGCTGATTGACACTGCATGCTGTTATTTAGTTCATGATTTACAAGTACACCCAGATCCTTCTCAACAAGTGAATCTGCCAGAGTAGCTCCCCCTAGGACATATGATGCATGCAGGTTGTTGGTACCCAGATGCATAACTTTACATTTATCTACATTAAACTTAATTTGCCAACTGGTTGCCCAAACACTTAGTTTGTTTAAATCTGCTTGCAATTCACGAACATCTTCCATAGACTGAACTATATTACATAGCTTGGTGTCATCTGCAAAAATAGACATAGTGCTATTAATCCCATCCTCTATATCATTAATAAATAAGTTGAATAATAGTGGTCCCAGCACTGAACCCTGGGGTACACCACTTATTACCGGGGACCATTCAGAGTAGGAATCATTGACCAACTACAATTACAAACTATATTTTCTAAACCTATAGTCCTTCATTTACCCATTAGGCGTCTATGGGGGACAGTTTCAAATGCCTTTGCAAAGTCCAAAAACACTATATCCACAGCGGCCCCTCTGTCTAGGCTTCTGCTCACCTCTTCATAAAAACAGATTAGGTTAGTTTGACAACTTCTGTCCTTAGTAAAACCGTGCTGGCTGTCACTTATAATACTATTTTTTGTCACATAATCCTGTATATAGTCCCTCAATAGCCCCTCAAACATTTTCCCCACGATGGATGTTAAGCTTACTGGTCTATAATTACCCGGGGAAGACCTAAAGCCCTTTTTAAAAATAGGCACCAAATTTGCCCTGCGCCAGTCCCTTGGCACTATTCCAGTCACTAGAGATTCTCTGAATATTATGAAAAGGGGGACAGAAATAACTGAACTAAGCTCTTTAAGAATTCTAGGGTGTAACCCATCTGGTCCTGGGGCCTTGTGCACATTTATTTTATTTAATTTAGCTTGGACCATATCTACATTCATCCAATTCAGTATATCAACTGATATATTAACAGCACTGGCACCGGCTACATCAGCTGCTCTTTCTTCAGTTGTATATACAGAGCTAAAGAACCCATTTAGTAACTCTGCCTTCTCTTGATCCCCTGTGACCAACTCCCCATTACCGCTATCTAGGGGTCCTATATGTTCAGACCTTGGCTTTTTAGCATTTATATACTTGAAGAATTTTTTGGGATTTGCTTTACTATCCTTGGCCACCTGCCTTTCATTTTGTATTTTTGCTCATTTTATTAAATTTTTACAGATTTTATTAAGCTCTTTATATTTTACAAAGGCTGCAGATGTACGCTCAGATTTGTATTTTTTAAATGCCCTTTTTTTGTCATGTATTGCCCCTTTCACAGAAGGTGTAAGCCATGTGGGGTTTAATTTTAGTCGTTTATACTTGTTACCTATAGGAATAAATTTTGCACTATAATTACCCAAAGTAGATTTGAAAATCTCCCATTTATCATTTTACATTAGTTCTTCCCAGTCTATATCCTGAATTGCAGCCCTCATCCTGGGGAAATTGGCTTTCTTAAAATTAAATGTTTTTGCCCTCCCAGCCTGCGTTTTGTTTTTTACAGTATAGCTAAAATGTAACTATATTGTGATCACTGTTACCAAGGTTTTCATGAACATTGACATTCCCAACAAGATCTGCATTATTAGCAATGACCAGATCCAACAGAGCTTCACCTCTAGTCGGGTCTTCCATAAACTGGCCCATAAAATTTTCCTGCAACATGTTGAGGAAATGTCTCGCCTATGCAGTTGAAGCCGAACCATGACACCAATTAATATCCCGGAAATTAAAATCTCCCATTATCACTACAGTACCCGCCTGTGCAGCCCGCTCCAAGTGATTCCATTTAGGAAACTACACCCCTTGAAGAATCCGTCAAGGGGTGTAGTGAGCATTTTGACCCCACAGGTGTTTCATAGATTTTATTAGAATTGGGCAGTGAAAATAAAAAAATCCTTTTTCTTCAATAAGATGTAGTTTTAGCTCAAAATGATTCATTTTCTCAACAAACAAAGGAAAAATAGAACCCTCAACACTTGTAAAGCAATTTCTCCCGAGTCTGGCAATACCCCACACGTGCTCATAAATGGCTGTTTGGGTACAGAATAGGGCTCAGAAGGGAAGGAGTACAGATTTTGCTGGATTGGTTTCTGGGCGCTATGTTTTATTTGCAAAGTCCCTGTGGGACCAAAACAGTGGATCCCCCCAGAAGTGACCCCATTTTGGAAACAACACCCCTCAAGGTATTCACCTAGGGGTGTAGTGAGCATATTAACCCCGCAGGTGTTTGGCAGAAATTGGTGTGCACTCGATGTTGCAGAGTGAAAATGGGATTTTTTCTATAGATATGCCAATATGTGGTGCCCAGCTTGTGCACCATAACAAGACAGCTCTCTAATTATTATGCTGTGTTTCCCGGTTTTAGAATCACCTTACATGTGGCCCTAATCTTTTGCCTGGATATTCGACCATGCTCAGAAGTGAAAGAGCACCATGTAAAATTGAGGCCTAATTTGGCGACTTACACAGTATTGGTTCACAATTGCACAGGCTCTGATGTGAAATAATAAAAAAAAAACCTGAGAAGTGACCCCATTTTGGAAACTGCACCCCTCAAGGCATTTATTAAGGGGTGTAGTGAGCATTTTCACCCCACAGGTCTTTTCCATAAATGATTGGGCTGCGGAAGGTGCAAAGTAAAAATTAAAATGTTTCCCTAGATATGCCATTTCAGTGGCAAATATGTCGTGCCCAGCTTGTGCCACTGGACACACACACACACACACCAAAAATTGTTAAAAGAGTGCCATATATGTGGAAGTAAACTGCTGTTTGGGCACACTGTAGGGTTCAGAAGGGACGTAGCGCCATTTGGCTTTTGGAGCGTGGATTTTGCTTGGTAGTAGTTTTGTTTGGAGTCTTACTAGTGTTTCCGTTTGACCATTGGACTGGGGATGGTAGGCTGAGGAAAAGTCCAACTTTACATCGAGGAGTTTACAGAGGGCTCTCCAGGACATTGAGGTGAACTGAACCCCCCGATCAGACACGATATGCAGAGGTAAGCCATGCAGGCGGAAGATGTGTTGGATGAAGAGGTTGGCCAGTCGAGAAGCAGAAGGTAGGCCGGTCAGCGGAACGAAATGAGCTATCTTCGAGAATCGGTGACACCACCACTCAGACCGTACTGCATCCAGCAGAGTGAGGCAGGTCTGTGACAAAGTCCATTGCTATATGCTGCCAGGGAGCATTGGGCACAGGCAGCGTCTGGAGCAGGCCAGCAGGCTTGGGGTGAGCAACCTTGTTAGCCGCGCACGATGAGACAAAGTCCATGATGTCTTTGGGCAGCGTGGGCCACTAGAAATTACAGGCAATCAGGTCTCGGGTTTTACGGGCACCCGCGTAACCTGCCAGTTTGGAGCTGTGTCCCCAGCGAAGAATCCTCCCTCCGTCTGCCAGGCGCACAAAAGTCCTCCCCGGGGGGATGTTTCTAACTTCTAGAGGGTTGACAGAGATAATGCAGGACAGATCAATGATATTTTGTGGAGACACCATGGTGTCCTCTGTCTCAAATGACCTGGACAAAGCATCGGCCCTCACATTCTTGTCGAGAGGGTGGTAGTGGAGCTCAAACTAGAACCGGGCAAAGAACAGCGACCACCTGGCTTGACGAGGGTTCAGCCGTTGGGCCGTCTGGTGATAGGTGAGGTTTTTGTGGTCGGTAAATATCAGGATGGGGTGAGCTGCGCCCTCTAGTAGAGGTCTCCATTCCTCCAGAGCCAATTTGATGGCCAGTAACTCCCGATCCCCAATTGAGTAATTGCGCTCTGCCAAAAAAAAAAGTTTAGAGTAATAGCCACCTACCACTGCCTTCCCTTTGGGACCTGACTGGAACATAAGTGCGCCTGCACCAACAGAGGAGGCGTCCACCTCCAATGAAAACTGTCGCGATACATCAGGGTAGTGGAGGGTTGAAGCTGACGTGAAGGCACTCTTCAGGCTATTAAATGCAGATTCTGCCTCTGGAGTCCACACCTTGGCATTCATGCCTTTTTTGGTGAGGGTAGAGATGGGAGCTGTCAGTGAGGAGAAGTTTGGGATGAACTGCCGGTAGAAGTTGGGGAATCCCAAGAAACGCTGTATAGACCTTAAACCTTGAGGATGTGGCCATTCTAGAACGGACTTTACCTTTTCAGGATCCATCTTGAGGCCTTGATCCGAGATGATGTAGCCCAGGAAGGGTAGAGAATTTTTCTCAAACACGCACTTCTCCAGCTTGGCATACAGGCGATTCTCCCTTAATCGCAGCAAAACTTGACGGACATGTCGCTGATGAGTCGTCAGGTCTGGATAAAAAATTAAGATGTCATCGAGATAGACCACAACACAGACATAGAGGAGGTCACGGAAGATGTCATTAATGAACTCTTGGAAAACCGCTGGAGCGTTACACAGACCGAAGGGCATCACAAGGTATTCATAGAGCCCGTCTCGGTTGTTAAATGCCGTCTTCCATTCGTCACCCCGACGGATCCAGATTTGGTTGTAAGCCCCATGCAGGTTTAGTTTGGAAAAAATCTTGGCTCCTCATATGCGGTCAAACAGTTCTGAAATCAGCGGCAACGGATATCTATTTTTGACCATGATCTGGTTGAGACCCCAGCAGTCGATTCTTTTTGACAAAGAAGAACCCGGCCGCGGCCGTGGGGGGAGGACTTTCGTATGAAATCCCTCTCCAGATTCTCCTTAATATAGGCGGACATAGACTGAGTCTCTGGCAAGGAGAGAGGGTATACCCTTCCATGGGACGCATCCATAACAGGTTCAATAGTGAAGTCATACGCCCGGTGTGGGGGCAGCGTATCCACCTCCCCCTTGCTGAAGACATCCATAAATTGTGAATAGTGAGATGGCAACCCTGCCAACGATTGAGGCCGGGGAGGCTGGGCCAGATGGATCTGCCCCAGGCAGCGGTTGAGGCACTTGGGACCCCACTGGAGAACATCTCCGGAATTCCAGTGCAGAACTGGGGCAGCCAAGGCAGGCCCAGCAGCACAGGGTTGACGGCCTAGCTCTGAATGAAGGGCTCCCACTTGGAGCCTCAGTGGTTTAGTCACAGCTACAGCCACCAAGGCCACGTTGTTCCAGGTTAGTTCGGCAGCCAGGGTGCGGATCTGAATGGTGTACTCGTCCCCGATGTGTACTCCTGGCGAAAGGTCAGCGGGAATGCAGCAGCCGATGAAACTCTCCCGGGTTCTTCAGATATAGTACGGAAAGTCTGTACGAACCACTGTAACTCACGGGTTTCTGGTCCCTGACGTTCCCAAATGGGGTTCGCCCATGCCAGAGCTTTGCAAGTCAGTAGAGAGATTATAAAGGCGATATTCGCATCATCAGCAGAAAAGGCCTCTACATAGAATGTGAAGTGAATCTGGCATTGGTTCAGAAATCCCCTGCAGGTCCTCATGTCTCCATCATAGCGATGAGGTAGTGGCAGAGAAAATCGGGAGCTAGCACTGCCATGAGGTGCAGTAGGAGGAACAGCAGAGGTAATAGGAGCAGGTGCGGGAAGGCTGCAGCTTGCGTATCCAGTCGATGGGCAATGATGTTCATCGCCTGGAGGAGATGGTCTTGTCGTGCCCGGAGGTCTAGCATATCTGACCGCATTGCTTGTGACATCGTCATGGTCTTGGATTGACCAGCGGGGTCCATGGCCTGAGCATACTGTCACGATCTGTGGGCATGTGGACCCACTGGGCAGTACCGCCGTAGCGGGATAGCAGCTGGCCAACAGGATACCAAGTCAATGTCCATAGTTGGAATAAGGGTACCTGTGGTAATTCAGACTGTAGCGATGGTAGGCTCGGATAGGACTTTGGCAGCAGGCAGATACCAGGCGCGGTGTGACACATAAGGTGTAGTATACGGCACAATACGACTCCAACTCTCTATGGCACAGGAACATGGTAGCACAGGATACAGGATACAGGTAGCAGGTATGGGAACACTGGGAACTGGAAAACACTAAGGGACAATTTGCAAAGACTAACACCGGTAAACACAACAACACTCAGGTAATGAGGGAAGGGGCAGGGCCCTTCTTATGGTCCATGATGAGTATGGGCTAATTACATATTTACTTCATATGCGCGCGCTGGCCCTTTAAGGCCGGGCACGAGCGTGCGCGCGCACCCTACAGGACACAGCAGAATGAAGCGAAAGTCAGCGCTGGTGTCTCCTGTGGAGGAGATGCGGGCCAGCGCTCACAGATCCATGGCTGCGAGTGAGTAATCCCGACGGCCCGTACCCATGGGTGTTACAACATGGAGTCAGAATGGATTAAGCTTCCATAAACCGCCATTCCTCCCTAATCCTGCAAGGAAGTCCAGGGAAAGCATTATGGGGGAGTGATCGGAGATGCTTCTCCGCAAGTACGAAATATCTCTGACATAACCAAACAGCAGATTGTTTCCCACTGCGAGATCAATTCTAGATAGGGAGCTATGTGAGCTTGAGTAGCTGGAGTACCGCCTAGCTGTTGGGTTATACTGGCCCTCCATATATCTCGCAATCCCACCTCAGACAGAATCCTAGCTAGTGCAGTGCTCGTAGCCTGAGGAGGTATGGTATTACCATGAAACTTATCCAAAAGTGGGTCTAAATAAGAATTAAAGTCTCCCATGACAATGGCTGGGAGGTCAGGGGATGTCGCCAGAAAAGCCAGCACTTTTTTAAACACTGCATAAGAATAAGGTGGAGGTACATATATTGCCACCAATATCATCATGAGATTATGAATCTTACATTTCAGGCATACATATCGTCCTTCCGGATCAATAGATGTTTCCCTGCACTGAAAGGGGCGCGACCTGTGTACCAGCACACTGACTCCCCTAGCGTGTGATGAGAATGTGGAGTGATAAGCAGAATGAATCCACGCTCTACGAAGTGCTGTCGTCGAGTCAGATGTTAACCCTTTTAAGACCGAGCTCATTTTGCCCTTCAGGACCAGCCCCATTTTTTCAAATCTGACATGTGTCACTTTGTGTGGTAATAACTCTGGAATGCTTTCGCCTATCCAAGCGATTCTGAGATTGTTTTCTCGTGACATATTGTACTTTATATTAGTGGAAAAATTTGGTCAATAAATTCATTGCTTATTTGTGAAAAACACCAAAATGTAGAGAAAATTTGCAAAAATTAGGATTTTTCCAATTTTGAATGTATCTGCTTGTAAAACAGATAGTAATACCACACAAAATAGTTACTATTTCACATATTCCATATGTCTACTTTATATTTGCATCGTTTTTTGAACATTATTTTATTTTTCTAGGACGTTACAAGGCTTATAAATTTAACAGCAGTTTCTCACATTTTCTAGAAAATTTCAAAAGGGGATTTTTACAGGGACCAGTTCAGTTCTAAAGCGGCTTTAAGGGTCTTATGTACTAGATAGACCCCATAAATCACCCCATATTAAAAACTGCACCCCTCAAAGTATTCAAAACAGCATTCAGAAAATGTATTAACCCTTTAGGCGTTTCACAGGAATTAAAGCAATGTAAAGGGGAAATTTACAAATTTTATTTTTTTTGCTGCAATTCATTTGTAATACATTTTTTTCTGTAACACAGAAGGTTTTACCAGAGAAACGCAACACAATATTTATTGCCCAGATTCTGCAGTTTTTAGAAATATCCCACATGTGGCTCTAGTGTGATAATGGACTGAAATACCGGCCTCAGAAGCAAAGGAGCACCTAGTGCATTTTGTGGCCTCCTTTTTTTAGAATATATTTTAGGCACCATGTCGGCTTTGAAGAGGTCTTGTAGTGCCAAAACAGTGGAAATCGCCCAAAAGTGACACGGTTTTGGAAACTGCACCCCTCAAGGAATTTATCTAGGGGTATAGTTAGCATCTTGACCCAACAGGTCTTCTGCTATATTTATTGGAGTCTGCCTGTGAAAGTGAAAATCTACTTTTTTTCCTGAAAAAATATAAAAAAAAATTATATTTGCAAGGAATAAAGAATAAAAAGCACCCCCAAACTTGTAAAGCTACTTCTCCCGATTAAAGCAATACACCAAATGTGGTACTAAACGGCTGTTTGGACCCACGGCAGAGCTCAGAAGGGAAGGAGCGCCATTTGGATTTTGAAGCGCAGATTGTGCTGGATTGGTTTTCAGTGCCATGTCGCGTTTGCAACGCCCTGGAGGGAGCAAAACGGTGGAAACCCCCCAAAAGTGACCCCATTTTGTAGACTACACCACTCAAGGAATTTTTCTAGGGGTATAGTTAGCATTTTGATCCCACAATTTTTTTGCTGAATTTAGTGGAATTAGGCCGTGAAAATGAAAATCTTGTTTAATGTTTCATTTTTACAATGAATAAAGGAGAAAAATCACCCCAAAATTTGTAAAGCAATCTTTCCTGATTACAGCAATACGCCATATGTGGTAATAAACTTCTGTTTGGACCCACGGCAAGACTCAGAAGGGAAGGAACAATATTTGGCTTTTGGAGCTCAAATTTAGCTGGAATGGTTTTCGGGTGTCATGTCGCATTTGCAAAGCCCCTGAGGTACCAAAATAGTGGAAACCTCCCAAAAGTCCCTTTAGGGGACTGGAACGAGCGATCATTAGGTCGCTGGTACAATACACTGCAGTACTAATGTATTGCAGTATAATATCATTTTTACAGGCTCCTGTAACAGCGCAATCGCTGTTCCTGTCCATTAGTCCCGGGTGTCAGCTGTAATACACAGCGGACACCTGCAGAATATGGAGCGGGCGCAGCGCATAAGCCCCGCTCCATGTATAACCCCCCGCACCATGACCTGCTATTAAGTCGTGGTGCGCGGAGGCGTCAATGCGCAGCGGATGGTGCAAAGTGAAAATTACAATTTTGCAAAGATATGCCATTTTAATGCACAATATGTTGTGCCGAGTTTGTGCCACTGAAGACAAATACCTCATACAATGTTGAGCGGGTTCTCCCGGATATAAAATATCATATATGTGGACGTAAGCTGGTGTTTTGGCATGCTGTGGGGCTCAGAAGGGAGGAAGCGCCATTTGGCTTTTGGAGCGCAGAGTTTGCTTGGTAACTGTTCTGTTTGGGGTTTTGCTGGTATTTCAGTTTATGATGTGGGGGTATGTGTAAATTGGGCAGAGTACATCAGGACATAATAAGAGGGTATAATAATTCGGTAAATAAATAATAATCCGCAGATATGTGGCCAATATCGCACTGATAAATGGCGCCCGATCTTATCCGCTTTTGGACACTGCACAATTTCTGTCGCTATATTCTGAGAGCCAGAACTTTTTTTATTTTTTCTTCACCGGAGCTGTGTGAGGGCTTATTTGTTGCGGGACAATCTGTAGTTTTCATTGGTACCATTTTAGGGTACATGTGATTTTTTTTATCACTTTTTATTAGATTTTTTTGGCAAGGAAAGTGACAAAAAAAAAATTCTGACAATGTTTTTTTTTAGTTTTTTTTTTACACTTTTTACCGTGCGCTATAAATGACATTTTACTTTACTCTGCGGGTCGATACGATTACGGCGATACCAGATGTATATAGTTTTTTTATGTTTTGTGGCATTTGCGCAATAAAATCACTTTTCGATAAAATTATTTATTTTTTGTGTCACCATATTCTGAGAGCCATAACTTTTTTATTTTTCAGTCAAAAAAGCAGTGTAAGGGCTTGTTTTTTGCAGGACGGGTTGTAGTTTTTATTGGTACTATTTTAGGGTACATGCCACTTTTCATCACTTTTTATTCTATATTTTTGGAGGGTTGATGACCAAAAAAATAGTGATTCTGACATTGTTTTTTAATTATTTTTTTTGCACTGTTCACCGTGCGGGAAAAATAATATTATAGTTTTATTGTTTGGGTCGTTGTGAACGCGGTCATACCAAATATGTGTACTTTTTTTTAACATTTTCATTTTTTTCCTATAATAAAAGACTTATTATAGGAAAAAAAGCATTTTTTGTTTTTGTAACTTTTATAACTTGTTCTTACACTTTTATAAAACATTTTTATTACTTTATTTTTTACTTTTTACTTGTTTTACTTGAAGACTGGCAGCACTGATCGCTGCTATAATACATTACACTACCTAGGTAGTGTAACGTATTATAAACTGTCAGTGTGACGCTGAGAGTCACACTGACAGGATGCTTATGAGGACCGGCCTCCAGCTGGTTCTCATAGGCTGCTGTTCATGGCAGACCCGGGGGCTGTTGTATGGCCTCCGGTTCTGCCTTATAACCGACTGCAGCACCCGCAATCGGTCCCCGGGAAAGTTTGTTGTAGCAACAAACTTTCCAGTTTGTTGTAGTAACAAACTTTCCAGTTCGTTGCTACAACAAACTTTCCCTGCGATCACATGACCGGGACCTGAACCAATTAGGTCCCGGTCATGTCTCCGGTACCAGAGGCAGGGGTTATTAGCGCGATCCGGGTGTCAGCGCTACTCTGAGACACCCGGATCGCGCTTTTAACACCCACCGTGAATTCACGTCGGCGCTGCACAGAGCCCAGCAAGCGCCGACGGGAATATACAGTGGGCGGTCGGGAAGCGGTTAAATGCATTTCAGATAAACACAATATAGCCGGTTGGTATTGTTTCAAGGCATTCAATACTGCATAACCCTTGGCAGCATCCCTTAGTCCCCTTACATTCCAGGCCACAGTATTACAATTACAAGCCATGACAGCCAAAAGAACATATTCACCAGGTTGACACCAATTCTCCCCTTTCCGTCTATTGTTCTGTCACAAAATCCATAGGGGCCACAGCCCCACCTATCACGCTACATATTAGCAGTGGCGAAATCTGTTACAAAAATCCCAGTTATCCTAGAAACGCCCTTTGAACCAAAACCCCTAAACCCTCCCCCCAACTCCCACAACAAGACAAGATAGGTACAGAAACATACATACATGATCATCCCTTCACAGGGAAGGGCGGGGGCTAAAAAAATATAACCCTGGCTAGCTAACCTATAACCCTGACTGAAAAGATATGTACGTTCATCGACTACCATCTTAAAGGGATTGTGGAAAATTTACCGTCATATATACGGGATACAGCAGATCTTTTACAAAAGATAGATGGCATTAACATAGAGGAGGACATGCTTTTGGTCACCTGTGATGTCGAATCACTATACACAAGTATTCGACACACAGATGGCCTAAGGGCAGCTGCCTCGTTCATGACCATGGGAAATGTAGAAACATCGCTCTCCAACTTTTTTACTTTCAATGGGTCATTCTACCTACAGCTCCAGGGAACAGCAATGGGGGCGGCTTGTGCACCCTCGTATGCCAACCTATTCCTCGGGCTGTGGGAGAGGGACCTTTTTGGGGGTAGTCAGAATGTCTCGATGGACCAGGTCATCCTTTGGGCCATGTACATCGATGACATCCTGATCATCTGGAAGGGCACTTCATCTTTGGAGAAATTCATCAATGCTTTAAACAACAACAATTTGAATATCAAGTTGACATATCAATATGACAATTGCCAGATTGATTTTCTGGACGTCAGATTATCTAAAGACACAAATGGGTTTTTCCAAACTGACGTATTTAGAAAGTCTACTGGAGTGAATTCATTACTCCATGCGTCTTCCTCTCATCCCACACAGACCATACAAGCTGTGCCCATGGGACAATTCCTTAGGATTAGAAGGATATGCTCTTCGGATGAGGTTTTTGAAAACAAGCCAATGATCTCACAGATCGCTTTTTGAGTCGTGGATATAGTAAAAGATCCATAAAGAAGGCCTATCATCATGCAAGAAACAGTCCAAGAAAAAACATTTTCCCAAAAAGTAAAAAACAGAATGACCCATTGGTAAGATTTACCACCAATTATCATTCACGTTCGTCCCAAATGAAAGAGATTGTGAACATTTTTGGCCCATTCTCTTAACAGACCCTACAATTGAGAAATATATTACTAAATTTCCATGTATTTCTGCTCGTCGCTCAAGAAATGTAAAAGATTATCTTATGAGAAGTTACTACCAATCTAAAAATTCCAAATGGGGGTGTAACCCGTGCGGGCATTGTGTCGCATGTCCGAATATTGACATTTTTGTGGATGCAAGAGGTGAGAAAACTTTTGACATCACACATCATATTAACTGCTCCACAAAGGCGGTCGTATATTATGCTGTATGCCCATGCCCTAAAATATATGTCGGCCTCACTTCTAGGGAACTAAGAATGCGAGTAAGGGAGCATGTACGAGACATTCTGGGAGCGGTTGAAGTTGAAACTTTGGAAACGTTAAAACCAATTGCTCGGCATTTTAAGACTCATCACGCATGCAATCCTACTAAAGTAAAGGTAAGGGGCATTGATTGCATTAAAACTGGCATTCGGAAGGGTGATATATGCCAAAAATTGGCACAATGCGAATCAAAATGGATTTAGACTCTCAATACCATGCATCCACATGGGTTAATTGATGTTCTCAGTTTCGCTCCTTTTCTCTGACCATGGATCTCTAGCGGGTCCTATTTTTTTTAACATTTAGTTATTAAATGTCTAATTCTGTTTTTTATATGTTTTTAGTTTAAGCTTTTTTATCTTTGATATTTATGCATGCAGATGGTTTTGAGATCGCATCTCAGATTGGATTGATGATGCTTAAATTACATGAAATAAGAATCCAAAGAGAAGACCTGCTTTCGGATACGAATGGATGCCCAAAGATGCTTTATGCACCTTTCATCACTTTTTTCTTTATTATAATGTCATTTTCACCTTTATTTTTATTTCACGTTTTTTTCAGCACTTGTGTTATTTACGACAGACTATTTGGCAACATATTTATTTTGATATATATATATTACAATATACACTTTGGACATATATTGTTTTCACACATCAACACTTCACTTATTCACAACATAACAACCTTTTATCATTATATATTTTTGTATAAATACTTCCTTTATATATATATATATATATATATATATATATATATATATATATATATATATATATATATATACGGACATGCAATGTGTATATATATATATTTTCGCTCACTTTTATTTTTTATTATTCTCATCAACATTTTTCACTATCATTTTAACTTTTTATTCATATTTTTATTTCCATTTATTATTTTTATTCATTTTATACATTTGTATTTTTCGTACATCAGCACTTGGCAATTACTCACACATTACACATCATCTTTTGGCATACTCCTAGTTATAACATTAATGTTTATCTGTCCGTCTTCTCTTATTCACTGCTGCATCCGTTCCTATCACATCCGTCCGATCATGTGTTCAATGTAAATCATTCTTTTCATTTACCTAGGGATCAGCCGAGCGCTTACGTGTTGGGGGGAGTGTCTGGGGTGCCTTGTGGTCTCGTGACTCCATCTGGGTGGGCGGAGTCTGAGTGACGTCTCCGTCGATCTCCCTTTGGCCCTTCCTGATGACGCGATCCCGGAAATGCACCACCGTACACTCTCTTACCCGACGGATGCCGCCATATAGTGGCTATTCCCCTTTCATGTCGTCATCCTCTCCTCTCCTCACATGACTGGACGTTTGTCATACAAAAAGAAGCTTCCGCTGGAGAGACACCACCCCCTGACAAAGGCATTCCGTCGAAACGCGCGTCGGGCTGGTGTCTCCAAGGTGTAGGAGCTACAATATGGAAACCTTCCTCTTGTTTGAAATATATATTTTTTGACAACGAATTGTATACTATCTTGGACCAGGCTAAATACACACATGGGGATCTTGCCCACAATTACATTGTATGTATTTTGACTTTGTTTCTTTTGTGGTTTATGCATCATACTTCATGCTATACCCACATGCTCCCCGTCTTGTAAAGACACCTTTGTATTGCACTGTATGCTTCATTTTTTAACCTGTCTTGTCTAAATATATGTTTATAATAAAGAATATTTTGTATTTTTCTAAAAACCTTGTGTTAATTGACCTTAATTATAGGCTATATTGATAATATAATAGGTCAATACACCAAGTCTCTACTTGGTTATATGTTTAAATCTTTCATTATTGACATATGTAAGATTTTTCTCCTGGATGTACAGATAGGTTATAACTAGCTAACAGCAGGAAGATGTAGTAGTAGGCGATTATTATCACACTACCTCAAACTGACCCACCATGAGTCACTATGAACCCACTAGTAGATGCAACAGGCATAAAACCGCATTATGCTGCAAATCCTGCCCCCCGCCAGCCACATGTATGTAAACCCGCTTCATACCTTCACCACTAGACTGTGCCCCATATTTGGTAAACATAACACCAACATACCATCAAAGTAACGAGAGATGTGTAACTGGAGGTCATTAGTATGAAAACCCATTCCCAACAATTCTAATGTACAGTTAACGGTATCCCAGGTAGAAGTACTCCAACACATTATCGCCTAGAAAGAAGTTCATAACAATAGGCGTTATATAACCTCAAACAACTTCTAATAATATTATATACAAAATTTTGTATATAATATTGTATTCTGTGTTTCTCACAGCAACCAGCTCCCAGCAAAACATGGACTTTAGAGCCCGTGATGAATCATGGCTCGCACAATTGGACCAAATATTTAATGAGGACTCTGGTTCGGTTGGTGGTAGGGATAGTAGGGAGCACAGCAATAAACTGAAACTCCTTTTGAATAAAAGAATTAGAACCTGGTGGAATAAGGCATTTCTTGAGAAGTATATTGCCAGGGGTCTTATTCCCAGAGGACTGAGGATCCAGGTATTCCCGTCCTTTGATATAGAAAATGACGATTTTAAACAAAAGTGGGAGGGTCTGGCTGATGTATGCTCCAAGGGCTTTATAAATCTTTTGATTCAATCTAATTCAAATACATTGATTGAACTTGAAAAAGACATAGATGAGATCCAGGCCACCTTGAAAAAAGATTATTCGAATGAGATCTTAACCCAGATACAAGATGATCTAGATAAGGAATACTCTAAATGGGAAAAGGATATCTGTTTGACTAAATCAGGGAAATTTCAGAGAGACTTACAAGATTATCAGTCCAATCAAGTATATAGGTGGCGCATGAGGCGTGGCCATTCCAGATCTAGATCCTTTTCTCACTCTAGATCCTCCTCAGTTTCATCCCGTACTTCAGGTGATGAAATCAATAGGATTAGGGACACCCATACTAACAGTACTATTGGGACTAATCAGAGACCTCTGGGCTCCAGACGATACTATGACAGATATGCGAAACACAAGAATCTGCGAAACCATCCACAGGATAAGAACCCAACTAACAAATTGGAGGTAATCAACCTATCCTCTCATGCCCTTTCTGATGCCCAATGTGAGGTCCTTAGTAAGGGTTTGACTTTCTCACCCACAAATTCTTTCAATTTTTTTACAAATTATTTTCGCGCAAACTGGTTTTAAAAAAACTACATAGTAGGAGCTCTGATAATTTTGTGATCACCTGTGAAATGGAAAGAGAGGCCCTACAATTCCTTGAGGATCTTCTCCGTGAACAAACAGCTGAGGTAATGGGTGCCTTTCCTGCATCAGTGTTGCCCAGATCCGCGAGGTTCCCCCCCTTGTCTCTGTGTCCTCAGGTGGAAATTTTCACCAGACTAGTCATGGATGAGTTCAAGAAACTATCCACTATGAGAAGAGGAGACAATTTGACTATTACACAGAGGAAAGCATTAAGTGAATTGCAACTATTGGATGATGTTGTAATCAAACCAGCAGACAAGGGGGGGAATATCGTGGTTTGGCCGACGGTCAAATACGAAAGGGAAGCCCTAAGACAGTTACGTGACAAGCAGACCTATGCTAAACTAACACACAGCCCTTTACTTACCTTTTCCTCAGAATTAGCAAAAATTCTTAATAAAGCCTTGGATAAGGGACTGATTCCAAAGAAAATATATGAGGGACTTCTGATTGACGAACCCAAGATTCCAACACTCTACCTGTTACCTAAGGTGCATAAGAGTCTAACGGACCCCCCAGGACGTCCTATCGTGTCAGGTATGGGTGGTCTATGTGACCCAATTTGCAAATTTGTTGATTATTACCTAAAACCTTTGGTCACTGAGCTACCCTCATACGTTAGAGACACGACGGAAGTCCTGGGTAGGCTGGACGGAATCCAAATTAAGTCAGATATGATACTAGTTACGGCAGACGTAGAGTCACTGTATACATTTATACGGCACTGTGATGGTCTTGAGGCGGTCCGCTTCTTCCTGGGGACCAGCAACCGGGATGGCGAAATGTGTGATCTAATCCTGGAACTGCTACAATATATCTTGACATATATCTTGACACATAACTTTTTTGTGTTTAAGGATCATTTCTACCTACAGACCAGGGGCACTGCCATGGGGGCGGCCTTTGCGCCATCCTATGCAAACCTGTTTCTCGGACTCTGGGAGAGGCAGGTTTTTCTTGGGGATGGCGCTCGGGCCGCAGAACATGTTCAGTGCTGGCTTTGATATATTGATGATATTTTGTTTATTCGGCAGGGGTCCGAGTGTGATTTGGCGGTATTCATGCAGCAGTTGAATTCCAACCTTTTTAACATCAAGTTGACCTATAAGGCACATAAACATCAAATAGATTTCTTGGATGTACAGATCTTCACGGACCATGATGGATTCCTTCAGACTGATGTCTTCCGTAAATCCACATCAGTCAATTCACTGCTGCACGCTACGTCCTTTCACACTCGCCCAACTGTCAAAGCCATCCCGGTTGTACAGTTTCTTAGGATGAAGCGGATCTGCTCCACTGACAGGTTGTTTGAACGACAGTCAGATGAACTGAAATCCAGATTTCTGGACAGAGGGTACAGCACACGCCTCATTAAATACGGGGTATAATAGGGCTAGAAGAACACCTCGCTGCGATTTATTGCGAACTAAAACCCGTTAAACGGTCGATAACAGTATTCGCTTTATCACAACTTATAATAATCAGTGGGATAAAATGAGGTCCATTCTTGGGCAACACTGGCCAATCCTGAGATCTGAACCAGCCTTGGCACAGTGTTTACCCGCAAAACCCATGATGACTGCCAAGAGGAGTAAAAACCTCAAAGATCTTCTAACCAAAAGCCATTATGTACATAAACATGTCAATCCTTTTAGCACGAGAGAACCAAAAGTTGGATGTTATCCATGTGGTGACTGTAGTGCATGCCCTAATATCAGCAGAGCTGGTGATTTTGCAACAGCAGATGGAACACGAACTTTTAAGATCAGAGATTACATCTCATGTAGTACTACACATGTAGTGTATTACGCACTCTGTGGATGCCCTAAGATTTATGTGGGCCTAACATCCAGACAGCTGAGGATACGCACTAGAGAGCATGTTCGTGACATCGCTGGAGCTAATGCAATTAGCGACCTTAAACAACTCAAAACATTGCCAAGACACTTTAAACAGCACCATGGTTGCAATCCTATGTCTCTTAGAATCCGTGGAATAGACCGTATACATTGTGGCATCAGAGGGGATAATTTGAGGAAGGTTTTGGCCCAAAAAGAGTGTATGTGGATCGTCAAATTGGGATCCATGACTCCCAGTGGCCTTAACGAACAACTGAACTTCGCCCCGTTTCTTTAAAGTTAAACTTTATTCAAATTTTATTTTTTAATAAATACCCTACCACCATATGTTTTTAATTGAATTTTAACTTTGTGTCTTTTGTTATGGTACATAGGTGTTTGATGCATCATTCATCTCGACAGCCCCCTCTGGACAAGATTTTGAATTGTAGAGTTGGACTGTCTCTGAAACATCGACATGAAGAGACACACATATATATATATAGACATGCCTGTTTGGAATATGTACCCGTATAGGTTGATAGCCGACAATTTTCTTTTTCTCCTCGCCTGTATTAATATTTAAATATTTAGTATAAAATTTAATATATACTTTATGTCCCTATCCGTACCTTTTGTGTGTTGTTTCCACACCCCGAGGTCATATTTATTGATCATCTTCATTCGTTTATATATATTTCAATATAGACTTTGTATAATAACAATGCACCTTTGTTTTTACATACATTATATGTCCGTGGGAGATTATTCTTCCTCTTATCTAATTCTGCAGGCTTGTACTGCGGCACTAGTCATAATTTTCATGTTATAACCTTTTGTATTTTGTTTTTTGTTTTTATTCTTACTGCACTACTTTCAGCCATTGACTGTTTTATAATTAATTATTTTCCATTGAATCTTACACATCTCGTATTGGTTACTGAGATTTGCATTATTTGCTGTATGCACATAATTTTAGATAATATTCTTTCCTTAATGATTTTAAAGTGTGAGGATAAACTTGTGTGTCGGCACATACTGTGGGTTGTTGTTTATTCTCTGTCAATACTTACCGTTGCTTGTCTCTATCTGTTTCTTGTCCAATGAGGAGCGCACCTCTTCTGTGCTTTGCTGACGTGCGGCTGTCCTCGCTCCCGCCCCCTATAGCGCACTGCGCATGTCCGGGATCCCTGTACGCGTCGGGGATCCTGGGCGTGCGCTACGGCGCTGGGGGCTGGAAGTGGGGCTTGCCACACTTCCGGTCTCGGCAGAGGACGTGTGCCGCTAACTCCTGGCATCAACAAACATTCATGTCAGCTGCTGCTTACCCTATTTAAAGCAGCAGCTCAGTAGACACGATATACCCCTTGAGGAAGCACAACTGCGAAACGCGCGTTGGGGTCCTTTGCACGACTGTCAGACGGTGCTACATACTACCAATGGGTAAGACTCTCTTTTAATAGAGGGAACAGGTGGTTTCCCTTGTTCATTGGGTGATTTATTTATTACTGGCATTCTTTACCTTTTTCACTTGCATATTGTGATGTACTATTGGCACAATGCCGTGGCAAGATGACCAGTGACTTTTATAATGTTACCACCCATACCTCATAGTCAACTTCTTGAGTGTCTGACACCCTAATTATATACCTAAGATAGTCTGCTTTTTCGTGTATTTTCACTGGAACTGTATTAGTGTCCTCCTGTCCATTTGTACCTTTTTAAGTATTTTTGTATGTTTGTTATTATGTGTTAATAAAGCTAAATTTTTAGTACATGGCCTTTATGCTCCATTTCTGTCTCTAGTATTTAAAACTTCTAATAATAGCAAATCAGTATAATGCGAGCTATGAGACTCCAAAATTGTATCAGGAGGTCCTTCCAAGATTCAGTCACTGGCTTTCCTGTATCCAGCATGGCATCAAAACACCCAAAGCATCCAGACTTTTAAGTGGCTCCTCTATCTTACAGTCACAATTCTCGCTGATGTTTCTCTAGCTAAGATGCCACCTCCGTGGATGTATTGAAGAACTGCTGAGGCGTTATGTCCTGGTAGCTGTCCGTGCCAGAGTCTATACAGAGCTGTCCCTGTTGCAGTATTTGCAGGTTTCAACAGCACGCAGACATTGAGGGAGAATAAAACTGTTTTTTACTTGGGACAAACAGCAACCAACATCAGTGACAATATCAAGATGGAGAATACAATAGATAACATACACATCATCACTAGAGGAGCTACACATAGATAATAACTAATAGTTAACACAGCACCATCTACTGTCAATTCAAGATAGTTCCTCCAGCATTAAGCTGCAGATGTTGAAATATTCCAACAGTCCCTACCCAGGTATCAGCGTCTCCACCGGTCAGGAGCAGGAAGAACCTCCACAGTGTCGAGCGCACCATGAGGCCCAAAATGGCGCCAGAGCGGGAACAGGCCGTCTGGAGATGAATGCAGCGGAGTCCAGCGAGCCCCGTCCGTGGCTCGTCGGTTATGTCCGCTATCACCACTGACAGCAGAGCAGGTAGGTATCAAACAAAGGGCAGGGTTCAGGAGAATTTTGCTGGATAAATGCTGTGTGGCAGCGGGAGCTTAGCAGATCACGTCTTGCTACATATCCAGCTAGGCCACGCCCCCACCATTTCACTTTTTTCACGTTTTGTTATGTTGAGGCCTTGTGCCCTTCTCTAGATCATCTTTGAAATGTTTCTACACCTTGATTTGAGTCAACCTGTGGTAAATTCATTTGATTGGACATGATTTAGAAAGTGTACAAAAAAACCTCTGCTACACTAAAAGTTCCCAAGAGCACAGTGGTCTTAATAATTCTTAAATGGATGAAGTTCGGAACAACCAGGACTCTTCCTAGAGCTTGCCACCCCACCAAACTAAGTAATTGGGCGAGAAGGGCTTTGATAAGAGAGCTGACCAAGAACCCAATGGTCACTCTGGCTGAGCTCCACAGATCTAGATGGGAGAAACTTCCAGAAGGTCAACCATCACTGCAGCTCTCCACAAATCTTGGCTTTATGGCAGAGTGGCCAGAAAGAAGCCTTTCCTCAGCATGAAAGCCCGCCTGGAGTTTGCAAAAATGCACCTAAAGGACTCTCAGACTGTGAGAAACAAGATTCTGTGGTCTGATCAAATCAAGATTGAACATTTTGGCCTCAATTCTAAGCATCATGTCTGGAGGAAACCAGGCACTGCTCATTACCTGCCCGATACCATCCCCACAGTAAAGCATGGTGGTGGCAGCATCAAGCTGTGGTGGTGTTTTCAGCGGCTGGGGCAGGGAGACTGGTCAGGGTTAAGGGAAAGATTAATGGATCAAAGTACAGAGATATTCTTAATGAAAACCTAATCCAGAGTGCTCTGGACCTCAGACTGGGCCGAAGGTTCAATTTTCAACAAGACTATGACCCTAAGCACATAGCCAGGACAACACAGGAGTGGCTTAGGGACAACTCTGTGAATGTCCTTGAGTGACCCAGCCAGAGCCCTGACTTGAACCCAATCAAACTTCTCTGGAGAGATCGGAAATAACTGTCCACCAACGGTCCGCATCCAACCTGTCAGTGCTTGAGAGAATGTGCATGGAAGAATGGCAGAAAATCCCCAAATCCAGGTGTGCAAACCTTGTGGCATCATACCCAAGAAGACTGGAGGCTGTTATCAGTGCCTAGGGCGTAGCTAGGGGGGGGGGGCAGGCGGGGCATGCGCCCCGGGCGCAGTTTAGAGGGGGGAGCCAGCGCCACCTCCTCCTGCACTATAATTGTACCTGTGTCGCAAGGACACAGGTATAATTAGAAGCAATGAATGACCGGGCACGTTCTGTGCCCGGCCATTCAGCGCCTTTCCACGAATGAAGCGACTGGTACCTTTTGTACCAGTGACGCTTCCGTCGATGAAAGGCGCTGACTGACTGACAGTGAAAGTCATCCTGCCAAGCCAATCAGCGCCTTTCATAGATGCTGCGTTCAACCCCCAGGAAACCTGCGCAGAAGAGAGCAGGTCTCCATGGCTGCCGGACGGCGTGGGAGCGGGAATAAGGTGAGTTTGAATTGTTTTTTTTATTTTTAATTGTAATAATAGTGTGCGGCTGTATCTACAGGGGGGACGACTTTGTCTACGGGGGGACTTTTTCTTCACGGGGGGGGCCTTCACCTACAAGGGGGACTTTATCTACGGGGGGGGGGCTTTATCTACACGCGGGTGGCTTTATCTACGGGGGGGTGTCTATCTACAGGGGGGGCTATATACTGGGGTGGACTATCTATGGAGCACCATATACAGGGGTGGGCTATAGCTACAGGGGGGGCTATATAGTATATAGCCCACCCCTGTAGATATAGCCCACCCCTGTAGATATAGCCCACCCCTGTAGATATAGCCCCCCTGTAGATATAGTCCCCCTGTATATAGCCCACCCCTGTAGATATAGCCCACCCCTGTAGATATAGTCCCCCTGTAGATATAGTCCCCCTGTATATAGCCCACCCCTGTATATAGCTCACCCCTGTATATAGCCCACCCCTGTAGATATAGTCCCCCTGTAGATATAGTCCCCCTGTATATAGCCCACCCCTGTATATAGCTCACCCCTGTATATAGCCCACCCCTGTAGATATAGTCCCCCTGTAGATATAGTCCCCCTGTAGATATAGTCCCCCTGTAGATATTGTCCCCCTGTAGATATAGCCCACCCCTGTATATAGTATCCCACAAATATCTCCCCCTATAGTGCTCCACAGAAAGCCCACCCCTGTATATAGTCCCCTTGTACATATAGTCCACCCCTGTATATAGTATATACAGGGGTGGGCTATCTGTGGAGCACTATATACAGGGGTGGACTATCTAGTGGAGCACTATATACAGGGGTGGACTATATGTACAGGGGGGCTATATACAGGGGTGGGCTGTATGTGGAGCACTATATACAGGGGTGGGCTATATGTGGAGCACTATATACAGGGGTGGGCTATCTGTGAAACACTATATACAGGGGTGGACTATATGTGGAGCAGAAAAAATAGGGTTTGAATCCAGCACGGACAATTCGATAAAATGGAAGAAATAATTCCAAGTTTAATGGGCCAGTATGTTTGGCAAGTTAAAATCAGGAATAAAGAGCACAGCGTGACATCAGCCATGATTAAGGACGCTCGCAGCGTCTGAAACGCGTAGGCTATCTATTTACCACTACCACTTTTTTCCCCACACTATCAGGATGTCACGCTGTGCTCTTTATTCCTGATTTTAACTTGCCAAACATACTGGCCCATTAAACTTGGAATTATTTCTTCCATTTTATCGAATTGTCCGTGCTGGATTCAAACCCTATTTTTTCTGGTCTCGTCTACTGTGTGCCGACACAAGGATCCGTGCATGATCATTCCTCAAACTACATCTGCGAACAAAGGTGAGCTGGAGGTGCGTCTTTCTCTTTTTTTCTGTATATGTGGAGCACTATATACAGGGGTGGACTATATGTGGAGCATTATATACAGGGGTGGGCTACATACATGGTTGGGCTATCTGTGGAGCACTATATACAGGGGTGGGCTATATCTACAGGGGGCTATATACAGGGGTGGGCTATATCTACAGGGGGGCTATATACAGGGGTGGGCTATCTGTAGAGCACTATATACAGGGGTGGGCTATATCTACAGGGGGCTATATACAGGGTCGGTCTATACGTGGAGCACCTTATACAGGGCTGGGCTATATCTACAGGGGGCTATATACAGGGGTGGGCTATCTGTAGAGCACTATAGGGGGTTATTTGTGGGACACTATATACAGGGGTGGGCTATATGGGGGCACTATCTACAGGGGGCTCTATGGCAGGCACTATCTACAGGGGGCACAGTGTGTGTGTGGGACACGGTGTATGGTGCTATTATAATTAGAGGTGCAGTGTATGGCACTATTATATTTAGGGGCGTAGTGTGTGGTATAATGATAACTTTATATTTATTTATAGGTGCAGAAATGTTGGTAAAGTGAGAAGCTGGAGACATGTGAGTGGCAAACTGCAGAAATGGACCAGGAGAAGTCGTCATAGAGGTCTGGACCGGATGGAGAAAAAGAACTAGAATCTGACTTGTCACCGGTGAGTCACTTAATAAATGTTTATTCTGCCTCTAATCAGTACTGTAGTCACTGTGTGATCTGCAGCGAGATGATTATGATAAGATTTATTTTTGTGAAACAGCATCTCCCAGCATATCCTCACTATTGTTCGGGCCATGCTGGGAGCTGTAGTTTTACGCCGTACACACCTATACGGCAGGGGTTGCACTAAATTGAGCTGTATTTGTGCTGGTGCTGTATATATGTACTGAGCTTGGTTCTGGTGTTGTGTATAGAACCATATTGCTTGTAAGATGTACAAATGTGTTACATAAAAAGCAATGACACGTCGATTGGTAGAGAAAACAAACACGGCGAGGAGGAAGGAGATGTCGGGAAAGAAGTTGGGGGGGGGGGCGCCAAACTGAATCTTTGCCCCGGGTGCTGGGGAACCTAGCTACGCCTCTGCAGTGCCAAAGGTGCTTCAACTAAGTTCTGAGTAAAGGGTCTGAATACTTATATCAATGCAATATTTTAGTTTTCCATTTTTAATAAATTAGCAAAGATTACTAACATTCTGTGTTCACTTTGTCATTATGGGGTATTGAGTGCAGAATGATAATGAAAAACGATTTTTTAAAATTTTAGCACAAGTCCTCAACATAACAAAATGTGAAAAAATGTAAAGGATCTGAAGACTTTCCGAATACATTGTACGCTTTTGCATCTCTCTACTTACCTAAAACTGGCCAGGGGCAAGATATTTTTAAATATCTGCAGCATCTGGATGATTTTGCGGTCATCTTTAAAGAGTACTAATCCACGCTTTATACGGTGGATCAATCCAATCTGGCCACCTCCTGACCGAATTTCCAACAATGAGTTTGAAAGTACATACAAGACTCAAACCTACCCCCCCTCAAAGCCTCTGATTGCGAATTCTCAGAGAGCCCAATTACCGACGAGGAAGTTAGGTATGCGGCTAAAAATTTGTAATCTGGGAAAGCTCCTTGCCTTGATAGCCTTTATTTCCTTATTATAAAAATCTGATCGACATTCAGTCGAGTCCTCGTTTATTATCCTCGTTCGGTTCCCCCGGGCTGTGGCTCATCTTTCTCACGTTCTCTCAGAGGCCATATCACTGTTATTTATAAGGCGGACAAAGACCCGGTGCAATGTTGTAGCTATAGACCAATCTCCATGCTCAATGTTGATTATAAAGCAGTTTGCAAAGTTTTTGACCTCTAGACTGGTATCTCTTCTTTCAGATGTCATTTACCTGGACTAGGCAGGCTACATGCCGGGTAGAGAGGCTTGTGACAACACTACCAAGGCTATCAATCTCATCCATAGAGCTAGATCTGCCTGTATGCTTCTCATGCTCCTTTCTACTGATGCAAAGAAGGCCTTCGATCTTGATATTTTGGATATTCATGGAAGTAATTCTTCGCAGAATTGGACTTAGACACCATGTTGCATTGAATCAACTCGCGTTATGCTGCCCATTCTGCAAAGGTCCATTTGAATGGTGTCATCACAGAGGAGTTTGTTATTTACAATGGAACCCGTCATGGTTGCCCCATCTCCCTAAAGTTTTACCCTCACACTTGAACCGTTTCTCTGCCATGTTTGTGCGAATACAGATATATCCGGAGTACCAATACAACAAACAGTCCACAAAGTAGCAGCCTATGCCTATGATTTTTTTTTTTTTTTTATCCAACCCTTCCATTTCACTGCCTAACCTAATGCATGAATTTAAAAATTATCTGTAGCTCTCTAACTATAATATATATATTTTTTAAAGTCAGAGGCCTTGAACATTAATCTGTCCTTAACGTTGGCTCATAACTTGGAAAGGTCGTTTAGCTTCCAATGGGCCTCTCAGTCACTTAAATACTTGGGTATTAATCCCCTTAGTAATCTCCAATCCACTTACCAACTGAACTTCCTCAGACTATTGCTTTCCATACAAGACAGTTCTTTCAGATGGTCTAAGGGGACAGTTACCTCGTTAAAATTAGTTTTCTGCCCAGAATCTTAGATATCTTTCAGGCTCTCCCTGTTCTCAAACCAGCACATTTGTTTAAAATGCTCACTTCCATTCAAAACACCTTCATTTGGGTGGGGAAACCAGCTAGAATTAAACGTACCCTACTCTGTAGATCAAAAAATAGAGAGGGCAGACCTTAAACTGTATCATCTACCTGCCCATTTATCTTGAACCATGGATTGATGTCGACAAATCTTCGTTCTTTTCCCCTTTCAGCTTTCCCATGCATTGCTTAGTCCTACGCTACTTCACTGAACTTTTATCCGACCATAGGGCCAACCATAACTAATTACTCATATCCTTTAGTGCGCTCACATGTCTTGCCTATCCCCTCCCTTTTATTCTTGATTTTAAAGTAATACTGAGTTTTCGCCTTGGTTAGGTGACCTAGTATTCTGGTCTTGGATCTCAACAAGTTGGTTCAGGACACCACCTTTGGAATGAGCAGTAACTGTCCATGCCATGAAACACAGTAAAATATATTACTGACCCTAAACCACTAGGTGATTGGCGGATATGTCAGTTGCGACACTTTTCCTCTATTCTGCTGCATTTATCCACATTTTTCCGCTATCAAACTCCCCTGGAAATTGTTTGTGTAGGGTCTGGTACGTTAAGACACCATCTATCCGCAACTTACCTTCTTCTTCAAAGTTCACCAGAACACCTCCCCTATGTCTCTACTCCAATGGGTAGGGACACGTATATCGGAGCAACAAACTATAATACACTCCTCAACATTGAAATTGCCACACCAAGAAGGAAAAGTTTTGGAATTGTGAAAATCCAGGATTGATGGACATGTTAATGATATGCAAATGATAAAAAAATGAAAACTAAATATTTCAAACATCTTGATTTATTCAGTATCAAGTATGAACACGACACGCAGAAATATATGCACTTATACGCATTGGTATGCTATCATTGAGGTTATTAATGGTTGTCTGAGGAATGTTATACCACGCTGAATGCACTTGGGCAAATCATAAAGATTGACTGCTGGCAGCTCCCTTTGCAATTGCCGACCAATGACGTCCCATATGTGTTCCATAGGAGACAAGTCCGGAGATGCTGCAGGCCATAGTAGCACATTTAGACCAGGAAGGATGCTCACAGTAGCACGAGCAACATGCAGCCTGGCAATGTCCTGTTGAAAAACGGCTTCTGGGACACCTTAGAGAAATAGCCGTACCACTGGTTCCATGACCAAATCAATGTAACGCCGAGCTGCTAGTGTACCTGAGATGAAGACTAGAGGGGTCCGGCTCTGTACATTATGTTACCCCACACCATAATCCTGGGAGTAGGATCGGTGTGACATTCCCTTGTGAAGACCTCTTCATGGCGTTGCCCATCTGGTCTCCAGACCAATCTCCGGCTATCATTGCTTCCGAGACAAAATCGTGACTCATCGCTGAAGAGGACAGTCCTTCATTCCAGCCTCCATTGGCACTTTGCGGTGCACCATGATAGCCTTTGAAAGCGGTGGCGTATGGTTAATGGAACACCTGTAACTGGACATCTGGCTTGTAGCCCAATGTCATTCAAATATCTTGACACTGGTTGCCGCCCTAGACTTGGGATGTGACCTCCAATTTCACTTGCAGTACAGAATGGATTACTACGCGCCATTCTTCCAATCAGACGATATGTCCGTGCATAGGTTCGCCTTTGGGCACCTCTTGCTGTCATTCCTGTTCATTGTTGTTATCCCAATCTCCGGGACACACAACGTTGAACAGCGCTGACATCTCGGCCTAGGTGCGTAGTGTTCTGCCGGAGTGATAAACCAAGGTCTCTCAGTTCAAGGATTCTGTCCATCTCAGTTTGCGACAAGACAAGTGGCGATAACTGGCACGTCGACGAACAGGAGGCATCGCGCAATCATCCCACACCACTTCATCGGGTTTTATGTTGCTAAAAAACTTTGCTTTTAATCTGGCTTTTATGCCTCTCCCACATGCCGCAGATTGGAGCTAGGTGCTTGAAAATTTGATAATTTGCAGATCTTAGTGACATCTGCTACTTCCTTGATTTGCATAACCTTACGGCTAACCCTTCTTGGTGTTGCAATTTCATTGTTGAGGAGTGTATTTAGCCTCACGCACACGTCCTCTATTAGCTCCCGGTTCCAGGAATTGGGCTACAAGACACTGTCTGCTGGTATAGAGTACTCATTTGATTACATGTCCTCTTGCCGGGTTCCGACACGACTTGATGGAGATGTTGAGCTTAACCCCTCAACGCTATGTGACGTAATTGTCCGTCACAGGCGTTGTCCTGTTAAGGCAAACTGACGGACTATTATGTCATAGCATTAACAGGGTACTGTGTCTACAGACATGTCTGCAGACACAGTTTTAAAGCAGTGATAGCTTAAGGCTATCACTGCTTCAAGGCCAGGATCAGAGCTAGCCCGCCGATTAACCCCTTAGATGCAGCGCTCAAAAGCGAGCGCTGCATCTATGGTGTTTACAAGCAGATCGCACTGAAATCACGGTCTGCCAAGTACGGAAGCCTGCTTGGTCCCGCCCAGAGGCGTGGCCTAAAAGGCGTCCGGCCACAGTAGCAAGATGGCGCAGGCTCAGGAGCTGAGCCTGCAGTTTCAGCCGCCAGTGTCAGCTGTATGTTACAGCTGACACCGTGCTGTAATGGCAGGGAACGGAGCTAGTTCCGATCCCTGCCATTAACTCCTTAGATGCCTCGATAAAAAGCGCCTCCTGGTCTGCCACGTACGATAGCCTATTAGGCCCCGCCCACAGACATGAGCTAATGGGCTTGCTGTCAGTAAATGACTGACAGCTCTAATGTATTGCACTACGTGGGTAGTGCAGTGCATTAGAGTAAAGATCAGAGGTGCAGTCCCTCAAGTTCCCAAGTGGGACAAAAAAAAAGTTTAATAAAAGTGTAAAAAGAAAAGTTTCAAGTTAATAAAAACAAACACTGCCTTTTTTCCTATAAGTCTTTTATTATAGGAAAAAAATGAAAACGTTAAAAAAAGTACACATATTTGGTATCGCCACATCCGTAACGACCCAATCTATAAAACTAATAATGTTATTTTTCCCACACGGTGCACACCGCAAAAATAAAATAAAAAACAATGCCATAATCGCTATATTTTTTATCACCACCCCTCCCCAAACATGAAATAAAAAGTGATCAAAAAGTCGCATGTACCCCAAATTATTAGTACCAATAAAAACTACAACCCGCCCTGTAAATAAACAACATAGCTATTTTGACTGAAAAATAAAAAAGTTCTGGCTTTCAGAATATAGCGACACAAAAAGTGCAGAGTGTCCAAAAGCGGATAAGATTGGGCACTATTTATCAGTGCCACACTGGCCACATATCTCTGAAATATTATATATTTACCCCATTATTATACCCTCTTATTGCACCCTGATGTACTCCGCACAGCTTACATATGCCCCCACATTATAAACTGAAATACCAGCAAAACCCCAAACAGAAAAGCTGCCAAGCAAAATCTGCGCTCCAAAATCCAAATTGTGCTCCCTCCCTTCTGAACCCTACAGTGTGCCAAAACAGCAGTTTATGTCCACATATATGACATCACCATACTCTGGAGAACCAGCTTAGAAGTTTACGAGGTGTGTGTCTTCGGTGGCACAAACTGGGCACAACATATTGTGTACAAAAATTGCATAACAGCGGAAAATTGCAATTTTCACTTTGCACCATCCGCTGGGCACTAATTTCTAATGAAAAAACACCTGTAGGGGCAAAATGCTCACTACATCCCTTAAAATGCCTTAAAGGGTGTAGTTTCCAAAATAAGGGTCACTACTTGGGGGTTTGTTATAGTGTTTGACCTCAGGGCCCTGCAATTGTGGGCCAATGCTGTGAAAATCACTAAAATATACCTCAAATGCGCATGTTGCTCTTCACTTCTCAGCCCTGTCATATGTGGTTGCTCTTCACTTCTCAGCCCTGTCATATGTCCAGGCAAATTATAAATGCCTTGAAAGGTGTAGTTTCCAAAATGGGGTAACTTCTTGGGGACTTCCACTGTACTCTGATAGCTTAGGATTTTGCAAATGCGACATGGCGCCTTAAAAACCAATCCAGCAAAATCTGCATGCCGAATAGCGCTCCTGCCTTTCTGAGCTCTGCTGTGGGTCTAAACAGCAGTTCATGTCCACAAGTGGGATATTTCCGTACTCTGGAGAAATTGCTTTACAAATGTCGGGGTGCCTTTTCTCCTTTATCCCTTGTGAAAACTAAAAAATGCAACTTTTTAGTGGAAAAAATGTTGATATTACTTTTTACGGCCTAATTCCAATAAATTCTGCAAAAGACCAGTGGCGTCTAAATGCTCACTATACCCCTAGATAGATTACTTAAGGGGTGTAGTTTCCAAAATGGGGTCACTTTTGGGGGTTCCTACTGTTTTGGCCCCGCAGGCACTTTGCAAATGTGACATGCCACCCGAAAACCATTCCAGCTAAATTTGAGCTCCAAATGGTGCTCCTTCCCTTTTGAGCCCTGCCGTTTGTCCAAACAGCAGTTTATGACCACTTAGAGGGTATTGTCGTAATAGGGAGAAATTGCTTTTGAAATGTTGGGGTGCTTTTTCTCCTTTATTCCTTGTGAAAATGGAAAAATCTGAGCTAAAAATTTTATTAGAAAAAATGTAGATTTTTATTTTCACGGCCTAATTCTACTTAAGTCAGCAAAAAACCTGTGGGGTGAAAATGCTTACTATATCCCTCGATAAATTTCTTGAGGGGTGTAGTTTCCCTAATGGGGTCTTTTTTTGGTTGTTTCCACTGATTTGGTTTCGCAGGAGCTTTGGAAATGTGACATGGCGCCACAAACCATTCCATCAAAATTGGAGCTCCAAAAGCCAAATAGCACCCTTTCCATTCTAAGTCCTGCCATGGGTCCAAACAGCAGTTTATTACCACATATGGGATATTACTGTGCTTTACAAATGTTGGGGTGCTTTTTCTCCTTTATTTATTGTCAAAATGGAAAAATCTGAGCTAAAACTAAATTTTATTAGAAAAAATGTTGATTTTCATTTTCACAACCTAATTCCACTAAAGTCAGCAAAAAAACTGTGGGGTCAAAATGCTCACTATACCCCTCGATAAATTCCTTGAGGGGTGTCGTTTCCCAAATGGGGTCCCTTTTGGAAGGTTATACTGATTTGGTCCCTCAGGGGTTTGTAAATGCGACATGGCATCCGAAAACCATTGCAGCAAAACATGAGCTCAAAAAGCCAAATGATTCTCCTTCCCTTCTGAGACCTGCCGTTTGTCCAAACAGCAGTTTATTACCACATATGGGGTATTACCATAATCGGGAGAAATTGCTTTTCAAATGTTGTAGTGTTTTTCTCCATTATGCCGTGTAAAAAATTTAAAATATCTACGTTTTATTGGAAAAAATGTAGATTTTTATTTTCACGGCTCCATACCACTAAAATCAGCAAAAAAAACTGTGGGGTCAAAATGCCCACTGTACCCCTTGATAAATTCCGTAAGGGGTGTAGTTTGCCAAATGGTGTCTTTTTGGGGGCTGTTTCCACTGTTTCCTGCAAAAATGCGCGCACTGGCCCTTTAAGGCCGTGCATGCGCGGACACGCGCGCCCGCCGGAGAGACTCGGAATTCGGAAGTGAGTGCCGGCACCTGACAGGAGGACGATGCTGCAACGAGGTAAGGTGTCCATGGCCACGGCCGTCGAGGTTAATGACCGAACGATGGACCGTGGCTATGGATGTTACATTATCCCCCCTCTTACGCCCCCTCTTCTTGGGACCAGAGCGAGAGAGAAACTTCCTCACGAGGACAGGAGCATCGATGTTCTCCTCTGGCTCCCAAGACCTCTCTTCTGGGCCGAACCCCCTCCAATCCACTAAATAAAAAAGTCCTTCCTCCCACCTTCTTGGTGGCCAGAATCTCCTTTACTTCAAAAGTCCCCGATGAGCCGCCAGGGACCACTGTGGAGCTAGGAGTCCTGGAGTAGCGGTTCAGGACCATGGGTTTCAGCAGGGAGACGTGAAAGGAGTTAGGAATCCTGAGGGTAGGAGGGAGCCGCAGCTTGTAGGATACCGGGTTGATCTGTAGCAGGATTTCGAAGGGACCAAGGAATCTAGGAGCAAATTTGCAGGACGGCACCTTCAGCCGGATATTCCTAGAAGACAGCCAGACTTTAGTCCCTGGAAGGAACTGCGGAGGCGCCCGTCTTCTTGTATCTGCCTTTCTCTTCATGCGGTCCACCGCCAACAGGATAGAAGATCGGGTCTGTTGCCATATCTGTAGAAAGTCCCTGGAGGTTGAATCGGCTGCAGGCACCTGGGACATCGTAGAAACAGGAAGAGGTATCCGAGGATGTTGGCCGTAAACGATGAAGAATGAACTGGAAGTGGTCGACTCACTGGTGTGATTGTTATAAGAGAACTCTGCCCACGGGAGCAACTGCACCCAATCATCATGGCGCCTGGAAACAAAGTGACGTAGATAGTTCTCCATAATCTGATTAACTCTCTCGACTTGCCCATTGGACTGGGGATGATAGGCCGAAGAGAAGTCCAATTTTACACCGAGGAGGCCGCAGAGTGCTCTCCAAAACTTCGAGGTGAACTGGACACCTCGGTCCGAGACAATATGCAGGGGCAAGCCGTGCAGACGGAAGACGTGTTGTATGAAAAGACTGGCCAATCGCGTAGCAGACGGCAGGGCGGTCAAGGGAATGAAGTGAGCCATTTTGGAAAATCGATCCACTGCAACTCGCAGAAGAAGGAAGATTCATGACAAAGTCCATAGCGACATGTTGCCACGGGGCAACGGGCACAGGCAGTGGTTGGAGCAGGCCAGCAGGTCTGGAGTGAGCAACTTTATTTTCTGCGCATACTGTGCAAGAGGAGACAAAGTCCATAACATCTTTGGGTAGCGTGGGCCACCAGAACTGACGGGTGATTAGATCTTGGGTCTTACGAGCACCCGCGTGACCTGCCAGCTTAGAACTGTGACCCCAGCGAAGAATTCTTCCTCGGTCAGCCAGACATACAAAAGTCCTACCCGGAGGAATGTCTCTAACTTGCAGGGGATTTACAGAGTAGATGCAGGATGGGTCAATAATATTCTGTGGAGATTCCATGGCGTCTTCGGTCTCAAAAGATTTAGACAAGGCATCAGCCCTCACATTCTTGTCGGCGGGTCGGTAGTGGAGTTCGAACCGGAACCGAGCAAAGAACAATGACCACCTGGCTTGACGAGGATTCAACAGCTGGGCCGTTTGTAGGTAGGTCAAATTCTTGTGATTCGTGAAGATCAGGATAGGATGAACCGCGCCCTCCAGTAGATGTCTCCACTCCTGCAGAGCCAGCTTGATGGCCAGTAACTCCCGGTCCCCAATCGAGTAGTTGCGCTCTGCGGAAGAAAACAGCTTGCAATAGTAGCCACATACCACAGCCTTGCCTTTCGATCTTTTCTGGAACAACAGTGCACCAGCACCCACCGAGGAAGCGTCCACCTCTAACGAAAACTGTAGGGATACATCCGGATGGTGCAGAATGGAGGCAGAAGTGAAGGCTTTCTTTAAGTATTCAAATGCGGCTTCAGCCTCCGAAGTCCACATCTTAGCATTCATACCCTTCTTAGTGAGGGTGGAGATAGGAGCAGTCAAAGATGAGAAGTTGGGGATGAACAGTCGGTAGAAGTTGGCGAATCCTAGAAAGTGTTGTATGGCCCTTAAGCCTTGGGGGCGTGGCCACTCCAGGACAGCCTTTACCTTCTGGGGGTCCATATTGAGGCCCTGATCTGAGATAATATAGCCCAGGAAGGATAGAGAATTCTTCTCAAAAACACACTTCTCCAACTTGGCGTAAAGGCAATTCTCTCTTAGACGGAGCAACACCTGGTGGACATGACTCTGATGAGCTACTGGATCTGAGGAAAAAATCAAAATGTCATAGAGATACATCACAACACAAACATAAAGGAGACCACAAAAAATGTCATTGACAAATTCTTGAAATACTGCGGGTGCGTTACACAGGCCGAAGGGCATAACTAAGTATTCGTAGAGCCCATCAAGAGTATTAAAGGCAGTCTTCCATTCGTCACCTCGACGAATCCGAATCAGATTGTAGGCCCCCCGCAGATCCAGTTTAGAATTTTTTTTCGCCCCCAGTATGCGATCAAACAGTTCAGAAATCAAAGGCAAGGGGTACCTGTTCTTTACTGTGATCTGGTTTAGGCCTCGGTAGTCAATGCAAGGTCGTAACGATCCATCTTTCTTTTTAACAAAGAAGAACCCCACTCCGGCCGGGGATGAGGATTTCCGAATGAAACCCCTCTCCATGTTCTCCTTAATGTAGGCCGACATGGACTGGGTCTCTGGCAGGGAGAGAGGGTACACTCTACCACGAGGAGGAGACGATTCAGGGATCAGGTCGATCGGACAGTCATATGCCCGGTGTGGCGGCAAGGTCTCAGACTCCTTTTTATCGAAGACATCGCAGAACATGGAGAAATAGGAAGGCAACCCTGTCAAAGACTGAAGAGGAGCAGGTTGTGGCGACTGGATATGACCCAGACAGCGGTCAAGACACTTCGGGCCCCACTGGAGGACCTCTCCAGAGTTCCAATCCAGGACGGGGGCGTGCAGACGAAGCCAAGGCAAACCCAGCAGCACGGGGTTGACAGCCTTGGACAGGACGAACAGGGAGATGAGTTCAGCATGAAGGGCTCCCACTTGGGGTCTCAATGGCTTGGTTACTGACACAACTGGGTCCGGCAATGGCAGTCCATCCACCGAGGTAACGATCAGCGGCCTTTCAAGTGAGATAGTAGGCAACTGTAGGAGATCCACAAGGTCCTGGTAGACGAAGTTGGCTGCAGAGCCGGAGTCCAGATATGCGGAGACCTGATGGGACCTCTCGCCAGCAATGATGGTTACGGGAATGAATAGTTTGGAAGAGAGTTCTTGATTCAATGTGTTGACGCCCAGGGTTGTCTCTCCAACCAAGCCTAGGCGCTGGGGATTTTTGGCCTGTGAGGACACAGGCGCACGACATGGCCAGCGAGGCCACAATACAAGCAAAGTCCAGAGGTGTGCCTGCGCTGTTTATCCTGGACCGATAATTTTAGTCGGTCTACTTGCATCGGGACCTCGGGCAAAGCAATAGAAGCAGGCAAGAGGGGTTGCTGAAAGTTGGGCGCCAGTCTACGGCGCCGGCGCTCTTGACGAACATCGTGAGATCTTTCCCTCAGCCTTATGTCTACCCGAGTGGCAAGCAGAATCAAGTCGTCCAAGGTAGCCAGTTCATCCTTGATCTCGGACGACAGGCATGTCAATAGGATGCCACGAAGGCCTCATTGTTCCAGGGTAGTTCTCCAGCCAGAGTCCGGAACTGGATCGTATACTCGCGCACGGAGGTGTCCTCTTGGCGAAGGTTGAAGATGGCAGTGGCTGCCGATGAAACTCGCCCAGGCTCCTCAAAAACAGTTCGGAATATTCGCACGAACTCCTGGAAATCTCCGGTCTCGGATCCCTGACGTTCCCAGATAGGATTGGCCCATGCTAGGGCCTTGCCAGTCAGGAGGGATATGATGAATGCGATCTTGGCTCCATCTGACGGAAATGCTCGAGAGTGCATGGTAAAATGAATGTGGCATTGGTTCAGAAACCCCCGACAAGCACTGGCGTCTCCATCGAACCGAGAGGGCAATGGCAGCGAGAACCGAGGATCCGGACAGGAACTGCCAGGAGGAGTAACAGGAGGATCGGCTTGAAGGACTTGCATAGAAGCAGGAAGAGAAGCAACTAGCGTCCCTAGCTGTTGCGCCATAGAGTCCACTGCCACGAGGAGCTGATCCTGCCTAGCTCGGAGATCCATCAGATCCGCCTGCATGGCTTGGGAGGGTGCCAAGCCCTTGAATTGACCAGCGGAGTCCATGGCCAGAGCGTACTGTCACGATGCTGGGTGTGGACAGAGTTCAATAGTTCAGCAAGGGTACCTGAGGCAATCGTAGGCAGTAGCGAGGCAGGCACGTCTAGGACCAGGTGGCGGGATGTCGTCAGGTGAGGCGTAGCAAATCAAGCGAGACTGTAGCACAGAACGGCAATAGCACAGCACGGCAATAGCATTAGGTAGCACGGAAACAGGATACGGGATACAGGAGCAAGGTACACTGAGAAACTGGAAGATACTGGGAGACCATAAGCGCGACAAACAATGGGTAGCGAACAACGCTCTGGCAAAGAGCAAGAGGGCAGAGTCCTGGGCTAGATTGCAGAGTTCCTGCAAAAATGCGCGCACTGGCCCTTTAAGGCCGTGCACGCGCGGGGACGCGCGCCCGCCTTAGACACTCGGAATCCGGAAGTGAGTGCTGGTGCCTGACAGGAGGACGATGCTACCACGAGGTAAGGTGTCCATGGCCACGGCCGTCGAGGTTAATGACCGAACGATGGGCCGTGGCCATGGACGTTACACCAGCCAGTATCCGTTTATGACGGACATGAAGTGAAGGAGTGTGAGACAATCTAATTCTGATTACTAATCTAAAAGGGGAGCCACTGAAAGGAGTCAGATTAGGGAATGTTATAGGCCTGTTTAAAAAGATGTGTTCTCAGGGCACGTTTAAAACTGTGGATATTGGGAATTAATCTGATTGTCTGATGTAGCACATTCCAGAGGACTGGTGTAGAACGAGAAAAATCTTGGAGACGGGAGTGGGAGCTTCGGATTATGGAGTATTTTAATCTAAGGTTATTGGCAGAACGTAGAGTGCGGATAGGATGGTAGACGGAGATGAGAGAGGAGATGTAAGGAGGTGCAGCACTGTGGAGAGCTTTGTGGGTAAGAGTAATAAGTTTGAATTTTATTCTGAAGAGAATGGGCAATCAGTGCAGTGACTGGCACAGGGTAGAGGCGTTGGTATAGCGGTTGGTCAGAAAATGAGCCTGGCTGCTGAATTAAGGATAGATTGGAGAAGGGAGAGCTTAGTGAGGGGATGACCGACTAGTAATTGTAGCGTCCATGGCCGCGGGCCGTCGGGTTTACTCACCTCCCGACGCCCGCAGCCATGTATCTGCAAGTGCTGGTCCCCGTCTCTTTCCTAGGAGACGCCATCGCTCACTTCCGCTCCGGTCCGCTGTGTCCTGTAGGGTGCGCGCGCACACTCGTGCCCGCTCTTAAATGGCCAGCGGGCGCACATGAAAAAAATCATCATCATCAACTCACCTGACTTCCTAGACTATCAGAAGGCCCCTGCTCTTCTGATCCTTGCCTGAGCGTTGTTAGTTTATCCCAAGTCTGTCTTGCAAATGGTCCCTTAGTGTTTTGCCGTTCCAGTTGTTACCCGTGCCCTGTTACCTGTTCCTGTATCCCGTTGTAAAGGATCTGCCAGACACAGCTTCTGTGTCGACACCCGTGAGTAATCAGTCTGCACCTGCTCCTAAGTCTGAGAGAGTGACACGATCTTCTACCAGTCAGGCTGGGAGCCTGAGGAGTGGGGGAGCCTATCACAGCCTGGCCAGACGGAGCTAGCTCCCGCCCTCTGTCTATTTATACCTGCATTTCCTGCTCCTCCTTTGCCTGTGATTCTTTTCTGTTTCCTGGCTCTGCTGCTCCTGCTATGATTATTGACCTTGCTTCATTTTTTACCCTGGCTTTACTGACTACGCTCCTGCTCTGCGATTTGTACCTCATGCACTCCTGGTTTGACTCGGCTCGTTCACTACTTTTGTTGCTCACTGTGTTGCCGTGGGCAACTGCCCCATTTCCCTTAGCTTCTGTGTACACTTGTCTGTGTGTCTGTCGTGCACTTATTGAGCGTAGGGACCGTCGCCCAGTTGTACGTCGTCGCCTAGGACGGGCCGTTGCAAGTAGGCAGGGACTGAGTGGCGGGTAGATTAGGGCTCACCTGTCTGTCTCCCTACCCCGTCATTACATAATCACAGGTACATATACCTTTTCTACCCTGGTCCCTGACACAACTATGGACCCCCTTGAGACCCTGGCTCAGCAAATGCAGGGCCTCTCCCTACAGGTCCAGGCCCTGGCTCAGAAGGGTAACAAGCATGATGCTACCCTAGTAGTGCCCCTCACCTCACCTCTTGAACCCCACCTCAAGTTGCCTGACCGGTTCTCAGGGGACCGGAAGACTTTTTTCTCCTTTCGGGAGAGTTGTAGGCTCTATTTCCGTTTAAAGCCCCACTCCTCAGGTTCTGAGAGCCAGCGAGTGGATATAATGATGTCCCGGCTCCAGGACGGGCCCCAAGAATGGGCCTTCTCCTTGGCTCCTGATGCCCCTGAACTTTCCTCTGTTGATCTTTTTTTCTGCTCACGGGCTCATATATGACGAGACTGACAAGACTGCCTTTGCCGAGAGTCAGCTTGTGACCTTATGTCAGGGAAAGAGACCCGTTGAGGAGTACTGTTCTGACTTTAGGAAGCGGTGTGTAGCTTCTCGGTGAAATGACCCTGCCTTGACGTGCCAGTTTAGATTGGGTCTGTCGAAAGCCCTGAAAGACCTGTTAGTTAGCTATCCCTCTTCTGACTCCCTAGATCAGGTTATGGCTTTAGCGGTACGTTTTGACCGACGTCTCAGGGAACGACGACTGGAACTTTTTGTGCCTTCCCCTCTGACCCCCCCATGATGGCTCCCGAGGTTCCGTTGCTTCATTCTACCACGGAAAACTCGGATGAACCTATGCAATTCGGGGCCTCCGTCTCTCCCCAACAACGTAGAGAGTTCCGCAGGAAGAATGGTCTCTGCTTCTACTGTGGGGATGACAAGCATCAAGTGAACAACTGTCCTAGGCGTAAGAATAAGCAGCCGGAAGAACTAAGTGACCATCGGGGAGATCATTTGGGCGCACAGGTATTTCCCGTATATATGAAACCTAATAAGATCTTGCTTCCCTTTCAGGTCTCTTTTGAGGGTAGGTCTGCCACCGGCAGTGCCTTCGTGGATTCAGGGTCTTCTGCTAATATTATGTCTATTATTTTCTATGTCTCTAGCTATGCCATTGATTGACTTGCCTAAACCTGTCCCGGTAGTGGGTATCGACTCCACTCCTCTTGCTAATGGTTATTTTACACAGCATACCCCTGTTTTTGAACTCCTTGTTGGCTCCATGCATTTGGAGCAGTGCTCTGTACTGGTGATGCAGGGATTATCGTCCGATTTGGTTTCAGGCCTTCCCTGGTTGCAGATGCATAATCCCACGTTTAACTGGAATACTGGGGATCTTACCAAATGGGGTAATGAATGCATGACGTCATGTTTTTCTGTTAATTTTATCTTTCTCCCTGAGGAGGTGAACACTCTACCTGAGTTTATTCAGGACTTCGCTGATGTTTTTTCTAAAAAGGCCTCCGAAGTGTTACCTCCTCATAGAGAATTCGATTGCGCAATCGATTTGGTACCAGGAGCTAAGCTCCCTAAGTGACCATCGGGGAGGTCATTTGGGCGCACAGGTATTTCCCGTATATATGAAACCTAATAAGATCTTGCTTCCCTTTCAGGTCTCTTTTGAGGGTAGGTCTGCCACCGGCAGTGCCTTCGTGGATTCAGGGTCTTCTGCTAATATTATGTCTGTGGAATTTGCTATGTCTCTAGCTATGCCATTGATTGACTTGCCTAAACCTGTCCCGGTAGTGGGTATCGACTCCACTCCTCTTGCTAATGGTTATTTTACACAGCATACCCCTGTTTTTGAACTCCTTGTTAGCTCCATGCATTTGGAGCAGTGCTCTGTACTGGTGATGCAGGGATTATCATCTGATTTGGTTTTAGGCCTTCCCTGGTTGCAGATGCATAATCCCACATTTAACTGGAATACTGGGGATCTTAACAAATTGGGTAATGAATGCATGACGTCATGTTTTTCTGTTAATTTTATTTCTCTCCCTGAGGAGATGAACACTCTACCTGAGTTTATTCAGGACTTCGCTGATGTTTTTTCTAAAAAGGCCTCCGAAGTGTTACCTCCTCATAGAGAATTCGATTGTGCAATCGATTTGGTACCAGGAGCTAAGCTCCCTAAGGGTAGGATATTTAATCTCTCTTGTCCCGAACGTGAAGCCATGAGAGAGTATATCCAGGAATGTCTGGCCAAGGGTTAGATTCGCCCCTCTACTTCTCCGGTAGGTGTTGGCTTCTTCTTTGTAGGGAAGAAGGATGGTGGTCTTAGGCCGTGCATTGACTACCGAAACTTGAATAAGGTCACTGTAAGGAACCAGTATCCCCTTCCTTTGATTCCTGATCTCTTCAATCAGGTTCAGGGGGCCCAATGGTTCTCTAAGTTTGATCTACGGGGGGCTTATAACCTTATCCGCATCAAAGAGGGGGATGAGTGGAAGACTGCGTTTAACACGCCCGAAGGTCATTTCGAATACCTCGTCATGCCCTTTGGGTTGTGTAATGCTCCCGCGGTCTTCCTGAATTTCATAAATGAGATTTTAAGAGACTACCTGGGGGTATTTCTTGTAGTGTACCTTGATGACATACTTGTGTTTTCAAAGGACTGGTCCTCCCACTTTGAGCATGTCAGGAAGGTGCTCCAGGCCCTTCGGGAAAACAAACTGTTTGCTAAAACCTAAAAATGTGTGTTTGGGGTGCAGGAGATACCATTTTTGGGTCAAATCCTCACTCCTCATGAATTCCGCATGGACCCTGCCAAGGTTCAGGCTGTGGGTGAATGGGTCCAACCTGCCTCCCTGAAGGCGTTACAGTGCTTCCTGGGGTTTGCTAATTATTACAGGAGATTTATTGCTAACTTCTCGGTTATCGCTAAGCCTCTTACGGATCTTACTCGCAAAGGGGCTGACCTCCTCCACTGGCCTCCAGAGGCGGTCCAGGCTTTTGAGGTCCTTAAGAAGTGCTTTATCTCGGCCCCTGTGCTGATTCAGCATAACCAAATGGAGCCATTCATCGTGGAGGTTGACGCCTCCGAGGTGGGAGTGGGTGCTGTCTTGTCCCAGGGTACCAGGTCCCTTACCCATCTCCGTCCCTGTGCCTACTTCTCCAGGAAGTTCTCGCCCACTGAGAGTAACTATGATATTGGCAACCGCGAACTCTTAGCCATTAAATGGGCATTTGAAGAGTGGCGCCACTTCCTGGAGGGGGCTAGGAACCAGGTAACGGTCCTCACCGACCACAAGAATCTGGTTTTCTAATAATCTGCCCGGAGGCTAAACCCGAGACAAGCTCGATGGGCGTTATTTTTTGCTAGATTCAACTTTTTGGTCACCTATAGGGCTGGGTCTAAAAATATTAAGGCTGATGCACTGTCGCGTAGCTTCATGGCCAGTCCTCCTTCGGAGGAAGATCCTGCATGTGTTTTGCCTCCAGGTATAATCAATTCCTCTGTTGATTCTGACTTAGTCTCTGAAATTGCGGCTGATCAAGGTTCAGCTCCCGGGAACCTTCTTGAGAACAAGCTGTTTGTTCCCCTGCAATTCCGGCTAAGGGTACTCAGGGAAAATCATGACTCTGCACTATCTGGCCATCCAGGCATCCTGGGTACCAAGCATCTCATTGCCAGAAACTATTGGTGGCCTGGGTTGCTTAAAGACGTTAAGGCCTACGTCGCCGCTTGTGAAAATAGTACTAGGTCCAAGACTCCCAGGTCCCGACCAGCGGGCTTACTATGTTCTTTGCCCATTCCCCAGAGACCTTGGACCCATATCTCCATGGATTTTATCACCGATTTGCCTCCATCTCAAGGCAAGTTGGTGGTGTGGGTTGTAGTAGACCGTTTCAGTAAGATGTGCCACTTTGTGCCCTTCAAGAAACTACCCAATGCTAAGACGTTAGCTACCTTGTTTGTCAAACACATCCTGCGTCTCCATGGGGTTCCTGTCAATATTGTTTCTGACAGAGGGGTACAATTTGTTTCATTGTTTTGGAGAGCCTTCTGTAAAAAGTTGGAGATTGATCTGTCCTTCTCCTCGGCCTTCCATCCTGAAACTAATGGCCAAACTGAGAGGACTAATCAGTCTCTAGAACATTATTTAAGGTGTTTTATCTCTGACTGTCAATATGATTGGGTCTCCTTCATTCCCCTCGCCGAATTTTACCTTAATAACCGGTTCAGTAACTCGTCAGGGGTCTCCCCCTTTTTCTGTAATTTTGGGTTTAATCCACGGTTCTCCTCCGTTTCACCTGGTAGTTCCAACAATCTCGAGGTAGATGTCGTTCATCAGGAACTGTGCACAGTCTGGGCCCAGGTTCAGAAGAACCTAGAGGCGTCCCAGAGCATACAAAAGACTCATGCAGATAGAAGACTTTCTGCTAACCCCTTCTTTGTGGTCGGGGATCTGGTGTGGCTATCTTCTAAAAATTTGCGCTTTAAAGTCCAGTCCCAAAAATTTGCTCCCTGATATATAGGGCCGTACAAGGTCATTGAAGTCCTTAACCCTGTCTCCTTCCGACTGGAGATACCGCCGTCTTTTCGAGTACACGACGTGTTTCATGCCTCCCTCCTTAAACGCTGCTCCCCGTCCTTGGCTCCCTCGTGGAAACCTCCGGTCCCTGTTCTCACCCCTGAAGGGGTAGAATTCGAGGTGGCCAAGATTGTGGACAGCAGGATGGTCCAAGGCTCCCTCCAGTACCTGGTCCATTGGAGAGGATACGGGCCTGAGGAGAGGACTTGGGTACCCGCCCGGGATGTTCACGCTGGGGTATTGCTCAGGAGGTTCCATCTTCGCTTCCCCAATAAGCCAGGTCCACCTAGAAAGGGTCCAGTGGCCCCTCTTAAAAGGGGGGGGGGTACTGTAAAGGATCTGCTAGACACAGCTTCTGTGTCGACGCCCGTGGGTAATCAGTCTGCACCTGCTCCTAAGTCTGAGAGATTGACACGATCTTCTACCAGTCAGGCTGGGAGGCTGAGGAGTGGGAGAGCCTATCACAGCCTGGCCAGACGGAGCTAGCTCCCGCCCGCTGTCTATTTATACCTGCATTTCCTGTTCCTCCTTTGCCTGTGATTCTTTTCTGTTTCCTGGCTCTGCTGCTCCTGCTATGATTATTGACCTTGCTTCATTTTTGACCCTGGCTTTACTGACTACGCTCCTGCTCTGCGATTTTTACCTCGTGCACTCCTGGTTTGACTCGGCTCGTTCACTACTCTTGTTGCTCACTGTGTTGCCGTGGGCAAGTGCCCCATTTCCCTTAGCTTCTGTGTACCCTTGTCTGTTTGTCTGTCGTGCACTTATTGAGCGTAGGGACCGTCACCCAGTTGTACGCCGTCGCCTAGGACGGGCCGTTGCAAGTAGGCAGGGACTGAGTGGCAGGTAGATTAGGGCTCACCTGTCTGTCTCCCTACCCCGTCATTACACCCATGCTGTGTTTTTGTTCCTGTGCCTACTAGTGTTGGAGTCGTGTCTACTGCACCTGCTGTCGTTTGCCACGGCCAGTGTCTTCTGACACATTCAGTGTCTTCTGCCACGTCCAGTGTCTTCTGCCACGTCCAGTGTCTTCTGCCACGTCTTCTATTGTCCGCCAAGTCTGGCGCAACCTGCTGCACCTACCTCCATCTGTGCTGAAGCCACAGCCACTGTCTGGACTAGTTCAGGTAACAGTGTGTTACGAACTGCTATAGACTCTTGTATAGACTGTGACTAGGCCAGCTGCCTCTCCGCTACGACGGAGCGGCCTAGTGGGTCCACATACGCTGTGATCATAACAGTACGCTCAGGCCATGGAACCTGCTGGCCAGCCCAAGACCACAGCTCAAAAGATACACTCGGAGATGCATGACCTACGCACTCGTCAGGATCAACTCCTGGAGGTGGTAAATACTATCATGGTCCGTCTTGATCAACTCACTGTTCCTCCTCCGTTTCCTCCTCCTGAGGCTGTTGCTGTGCCACTGCCCGTTGCTCCTCCTGTTTGTTCCGGATCCACAGTTCCTCTGCTTCTTCCTCCTCGCTATGACGGTGATCCCAGAGCTTGTAGAGGATTTATTAACCAATGCATGGTTCATTTTAGGCTGCGGGCTCATCTCTTCCCCTTTGAGGAGGCCAAAGTAGCATTTATAATCTCCCTTCTCGCTGGCAAGGCCCTCGTATGGGCGAACCCAATCTTGGAGCACCAAGGACCTGTATCCTCAGACCTAGCCTTGTACCTGCAGTCCTTTCGTGCTGTGTTCGAGGAGCCGGGCCGAACTTCCTCTGCCGCAGCCACTCTGTTGACCCTCACGCAAGAAGGTTCCACAGTAGGGGAGTATGCTATCTCCTTCCGTAGCCTGGCAGCAGAGTTGGCATGGAACAATGAGGCTCTGGTGGCGACCTTCTATTAGGGACTGTCCTCTCACATCAAGGTTGAACCGGTGGCCCGCGACCTTTCTTCTACCTTGGATGCCCTCATCCTGTTATTCACTCAGGTTGACATAAGAATCTGGGAGCGCACACAAGAGGTTCGACAGGAGAGCCGGGGCCACAGACCAGCACTCTCGGTCCAGAGACCACTATTGCCTTCCCCTAGTGCGCTACCTGAAGAACCCATTCAGGTAGACCGAGTCAGGTTGTCTGAACAATAGAAGCAGCGCAGACGCTCCTCTGGACTATGTATGTATTGTGGCCTTAAGGGTAATTTTGTGAGCCAATGCCCACAGAAACTGGGAAACTCTAGCACCTAGGGTTGGTTGGAGAGGCAACTCTAGGTGGGACGTCTCTAAATGTTAAAATCTCTTCCAAATTATCGATTCCTGTGGCCATCATCTCCGGAGAGACGACACATCCCTCCTCTGCCTATCTTGACTACAGAGCAGCTGCTAATTTCATCCAGCAGGATCTAGTGGATCGTTTACAGCTACCCACAGTTCTTCTGGAGAGACCCCTGGCTGTTGCCTCTGTGAATGGTCTACCATTGCCCGATACCTAAGGCTATCAATCCTATCCTGCTGGGTCTTCCATGGCTTCGCCTACACGCCCCGGTTCTTGACTGGAGTTCCGGAGAAATTCTTCAATGGGGTCCCAGATGCCATAGCCATTGCCTGTCACAAGTTCGTCCTGTTATGCCCCCTCTGCCTCAGTCACTCTCCAATCTACCATCTCAGTATGCCAGTTTTGCGGATGTCTTCAGCAAGCGAGAGGCTGAGACGTTGCCTCCACATCGGAATTATGACTGTCCCATTGAACTGGTTCCAAATGCTTCTCTTCCCCGTGGACGGGTATATCCTCTCTCCTAGCCAGAGACTTTATCCATGTCAGATTATATCAAGGAGAATTTGGAGAGGGGTTCTATACGAAAATCTTCCTCCCCGGCCAGGGCCGGCTTCTTCTTCGTTAAGAAGAGAGACGGATCTCTCGAACCTGCATTCACTACCGTGGTCTCAACCAGATCACTTATATCCAAGCTGTTTGATCGCATACGAGGAGCCAAAATTATTTGTAAACTAGACCTGCAGGGGGGCTTATAACCTAATCCGGATTCGTGGGGTGACGAATGGAAGACGTCATTTAACACCCGTGATGGGCACTACGAATACCTAGTGATGCCCTTCGGACTGTGTAACGCTCCCACAGTCTTTCAGGAATACGTCAATGATATCTTCCGAGAACTCCTCTATATCAGTGTTGTGGTTTATCTCGATGATATTTTGATTTTCTCCCCAGATCTGATGACCCATCGGAGGCATGTCCGTCAGGTTCTACTGCGACTAAGGGAGAATCGCTTATATGCCAAGATGGAGAAGTGCGCCTTTGAAAATAAGTCTTTGCCCTTTCTGGGCTACATCATCTCGGATCAAGGTCTTAAGATGGATCCTGAGAAACTAAAGTCTGTCCTGGAATGGCCAATGCTCCTGCGGTCCTACAGGAGTGCGTTAATGACATTTTCCTGGACCTCCTCTATGTTTTTGTAGTGTTCTATCTTGATGACACCTTGATTTTTTCTCCAGATCCTATAACTCATCAGAGACATGTCCGTCAAGTTTTGCTGCGGTTAAGGGAGAATCGTCTGTACGCCAAGTTGGAGAAGTGCGTGTTAAAGAAAGATGCTCTACCCTTCCTGGGCTGCATCATCTCGAATCGAGGTCTCAAGATGGATCCTGAAAAGGTAAAGTCTGACCTGGAATGGCCACGTCCTCAAAGCCTGAGGGCCATACAGCGGTTCCTGGGATCCGCCAATTTGCACCGGCAGTTTATTACAATATTCTCATCTCTGACGGCTCTCATCTCTACCCTTACCAAAAAGGGTGTGAACGCCAAGGTGTGGACTCCTGAGGCAAAGTCCGCATTTATTAACCTCAAGAATGCCTTCACTTCAGCCTCGATCCTCCATCATCCAGACGTATCTCAGCAGTTTTCATTGAAGGTGGACGCTTCTTCTGTTGGTGCAGGTGCACTTCATTTCCAGAGGCGCTCCAAAGGAAAGGCAGTAGTATGTGGCTATTACTCGAGACTTTTTTTCTTCTGCAGAGCGCAATTACGCTACTGGCCATCAAATTGGCTCTGGAGGAGTGGAGACATCTTCTAGAGGGCGCAGCTCACCCCATCTTGGTCTACACCGACCACAAGAACCTTACCTATGTGCTACCTGGTCAATTGCCGTGCTGAGCTGTAGTCGTGCTGTGCTGTATTCCACGCCTGTCCTGCTACACCATGCCTGACGTCTGGCTGCTGCCTAAGTTCCAGCCGGGCCTGTCCTTGCTACTGTCCGAGCTGCCACAGGTACACTATATGAACTATAGACTGTGACCTGCGTCCTGTAGACTAGCTGCCATAACGTCAGGGTGGTACGGCCCAGTGGGTCCACGCACCCAACGTGACAGTACGCTCAGGCCATGGACCCCGCTGGTCGATCCAAGACCAAGATGACGTCACAAGAGATGCGGACGATATGCTGGACCTCCGGTCTCGACAGGACCAACTCCTCCAGGCCTTAAACATTCTCGCACGTCGGCAGAGGTACAAGCTGTCATTCCTCCTACTACACCTCCTGGCAGTGTTGATCGTCAGACTACACCTCCTGGCAGTGTGGATCATCGATTTTCTTTGCCACTTCCTGACCGCTATGATGGAGACGCAGGGACCTGTCATGGATTTTTGAACCAGAGCCAGATCCACTTCACTCTGTATGCAAGGGCATTTTCATCTGATGGAGCAAGGGTCGCTTTCATCATCTCTCTCCTCACAGGCAGGTCCCTTGTATGGGCGAATCCAATCTGGGAAAGACAAGGACCAGAGACCAGTGACTTCAAGGGGTTCCTCCGGACATTTCACACAGTGTTTGAGGAGCCTGGACGAGTCTCGTCTGCAGCAGCCACCTTGCTGAACCTACACCAAGGAGACACCTCCGTGGGCGAGTACGCCTTCCACTTCCGCACTCTGGCCGGAGAACTGTTATGGAACAATAAGACCCTGGTGGCTATATTCTGGCAGGGACTGTCTCCTAAGATTAAGGACAAGCTTGCAGCTCGAGATCTACCGTCTACCCTGGATGACCTCATCCTTCTGGCCGCACGGATTGATATAAGGATCCGAGAACGGCTCCAAGAAGCTTGTCGGGAAGGAGGCCTCCCTAGTCCGGTCCCCACTTTGCAGCAACCCCTGCTGTCCTCTGATTTCGATCCTCTTAAGGAGTCTGTGAGGATGGACCAGTTTAAGGAATCTACCCAGGAGAGACAACGCAGACGCATTTTGGGACTCTGTCTATATTGTGGCCTCGGAGGCCATCTTGTGCATCTGTGTCCCCAAAAGCCCCAAAGCCTAGAGTTGGTAGGAGAGACAACCTTGGGTAAAGAAGGACTTCCATCTAAATTGTCCATACCCGTGACCATAGTGTCCGGCGAGAAAACGCATCGGGTCTCTGCGTATCTGGACTCTGGATCAGCTGCTAATTTCATTTGTAGAGACCTGGTTGATCTTCTCCAATTACTCACTTCCCCTCTGGAGAGGCCATTGATTGTTGCATCGGTAAATGGACTACCTCTGCCAGACCCAGTTACAGCTGTTACCAAGCCGCTGAGGCTCCAAGTGGGAGCTCTCCACTCCGAGCTTCTATCGTTCTTTGTCTTGTCCAAGGCCATTAACCCCATGCTGCTGGGCCTACCTTAGCGGAGACGCTGCCCCCTCACCGGGCATATGATTGTTCTATCGAGCTGATTCCTGGTGCATCCCTTCCCCATGGTAGGGTATATCCTCTCTCCTTGCCAGAGACTCTGTCCATGTCCACCTATGTTAAAGAAAACTTGGAGAGGGGCTTCATATGGAAGTCTTCTTCCCTGGCAGGAGCCGGGTTCTTCTTCGTCAAGAAGAAGGATGGTTCCCTGCGTCCTTGTATTGACTACCGGGGTCTCAACCAGATCACGGTGAAAAATAAGTATCCGTTGCCACTGATCTCAGAACTGTTTGATCGTATATGTGGTGCCAAGATTTTTTCCAAACCTGCGTGGGGCTTACAATCTAATCCGGATTCGCTGGGGTGACGAATGGAAGACTGCCTTTAACACCTGTGACGGACACTATAAGTATCTAGTAATGCCTTAGGGCTTGTGTAATGCTCCTGCGGTCTTCCAGGAGTTCGTTAATGACATTTTCCTTGACCTCCTCTATGTTTTTGTAGTGTTCTATCTTGAAGACACCTTAATTTTTTCTCCAGATCCTATAACTCATCAGAGACATGTCCGTCAAGTTTTGCTGCGGTTAAGGGAGAATCATCTGTATGCCAAGTTGGAGAAGTGCGTGTTTGAGAAAGATTCTCTACCCTTCCTGGGCTACATCGTCTCGAATCGAGGTCTCAAGATGGATCCTGAAAAGGTAAAGTCCGACCTGGAATGGCCACATCCTCAAGGCTTGAGGGCCATACAGCGATTTATGGGATTTGCCAATTTTTACAGACAGTCTACTGTTGGAGCCCCTGACGTCACTGTCCATACACATTGATGTGAGGGGATCCTCCTGGACTGGAATGTGATATCAGGAGCAACCCCGGAGCCGGAGTCCCCGAGCAGAGCACTAACATAGGCTCTGCGCCGGAACTCTGGGGAAGCCATTAACATCAGTGTCCATATATGGACAGTGATGTCAGGGGCTTGCCGAGAGCTGGAGTCCCGGAGCAGAGCCGCTTCTAGCACTCTGCCTGGGATTCCAGCTCTGCTCCTGACATCACTGTCCATATATGGACATGGATGTCAGGGGCAACCCCAGAGCTGGAGTCCCGGGCAGAGCGCTAGCAGGCTCTGCGCCGGAACTCTGGGGAAGCCATTAACATCAGTGACCATATATGGACAGTGATGTCAGGGGCTTGCCGAGAGCTGGAGTCCCGGAGCAGAGCTGCTTCTAGCACTCTGCCTGGGATTCCAGCTCTGCTCCTGACATCACTTTCCATATATGGACATGGATGTCAGGGGCAACCCCAGACCTGGAGTCCCGGGCAGAGCGCTAGCAGGCTCTTCCTGGGACTCCAGTTGTGCTCCTGACATCACTGGGACTCCTGCTCTGGGGAAGCCCCTGACATCACTGTCGATGTATGGACAGCGATGTCAGAGGCTTCCCCAGAGTCCCAGAGCAGAGACTATACTAGCGCTCTGCCCGGGACTCCAGCTCTGGGGAAGCCCCAGACATCGCTGTCCATATGTAGACAGCGATGTCAGAAGATTCCACAGAGTCCCGGAGCAGAGCCTATACTAGCGCTCTGCCCGGGACTCCGCTCTGGGGAAGCCCCAGACATCTTGTGTCCAAACATGGACACCGATATCAGTGAATTCCACAGAGTCTCGGAGCAGAGCCGATACTAGCGCTCTGCCCGGGACTCCACTCTGGGGAAGACCCTGACACACTGTCCATATATGGACAGCGATGTCAGAGAATTCCACAGAGTCCCGGAGCAGAGCCTATACTAGCGCTCTGCCCGGGACTCCGCTCTGGGGAAGCCCCAGACATCGCTGTCCATATGTGGACAGCGATGTCAGGCAATTGCAGTGTCCCGGAGCAGAGTCTGTACTAGTGGCTCTGTGTCCCGCGGGCCGCAGATGACTGCCCCAGGGGCCGCATGTGGCCTGCAGGCCACGTGCTTGAGACCCCTGCTCTATGGGGAGCACTAGCTACAGAGGGCTCTATGTGGAGAACTATCTATAGAGGGCTCTACTGGGAGCAATATCTACAGAGGGCTCTATGAAGGGCACCATCTAAAGGGGGCTCTATGAGGGGCATTATCTACAGGGGGCTCTATGAGGGGCACTATCTACAGGGGGCACAGTGTGTGGTGCATTACTTTACAGTGTTTGACACAATTTTATTCATGGGCATAGTGTATGGTACTATTATAATTAGGGGTACAGTGTATGGTACTATTATAATCAGGGTTAAAGTCTATGGTACTATTATATTCAGGGGCACAGTGTGTAGCACTATTATATTCGGGGACACAGTGTATGAAACTATTATATTTAGTGGCATAGAGTGTGGCACCATAAGAATTTGTTCTTCGTTTATAGGTGCAGAAATGCTGAAAAATTGAGCTTCCGAAGACATCTGATTGAGCAAATTGACCCATTTCCTAGGCATCATAGAGTTCTGGACCAGATGGAAAAGTAAAGAGAAAAAGAATGAATCTAAGAAGTCATCACCGGTGAGTCACTAAATGTAAATGTTTATTCTCCCTGTGACTGCTCAGTACTGTAGTCACTGTATGATCTGCAGCGAGATGATGTGTGTATCGTTCTTTTTTGTGAAACCGCAACTCCCAGCATATCCTTACCATCGTTCTGGCTATACTGGGAGCTGTATTTTATTCCTTACAAACTTATATGGCAGGGGTTAAACTAAATTTGCAAATTATCTCTGTACTGAGCTTTATTTGTACTGGTTCTGTATATATGTACTGAGCTTGGTTCTGGAGTTATATTCATCATAACAACCAAGCACAATACATATATACAGCACCAAAGAGAAGCTCAGAACATATATACAACTCCAGAACCAAGCTCAATACATATATACAGCGCCAAAGAGAAGCTCAGAACATATATACAGCACCAGAACAAAGGTCAGTACATATGTACAGCATCAGAACCAAGCTCAGTACATAAATACAGCACCACAACAAAGCTTAGTACATAAGTACATCACCAGAACCAAGCTTAGTACATATATACAACATCAGAGCCAAGCTCAGTACATATATACAGCAACAGAACTAAGCTCATACACATATACTACACTAGAACCAAACTCAGTACATATATACAGCAACAGAACCAAGATCATACACATATACAACACCAGAACCAAACTCAGTACATAAATACAACACCAGAACAAGCTCAGTACATAAATACAACACCAGAAACAAGCTCAGTACATAAATACAGCACCAGAACAAAGCTCAGTATATATATATACCCACCAGAACCAAGCTCAGTATATAAATACAGCACCAGAACCAAGTTCAGTACATATATATCAGAACAACCAAGCTCAAAACATATAATTCAATTCAAAAAGTGAAACTCATATATTCTATAGATTCATTACACACAGAGGGATCTATTTCCAGCATTTTTTTCTTTTAATGTTGATGATTATGGGAACAGTTAATGAAAACCCAAAACTTAGTGTCTCAGAATGTTGGAATATTATATAAGCCCAATTTCAAAAATGATTTTTAATACCGAAATGTCAACCTACTGAAAAGCATGTACAGTATCTGCCCTCATTACTTGGTCGGGGCTCCGACTCTGCATGAAATACTGCATCAATGCGGCGTGGCATAGAGGCGATCAGCCTGTGGCACGGCTGAGGTGTTATCAATGCAGCGTGGCATGGAGGCGATCAGCCTGTGGCACTCCTGAAGGGTTATCAATGCGGCGTGGCATGGAGGCGATCAGCCTGTGGCACTGTTGAGCTGTTATGGAAGCCCAGGTTGTATGATAGCGGCCTTCAGCTCGTGTCTCATATTCCTCTTGACAATACCCTATAGATCTCTGGTGCTGTATATATGTGGTGAGCTTTGTTCTGGTGCTGTATATATGTACTGAACTTTGTTCTGGTGCTGTATATAAGTTCCTAGCTTTGCTCTAGTGCTGTATATATGTACTGAACTTTGCTCTGGTGTTGTATTTAGGTATTAAGCTTGGTTTTGGTGTTGTATATATGTACTGAGCTTTGTTCTGGTGCTGTATATATGTACTGAGCTTGGTTCTGGTGCTGTATATATGTGCTAATCTTTGTTCTGGTGCTGTATTTATGTACTGAGCTTTGTTCTGGTGCTGTATTTATGTACTGAGCTTCATTCTGGTGCTGTATTTATGTACTGAGCTTTGTTCTGGTGCTGTATTTATGTACTGAGCTTCGTTCTGGTGCTGTATTTATGTACTGAGCTGTGTTCTGGTGTTGTATTTATGTACTGAGATTGGTTTTAGTGTTGTATTTATGTTCTGAGCTTAGTTCTGGTATTGTACTTATGTACTGAGCTTGGTTCTGGTGTTGTATATTTGTACTGAGCTTTGTTCTGGTGCTGTATATATGTACTGAGCTTTCTCCTGGCACTGTATCTGTGCATTAGCTGGGAGAGTTGTAGCGGCTTACTGCACACTCCGCACTGTCCTCCACCCTTCTCATGTGCACAGCTTAACTAAATGGGCTGAGCACGGTTAGGATATTGAATGTGCGCACATAGGCCTATACGTAATGGGTGAGATTAATATAATGTGTGGGTAGGTCTGTACGCTTATGTAATTATATACATAGTGTGGCAATCCACACTAAAGCATTCTGGACAGGGAATGTCTTTATTTAGAGTCCACTTTAATGTAGGGGGTATTTGGAATACCGTAATTGTTTTATTTTAGTATTAGAATCATTTTCAATCCGCAAAACACAGTGACCCCCCCCCCGCGCGGCGCGTATGTCTTCGTCCGAAAAACAGTGAACCTGTTGTTAAAAATCTAAATCTTACCCCTGGACGTACATGTCCCTTCTTCCCCCTCCTTCTCCCATCCCATTTTCTTTTTTTTCTCTCTTTTCTTCATTCTCCCGATAGGATCACTCTTTTTGTTAGCCTTATTTCATATACCATTAACCCCTTCCCGCACCTTGGTGTACATGCACGTCCAGGTGAGCAGTAACTTTGCGCACCTGGGAGTGCAGTTACGTCCGCGCTTTAACAGTTAACCGCCGCGCGGCGCTACACCGCAGCGGCGGTTAACTGTGCAGGGTGTCTGCCCTGCTCTCCCCATTGCCGATCAGCGGTCTGTCGCCGTTGAAATCAGCAATTAACCCCTTCGATGCTATGGTCGATTGCGATCACCACATTGAAGAGGTTTAGAGCAGATCGGCAGCCCCCCACATGCATTTGCGGTGGCTGGCGATCCTTTTAACGGCAACCAGAGGCCAGACAGTGGCCTCCGAGTTGCCATGTACGGAAGCCTCGGAGGAGCAGCCTCGGCCGGTTCTCTGAGGCTTCCTGTCAGAGTGACTGTTACGTCACAATGACAGTTGGAATGCATTACACTACGTAGGCAGTGTAATGTGTTCCAGCAGCGATCGGAGCTGCAAGTCTAAGTGTCCCCTAGTGGGACTAGTAAAAAAAGTGAAAAAGGATAATAAAAATGTTTTTAAAAAGTCTAAAAATAAAAGTTAGAAGCGACATAAACAAAAAATGCTTTTTCCCCATAATAAGTCTTTTATTATAGGAAAAAAATTAACACGTTAAAAAAAGTACACATATTTGGTATCACCGCATTCGTAACGACCCCAACTATAAAACTGTAATATTATTTTTCCCGCATGGTGAACACTGCGAAAAAAATAAATGAAAAACCGTGCCTGAATTTCAATTTTTTGGTTACCACCCCTCAGAAAATATACAATAAAAAGTGTTCAAAAAGTCGCATGAACGCCAAAATGGTACCAATACAAACTACAATCCGTCCCGCAAAAAATAAGCCCTTACACCGCTTTTTTAACTGAAAAATAAAAAAGTTAGCGCTCTCAGAATATGGTGACACAAAAAATAATTTATTTTATAAATAAGTGATTTTATTGCACAAACGCTGCAAAATATAAAAAAATTATATACATATGGTATCGCCGTAATCATATCGACCCGCAGAATAAAGTAAAATGGTCATTTATAGCCCAGGGTGAAGGCCATAAAAAAAAAGAATAAAAAACATTGTCAGAATTGATGGTTTTTGGTCACCTTGCTTGCCAAAAAATGGAATAAAACGTGATCAAAGAAATTTCTAGTACCCCAAAATGGTACCAATGAAAACTACAGATTGTTCTGCAAAGAATACACCCTCACACAGCTCTGGTGGAGAAAAAATAAAAAAGTTCTGGCTCTCAGAATATGGCGATGCAAAATGTGCAGTGTCCAAAAGCGGATAAGATCGGGCGCCATTTATCAGTGCGACACCGGCCACATATCTATGAATTATTATTTATTTACTGCATTATTATACCCTCTTATTATACCCTGATGTACCCCACACAGATAACATATGCCCCCATATTATAAACTGAAATACCAGCAAAACGCCAAACAGAACAACTACCAAACTACATCTGCGCCCCAAAAGCCAAATGGCGCGCCCTCCCTTCTGAGCCCTGCAGCGTGCCTAAACACCAGTTTACGATCACAGATATGGCATCGCCATACCCGGGAGAATCCGGTTAATATTTTATGAGGTATTTGTCTTCAGTGGCACAAACTGGGCATAACATATAGTGCACTAAAATGGCATATGAGTGTAAAATTGTAATTTTCACTTTGCACCATCCGCTGCACATTAACCCCTTCGCGCACCACGACATAGCATATCGTAGTGTGTGTGGGGGGGGGGGGGTGATGTATGGCGCGTCTCACGTAAAAAATAAAGAATTTAAAACTGCAAAATCGCTGATTTTTGGTCACCTTGGCTCTACCAAAAAATGTAATAAAAAGTGTTCAAAAAATTGAATGTACCAAAAAATGGTACCAATAAAAACTACTGCTCGTCCCTCAATAAATAAGCCCTCACACCGCTCTATTGACTGAAAAATAAAAAAATAAAAAAGTTATGGCTCTTGGAAAGCGGGGAGGAAAAAACTAAAAAGGAAAAGAAAAACATGGATCAGTCCGGAAAGGGTTAATTACTTTCTAATGAAAAACCATTTATAACCACATGTGGGGTATTGCCGTACTGGGGAGAAATTGCTTTACACATGTTGGGCAGCTTTTACCTCCTTTATCCTTTGTGAAATTGAAAAAATGCAACATTTTAGTGGAAGAAATGTTGATATTTATTTTCACGGTCTAATTCTAATAAATCCTGCAAAAGACTTGTGGGGTGTAAATGCCCACAATACCCCTAGATAGATTCTTTAAAGAGGCTCTGTCACCAGATTTTGCAGCCCCTATCTGCTATTGCAGCAGATCGGCGCTGCAATGTAGATAACAGTAACGTTTTTATTTTTTAAAAACGAGCATTTTTGGCCAAGTTATGACCATTTTTGTAATTATGCAAATGAGGCTTGCAAAAGTCCAAGTGGGTGTGTTTAAAAGTAAAAGTCCAAGTGGGTGTGTATTATGTGCGTACATCGGGGCGTTTTTAATACTTTTACTAGCTGGGCGCTGTGAAGAGAAGTAACATCCTCTTCTCTTCAGAACGCCCAGCTTCTGACAGTGCAGATCTGTGACGTCACTCACAGGTCCTGCATCGTGACGGCCACATCGGCAGCAGAGGCTACAGTTGATTCTGCAGCAGCATCAGCGTTTGCAGGTAAGATCGACTTACCTGCAAACGCTGATGCTGCTGCAGAATCAACTGTAGCCTCTGGTGCCGATGTGGCCGTCACGATGCAGGACCTGTGAGTGACGTCACAGATCTGCACTGTCACAAGCTGGGCGTTCTGAAGAGAAGAGGATGTTACTTCTCTTCACAGCGCCCAGCTAGTAAAAGTATTAAAAACGCCCCGATGTACGCACATAATACACGCCCACTTGGACTTTTACTTTTAAACACACCCACTTGGACTTTTGCAAGCCTCATTTGCATAACTACAAAAATGGTCATAACTTGGCCAAAAATGCTCGTTTTTTTAAAATAAAAACGTTACTGTAATCTACATTGCAGCGCCTATCTGCTGCAATAGCAGATAGGGGTTGCAAAATCTGGTGACAGAGCCTCTTTAAGAGGTGTAATTTCCAAAATGGGGGTCACTTTTGGGGGTTTTCACTGTTTTGGCCTCTCAGAGGCTTTGCAAATGCGACATGGCACCCAAAAACCATTTCAGTTAAATTTGAGCTCCAAATGCCAAATAGCGCTCCTTCCCTTCTAAGCACTGCTGTGGGTCCAAATAGCAGTTTATTACTACATTTGGCATATTTCCGTAATCGGGAGAAATTGTTTTACAAATGTTGGGGTGCTTTTTCTCCTTTATTCCTTGTAAAAATTAAAAATGGCTACCTTTTTTCAGAAAAAAAGTAGATTTTTACCTTTACAGAATAATTCCAATGAATTCAGCAAAACAAATGCTAACTTTACCCCTAGAAAAATTCCTTGATGAGTGTAGTTTCCAAAATGGGGTCACTTTCCGGGGGTTTCCACTATTTTGTTCCCTCCAGTGCATTGCAAACGCGACATGGCACTGAAAACTATTCCTGCAAAATCAGAATTTCAAAATCCAAATGAGGCTCCTTCCCTTCTGAGAAACTGTGGGTTCAAAATGCTAACTATACCCCTAGATAAATGCCCTGAGGGGTGTAGTTTCCAAAATGAGGTCACTTTTGGGGGTCTTTATTGTTTTGTCCCCACAAGACCTCTTGAAACCTGACATGGTGCCTAAAATATATGCTAAAAAAAAGGAGGCCCCAAAATTCACTAGGTGCTCCTTTGCTTCTGAGGCCTGTATTTCAGTAACTTAGCGCACTAGGGCCACATGTGGGATATTTCTAAAAACTGCAGAATCTGGGCAATAAATAATGAGTTACATTTCTTGGGTAAGACTTTCTGTGGTATAGAAAAAAATGTATGTATTACAAATGAATTTTGTAAAAAAAAAATGAAATTTGTAAATTTCACCCCTACATTGCGTTAATTCCTGTGAAACGCCTAAAGGGTTAAAACACTTTCTGAATGCTGTTTTGAATACTTTGAGGGGTGCAGGTTTCAAAATGGGGTGATTTATGGGGACTTTCTAATATATAAGGCCCTCAAAGCCACTTCAGACCTGAACTGGTCCTTGTAAAAATGGCCTTTTGAAATTTTCTTGAAAATATGAGAAATCGCTGCTAAAGTTCTAAGCCTTGTAACGTCCTAGAAAAATAAAAGAATGTTCAAAAAACAATGCAAACATAAAGTAGACATATGGAAAATGTTAACTAGTAACTATTTTGTGTGGTATAACTAATAACTATCTGTTTTACAAGAAGATACATTTAAATTTAGAAAAATGCAAATTTTTGCAAATTTTCTCCAAATCTTGGTGTTTTTTACAAATAGATATTGAATTTATCAACCAAATTTTTTCACTAACATAAAGTACAATATGTCACGAGAAAACAATCTCAGAATCACTTGGATAAGTAAAAGCATTCCGGAGTTATTACCACATAAAGTGACACATGTCAGTTTTGAAAAATCTGCTTCGTCCTGAAGGCCAAAACAGGCTCAGTCCTGAAGGGGTTAAAAACCCAGGGGGCCTATATACTATGCTGCTCTTTTTGTGTATATTGGGACTTATTATGACTGTCTATTGTTCTAATTTTGATGGTATATTTGTACCCTGATATATTTGGTTCTCACATTGTTGGGGACCAGCTCTCTCTGTGACATTCTGCTTCTGTTTATAAACAAAGAATTGAAAAAAACCAAAAAACAAGGCTTGCTGGAAGCTTATTATAACATTGCCTGGAAAAATAAGATAATGTAATGATACCAAGAAATGCATGGATTTTCCCCATTCATAGCTTGAAGGAAGGACTAACAGTCAAAAAAGATTACCTAGGAAGAACTGTTAACTTGTGGCTTGGGTGAGAGGCAGAAGTTGGTGGTCTGTCTAACCATAATAAGCTCAGAAGAGCAGTCTAGTCAAGGTCCTTTGTGTTTCCTTATTGTTACTTGTTGAGCTCATTGTTCGCGAAAATAGTCCTTAATTATTGTCAGATGCCTTTGCTTCTGGCTCAATAGCCAACATCCCCATAGGAACATTTTTGCATTGGATTGATCTGATTCTTTTAAAGAGGCTCTGTCACCAGTTTATAACTGCCCTATCTTCTACCTAATCTAATAGGCTCTTTAATGTAGATAAGTAATGTGTTGTTTTATTCATGTCCATCTTTCATTCATGTTCTCTTCATTCATGTCCTCCCAGCCAGGAGGCAATGTCTTTTCATTCTCCCGACACTCCGGTAAAGTTAATGTGGGAGTAAGTGACATCACAGTGTGATCTCGCGAGATCACACTGTGCTGTCACTCCCATAGTAACTTTACCAGAGTGTCGGGAGAATGAATGTCTTTTCATTCTCCCGACATGCCGGTAAAGTTAATGTGGGAGTAGGTGAAAGCACATAGTGATCTTGCGAGATCACGCTGTGCTGTGAGTACAGCTGGACATGAATGAAGAGAAGTGTATGGGGTATATGCGTCTTTTTGATCATTTTTAATTTAATTTTAAGGTGTGCTATTGTGATAGTTCGGACATTTACGGACGCGGCGATACCAGTTATGTTAACTTTTATTTATTTTTTTAATTGATTTAGGAAAAAAATGTGAAAAGGTTTTTTTTTTTACTTTTAATACTTTTTTTTTTGGAACATAAAAAAAAACCTTTATTTAACAGTTTTTAAAAAAAATTTATCTCCCTAGGGGACTTGAAGCAGCGATCATTGGATCGCTTGCATGATATGCTGCAATACTAACGTATTGCAGTATATTGTGATTCTGACGGAGGCAGAGCTTCAAAGGAGTACAAAGATGGCAGACCTGGGGGACTTTATTAGGCCCCCATGTTGCCATAACAACTGTTGTAACCAGCCGGTCATTCTGCGGGGGGGCGTTGTATGGAGCGTGCTCAACCCGTGAGCGCGCTCAATACTTCCCCTTAACCCTTATCACGTACAGTTACGTGATAATGCGTTAAGGGGTTACTCTTATAATGAAAACATAAATTACATCATGCAAACTGAATGCCCTGATAGTGTACAATGCATTATTTGTAAGCTGCTTCTCTTACTCCTGCAGGCGTAGCAGCTGCCTATCACTGACTTCTCCCACTAGCCTCTGGTCCTCTTCAGTGAAAGAACATTCAGTACATTGTGACAGCAAATAGTAATTTCTTACTTCTGTTCAAATTATCAGCTTTTAAAAACCCTTCTTTGATCTTAAGTGTGTTTATGTTATAGACGCATATTAACCTCAAATATGTAGCTAAATATAATAATAATAATAATCTTTAGGGGTTATCCGGGCACCAAAAATTGCTTGGGATTTATAATTTTATTTGAAAAGAAGTCACTTGAAAATCTACTTACATTTTTAATTCTGTACTGAATCGTTCAGTTCAAACCCGGTGAAGTGATGACGGTGTGTTATTAAGCACATGACTACAAGGGGCTAGCACATTGCATATCGCTGAAGTCCCCGAGCACTGCTCCCGACGTTACTGTCTATTTATGGTCAGCGACGTCAGGAGTTTCCAATTGCTGGATTACCCGAGCAAAGCATCAGCTGATGCTCTGCTCGGGGACTCCAGCACGGCTGCCGACGTCACTGTCCATATATTCTGCAGCACTTTACAATTTAGAGGGAACATGTACAGACAATATCAGACATTACCTAGTGACAAAACTAGTTAACAATTCAAACAAGAGAAGTGATGACCGTGCTTGCAAGAGCTTACAGTCTATGAGGAAATAGGGAGGACACAAAAAGTAAAAAGTGCTTGTTACGTTCAATGGTCCTGCCATCTTTTATACCAGAGGTTCTTAAGCATGCGGCCCGTGGGCACCATGCGACCCCTGGGGCTGTCATCTGCGGCCCGCGGGACACAGAGCCTATAGTACAGACTCTGCTCCGGGACTCTGCAATTCCCTGACATCGCTGTCCACATATGGACAGCGATGTCTGGGGCTTCCCTAGAGCCGGAGTCCTGTGCAGAGCGCTGGTATAGGCTCTGCTCCGGGACTCTGTGGAATTCCCTGACATCGCTGTCCATATATGGACAGTCTGTCAGGGTCTTCCCCAGAGCGGAGTCCCGGGCAGAGCGCTAGTATAGACTCTGCTCCGGGACTCTGTGGAATTCCCTGACATCGTTTGTCCATATATGGACAGTGTGTCAGGGTCTTCACCAGAGCGGAGTCCCGGGCAGAGCGCTAGTATCGGCTCTGCTCCGGGACTCTGTGGAATTCCCTGACATCGCTGTCCATATATGGACAGTGTGTCAGGGTCTTCCCCAGAGCGGAGTCCCGGGCAGAGCGATAGTATCGGCTCTGCTCCGGGACTCTGTGGAATTCCCTGACATCGGTGTCCATGTACGGACAGTGTAGTCAGGGTCTTCCACAGAGCGGAGTCCCGGGCAGAGCGCTAGTATTTGCTCTGCTCCGGGACTCTGTGGAATCTTCTGACATCGCTGTCCACATATGGACAGCGAAGTCTGGGGCTTCCCCAGAGCTGGCTTCCCGTGCAGAGCGCTACTATAGGCTCTGCTCTGGGGAAGCCCCTGACATCGCTCTCCATACATCCACAGTCATGTTAGGGGCTTCCCCAGAGCAGGAGCCCCAGTGATGTCAGGAGCACAGTTTGAGTCCCAGGAAGAGCCTACTAGCGCTCTGCCCGGGACTCCAGCTCTGGGGTTGCCCCTGACATCCATGTCCATATATGGACAGTGATGTCAGGTGCAGAGCTGGAATCCCAGGCAGAGTGGTAGAAGCGGCTCTGCTCCGGGACTCCAGCTCTGAGCAAGCCCCTGACATCACTTTCCATATATGGACACTGATGTTAATGGACAAATGGACTTGAACACTGAAGTCGTCTCGAACAATGAACATGGCAAGGACACCAGACACAGATGGTGAAGTCGTTTCGGACACATGACTTGAACTCAGAAGTCGTCTCGGACAAATAGACATGAACACAGAAGTTGTTTTGGATAAATGGACTTGCACACAGAAGTCGTGTCGGACAAATGGACTTTAACACAGAAGTCGTCTCGGAAAAAATGGACATGATCACAGTAGTCGTCTCGGACAATGGACTCAGATACTGGATACGGGATACAGGATACAGCTAAGGAACCATTTGCATGACAAAGACTGGCAAAACATAACATTGCTCAGGCAAAGTGGAAGTGGGCAGGGTTCCTTTTAAAGTCCCGGGTATGCAGGGATTGGTTTGGGGTGAATTTCTTGGTGCGCAACAGGCAACAGCAGGAAGAGAGAGCAATGTGTGCCAGCATCTCTGTGGGAGGAGACGCTGGCCAGGATCCAGAGGCCTGAGGTCGCGGCTGCCATTAGGTTGGATATGCCGGCGGTCAGCGACGGCGGGCAAAACAGTACCCTCCCCTTATGCCCCCTTTTCTTAAATCCAGAGTGTAGGAAGAATTTTTTGATGATAGCTGGGGCATCCACATTATATTCCCCCGCCACCTCTTCTCAGGACCAAAACCCTTCCAATCTACCCGGTAGAGGTTCCTACCACCTACCGTCTTATACTCCAGGATCTCATTTACATCGAAGACTTCGGAAGCACCACTGGGAAAAATTGCAGAGCCAGGAGATTTACTGTATCGGTTCAGGACCACAGGCTTCAGGAGGGACACATGGAACGAGTTGGGAATCTTGAGAGTAGGGTGAAGCCGTAGCTTATAAGACACAGGTTTGATTTGTTGTAGAATCTCAAAGGGACCAAGGAATCTGGGAACAAATTTGTAGAAGGGGATTTTCAGACGAATATTTTTGTGAAGACAACCAGACTTTGACTCTGGGAAGAAATTGGGAAGGAGTTCTTCTCTTCCTATTGGCATATTTCTTCATGCGATCCACTGCCTGCAGGATCATGGACTTGGTTTGCTCCCATATGTGAAGAAAGCCTCTGAAAGAAGAATTTTTCTGCAGGCACTTGAGATGTAGCCTATACAGGCCGAGCAACACCTGAATGTTGGCTGTAAACAATAAAGAATGAAGAAGAAGCAGTAGACTCACTCGTGTGATTTTTGTAAGAGGATTCGGCCCATGGAAGAAAATACACCTAATTGTTGTGTTGAACAGATATAAAATGATGAAGATAATTTTCCAGTACTTGATTAGTCCTTTTAACTTGGCCTTTAAATTGTGGGTGATGAGCATAAGAAAAGTCTAATTTCACATCCAAAAGTTTACACGGGACTCTCCAGAATTTAGACATAAACTGTACACCCCGATGAGACACGAACTGGAGGGGTAGTCCGTGCAGACGAAAGATATGTTGAATAAATAAATTTGCCAAACGTGGAGCTGAGGGGAGGCCAGTCAGAAGGATGAAATGTGCCATCTTAGAAAAACGATGCACCACTGACCAGACAGTGGTATATCCAGCAGAAGGAGGAAGGTCGGTAATAAAATCCATGGCAATGTGTTGCCAGGAACCATCAGGAACAGGCAGAGGTTGGAGCAGTCTAGCAGGCCTGGAATGGGTAGCCGTGTTTTGGGCACAGTTGGTACTAGAAGATACATAGTTCACAACATCTTTAGGCAGCAGGGGCCAACAGTATTGACGAGAAACAAACTCCTGAGTCTTACGGACACCAGAGTGCCCAACCAACTTGGAATTATAACCCCAGATGAGGATATTTTTTCCTGTCAGCAGGATGAACAAACATTTTTCCAGGGGGAATGCCCCTAATCTGCAGAGGTTTAACAGAAATAATCCTAGAAGAATCTCAATGATATGTTGAGGGTCCTCCTCTGAGTCGTCTGTTTCAAACGACCGAGACAGGGCATTGGCCTTTATATTTTTATGAGCAGGACGGGAGTGAAGTAGGAACTTGAATCTGGCATAGAACAGTGACCATCTGGCTTGACGAGGGTTCAGTTGTTGTGCATACTGTAAATAAGTGAGATTCTTGTGATCGGTGTAGATGATAGTAGGATGAGCAGCCCCCTCTAGCAGGTGCCTCCACTATTCTAAGGCTAATTTGACGGCCAGTAACTCACGGTCCCCAATAGATTAGTTGCGTTCTGCAGGAGAGAAGAGTTTAGAGAAGAAGCCACAGGATACTGCCTTACCCTTGGAGTTTCTTTGAAAGAGAAGTGCTCCAGTACCAATGGAAGAAGCGTCAACCTCCAACGAAAACTGCCGAGACACAACAGGATGGTGAAGAACGGAAGGTAAAGTTAAGGCTCTCTTGAGGTTGGTGAATTCCGACTCTGCCTCAGGGGTCCAGACTTTAGCGTTCACTCCCTTCTTGGTGAGAGCTGAGATTGGAGCAGTACAAGACGAGAAGTTTGGGATGAATTGAATCCAAATTGAAATTTGTGAACCCACAAAATCTCTGTATGGCACAGAGACCTTGAGGACGTGGCCACTCTAAGACAGACTTCACTTTTTCCGGATCCATCTGGAGTCCAAGATCTGAGATTATATAGCTCAGAAGGGGCAAGGATTTATTTTCGAATACGCACTTTGAGTTTGGCGTAGAGGCTATTCCACCTGAACCGCGACAGGACTTGGCGAATATGCTTCCGATGTATCGTCAGATCTGGTGAGTAAATCAAGATGTCTTCCAGATATGCCACCACACAGACATACAGTAGATCCCGGAAGATGTAGTTTACGAATTCCTGGAACACAGTAGGAGCTTTACACAGTCCAAAGGGCATTTACAAGATATTCATAGTGACCGTCTCGGGTGTTGAATGCGGTTTTCCATTCGTCACCCTTGCGGATAGGGATTAAGTTATAAGCGTAGATCCAGCTTTGTGAAAATTTTGGCCCCACGAATTCTGTCGAAGAGCTCAGAGATTAGCGGCAAGGGGTATTTGTTCTTGACAGTGATTTGGTTTAAACCACGGTAGGCGATTCATGGTCGTAGAGATCTATCCTTTTTTTCTACAAAAAAGAATCCGGCTCCGGCTGGAGAAGTAGACTCCCTGATAAAGCCCCTCTTTTGGTTCTCCTTGACATTTGTCGACATGGCCTGGGTTTCAGGCAAGGATAGAGGATAAACCAGTCCACGAGCAGGTAAAGCTTAAGGGAGCAATTCAATTGGACAATCGTAGGGACGATGGGGAGGAAGGACCTCAGCCTCTTTCTTGCTGAAGACATCCGCAAAACAGACATACTGTGGAGGCAGTCCAGAGAGTGACTGAGGCATCTGTGACAGGACAGGACGAACCTGAGATATGCAGCGGTGAAGACATTGGGAGAATCTCTCTGAAATTCCAGTCGAGGACAGGAGCGTGTTGGCGAAGCTATGGCAGTCCCAGCACGACAGGGTTAATAGCTTTTGGCAGGACATAAAAAGCTATTTGTTCTGAGTGAAGAACTCCCACTTACAACTTCAGAGGTTTGGTGACGGAAAGAATTGGATCAGGCAGAGGTTGACCATTCACAGAAGCGACCACCAGAGGTTTCGCCAGAAGAATTGTGGGCAAGTGGAGATGGTCTGCTAAGGACTGTTTGGATGAAATTCGCAGCTGCTCCAGAATCGAGATAAGCAGGAATACAGTGTGATTCTTCACTAGTGGAGATTGTCCCAAGAATTGATAGCTTGGGAGAGAATTTTGCAGTTGGCATCGATCCACCTAGGGTAGTCTCTCCTACCAAACCTAGGTGCTGGAGTTTCCTGGCTTCTGGGGCATTGATGCACAAAATGATCCTTATGGCCACAGTACAGACATGGTCAGACAGCCTGAGTCTGTCCACCTGCATTGGCTCTTCAGGGACAACAACCGAAGGATGTAGCAGAGGTCTCTGGAACCTAGGCGCCAGTCTGTAGGACCTTTTTTCCCTACGAACTTCCTGGGTGCATTCTTGGAACCTTATGTCGATCCGTGTAGCCAGAAGAATTAAGGCATCCAAGGAAGATGTAAGATCTCGGGCCTCCAGCTCATTTTTGAACGGTCACCTTTTAAAACCCTGGCTATGCTTGGATTGGCTTGGAGTGAACTTCCTGGTGCGTGTGCTGGCCCATTAAGACCAGGGACAAGCGCGCACCCTACAGGCAACAGCAGGAGGAGAGGGCAGTGTGTGCCGGCGTCTCTGTGAAGGAGATTCCGGCCAGTATCCAGAGACCTGCGGCTGCCGGTAGGTGGGATATGCCAGCGGTCAGCGATCTAAGGCATGCCTTACAGTTTCTAAAGACTTATGCAAAAGGGTGACCAAGGAAAGCAGTCAGATTAGGGAATGTTATAGGCCTGTCTAAAAATATGTGTTTTCAGTGCACTCTTCAAACTGTGGGTGTTGAGAATTAATCTTATTGTCTGGGGTAGTGCATTCCAGAGAAATGGTGCAGCACAAGAAAAATCTTTATTCTCTAAAGTATATTTTAGGCTCTTTCATATCTGCATTCATTATTTCTATTATTCCACTCAGTCATAGAAGCAGAACAATGGAAAATAACTGCAGTGACAGATCCGTCACATGATGGACCACAACAGAGCCATTGACTCTAAGGGGGTTTGTCAGGTTTTGGGTCATGGTATCCATCGTTTTACCGGAAAAAATCGTGCAGCCTGCTGCACTAATTCCTCTGACATTTTTTACCAGATTTGCCTGTGACAGATGTGAACACAGCCTAAATAGATGGTATAGTTAAGCATACTGTATTACCTGCAAAGAGTGCAGTCTCCATACAACTTCATTCTTCGCAATGCAGTCACAAAATCTGTTCCCTGTAGCACAAACAGATATTGCAAAGTAAATAAGACAATTAGGCCGGGTTCACATAGGTTTGTTGTTTGGTTTTTTTACGTTTCTAAAGCGTTTTTACATGCATTTTTCTTATATTTTTTTTAAATAGTGTATTTTTGTACAAGGGTTTCTTTCCATTTTAGGAATTATATTAAAAAGCATATGGCGAAAGACGCAAAAAAATGCATCAAATTTATTAGTAAGTGTGCATTTTTTTAAATAAATCTGGTGTAAATCACACCAACTACAGTATCTCCTTTAAGAATACTGGTGTAAGATATGTAAGTCTTGGTGAATTTTGACAATTAGCTCTGTAATTCCCTATATTAATAAATGTAAGCATTACATATAGGCATTCTGTCACTATAGTCTGGAAAACAAAATAGTAGTATTGTATCCTAAAATTTAACAGAGCACACAAGAAAAGATAAAGCAAGAAAACAGTGGAAAGGTTTGAAGAAAAAGGGGGAAAGGAAGTGAAGGGAAAATTTTTGATCCATACCTGGGTACCTCTGCATTACTTGACCTATTATGGACTGCCTTGAAGGTAAATAATCCATGATGTCCAAGTCTTCCCAATTTGCCTTGGACATATTTACTAACACGGGTCATCTTATCATTATCCATGATTCATAACACTTTCAATTTGAATAGATCAAATGAAATAGAAGAGGGAAATGAACTCCAATGAACACAGTAGTGCCTGTCTTATAACATAGGCGCTTCTTTAGGGGAGATACAGACGGACGTTGCGTTTTTGCAAAAATCATTTGACAGCTGCGTGTGTCATCCGTGTCTGATGCGCGGCTGCGTGATTTTCGCGCAGCCGCCATCATAGAGATGAGGCTAGTCGACGCCCGTCACTGTCCAAGGTGCTGAAAGAGCTAACTCTTTCAGCACCCTCGACAGTGAATGCCGAACACAATATCGAAAAACCTGTTCAAAAAAAAGAAAAAGTTCGTACTTACCGAGAACTTCCCGGCCGTTGCCTTGGTGACGCGTCCTTGGTGACGCGTCCTTGGTGACGCGCCTCTCGACATCGGGCCCCACCTCCCTGGATGACGCGGCAGTCCATGTGACCGCTGCAGCCTGTGCTTGGCCTGTGATTGGCTGGAGCGGTCACTTGGACTGAATTGTCATCCCGGGAGGTCAGACTGGAGGAAGACGCCGGGAGTTATCGGTAAGTCAGAACTTCGTTTTTTTTTACAGGTTCATGTTTTTTGGGATCGGTAGTCACTGTCCATGGTGCTGAAACAGTTTAACTCTTTCAGCACCATGGACAGTGACTATCTCCTGACGTCGCGTACCGATAATTTTTTTGAGGGGTTCGGCCAAAACGAGTTCGGCCGAACCCGGTGAAGTTCGGTTCGCTTGTCCGGCTTCGCTCATCGCAAAGACACTCCGTTTGGATGTTCGGAAACAGAAAAGCACGTGGTGCTTTTCTGTTTACATTCATCCTTTTGACAGCTGGTGCGCTGTTTCAGTCGGTTCGCACGGAAGTGCTTCCGTGCAACCTGCGTGGTTTTCACGCACCCATTGACTTCAATGGGTGCGTGATGCGCGAAATACGCAGAGTTATTGAACCTGTCGTGCTTTTTGCGCAGCAGACAAACGCTGCGCAAAAAGCACGGACTGTCTGTACTGCCCCATAGACTTGTATTGGTCCATGCGTGCCGCGTGAAAACCACGCGGCCCGCACGGACCGAATACACGCTCGTGTGAATCCCCCCTTATTCTGAGTGAGATGTAATAGAGTGTGTAGCAGCGTTTTTTTCTCTGCAGAGGCAGAAATGGGAGGCATAGCATAATAAATAATTTGGGCACAATTACCATATAGTATAGAAACTCCTTAACCCCTTAAGGACGCAGTCTTGTTTTGGCCTTAAGGCTCAGAGCCCATTTTTCAAATCTGACATATTTCACTTTATGTGGTAATAACGTCGGAATGCTTAAACCTATCCAAGCAATTCTGAGATTGTTTTCTCGTGATACATTGGGATTTATGTTAGTGGTAAAATTTGGACGATATATTTAGTGTTTATTGGTGAAAAATTGCAAAATTTAGGGAAAATTTATAAAAAATAGCATTTTTCAGAATTTAAATGCATCTGCTTGTAAAACTGACGGTTATACCACCCAAAATAGTTACTAGTTCACATTTCCCATATGTCTACTTTAGATTGGCATCGTTTTTTGAACATTATTTTATTTTTCTTGGACTTTACAAGGCTTAGAACATAAACAGTAATTTCTCTTTTTTTTAAGAAAATTTCAAAAGCCTTTTTTTTAAGGTACCTCTTCAGTTCTGAAGTGGCTTTGAGGGGCCTATGTATTAGAAACCCTGATAAACACCCCATTTTAAAAACTAGACCCCTCAAAGTATTCAAAAAAGCATTTAGAAAGTTTTTTAACCCTTCAGGCATTTCACAGGAATTAAAGCAAAGTGGAGGTGAAATTTGCAATTTTCATTTTTCTTGCTGAATTTCAATTTTATTCAATTTTTTTTGTGTAACACGGAAGGTTTTACCAGAGAAACACTACTAAATATGTATTGTCCAGATTCTGCAGTTTTTAGAAATGTCCCACATGTGGCTCTAGTGCGCTTGTGGACTAAAACACAAGCCCTAGAAGCAAAGAAGCACCTAGTGCATTTTGAGGCCCCTTTTTTATTAGAATATATTTTAGGCAGCATGCCAGGTTTGAAGAGGTGTTGAGGTGCCAAAACAGTAGGAATGCCCCAATAGTGACCCAATTTTGGAAACTACACCCCTCAAGGAATTAATTTATAGCTGTTGTTATCATTTTGACCACACAGTTTTTTCACAGCACCTATTTTAATTGGGCTGTGAAATTAAAAAAATGTTTTTTTTTCCAATAAGATGTAATTTATGATCAAAATTTCCTATTTTCACAGGGAACAAAATACCCAATTTTGTTGCCAAATTTGTCCTGAGTGCGGCAATACCCCATTTGTGGCGATAAACTGCCGTTTGGGCCCATGGGAGGGCTCAGAAGGAAAGGAGCGCTATGTGTTTGTTGGAGTCCAGATTTTGCTGGATTGGTTTTCGGGTGCCATGTCGCATTTGCAGAGTCCCAGAGGTATCAAAGCAATGGAAACCCACCAGAAGTAACCCCATTTTGGAAACTACACCCTTCAAACAATTCATTTATGGGTAATGTGACTATTTAGACCCCATAGTTTCTTCACAGAACTTATTTGAATTGGGCTGGGAATTTAAAAAAAAATAATTTTTTCCAATAATATGTAGTTTTAGCTAAAAATTTCTTATTTTCACAAGAAATAAAATACTCCATTTTGTTTCCCAATTTGTCCTGAGTGCAGCAATACCCCATTTGTGGTGATAAACTGCCATTTGGGCCCAAGGGAGGGCTCAGAAAGAAAGGAGCGCTATTTGTTCTTTGGAGTCCAGATTTTGCTGGATTGGCTTTCGGGTGCCATGTCGCATTTGCAGAGCCCCAGAGGTATCAAAGCAATGGAAACCCACGAGAAGTGACCCCATTTTGGAAACTACACCCCTCAAGGAATTCATTCATGGTTGTGGTTATCATTTTGACCCCACAGTTTTTTTACAGAACCTATTTGAATTGGTCTGTGAAATAAAAAAAATGACATTTTTTCCAATAAGATGGCATTTTTTATCAAAATGTCTTATTTTCACAGGGAACAAAATACCCCATTTTGTTGCCCAATTTGTCCTTAGTGCGGCAATACCCCATTTGTGGTGATAAACTGCCATTTGGGCCCATGGGAGGGCTCAGAAGCAAAGGAGTGCTATGTGTTTGTTGGAGTCCAGATTTTGCTGGATTGGTTTTCGGGTGCAATGTCGCATTTGCAGAGCCCCAGAGGTATCAAAGCAATGGAAACCCACCAGAAGTGACCCCATTTTGGAAACTACACCCCTCAAGGAATTCATTTATGGGTGTTGTGACCATTTTGACCCCACAGTTTTTTCACAGAACTTATTTGAATTGGCCTGGGAATTAAAACAAAATTATTTTTTCCAATAATATGTAGTTTTGGCTGAAAATTTCTAATTTTGACAAGAAATAAAATACCCCATTCTGTTGCCCAATTTGTCCTGAGTGCGGCAGTACCCCATTTGTGGTGATAAACTGCCGTTTGGGCCCATGGGAGGGCTCAGAAGGAAAGGACCACCATTTGGCCTACTGGGGATTTTCTAGTGCAAAGTCATGTATGCAGTAGCCCCTGAGGTACCAGTACAGTTGAAACCCCCAAGAAGTGACCCCGTTTTAAAAACTACACCCTTGAGGCATTCATCTAGAGGTGTAGTGAGCATTTTGACCGGAGACATACACCCCATAAACTGTAATGTGGGTTCTCACGGGTACGTCAATACCCTACATGTGGCTGTAATCAGCTGCCTAGGCACGCAGCAGGGCTCAAAGGGGAAAGACAAGGGGGGATAAGCTGTGCGGAGTGCATCAGGGTAAGTAAAACTGGGGTAGATTAAAAATCATGTATGTATGTATGTATGTATGATAAATTTTGAAGCACTCTTTCATACGGAGCCTTAGTTTTTCGGGACATGTGTCACATTGATATATTGTGTCCTTCCTTATCCCCCTCTTATAGCAGACTTTGTACCTCTTTTGACTTTTTTCTTTCTTGCCAGTTTGGGGAACTTCTCCTGGAAAGTGTTGCCCTGGTACAATGCGTGTGGCCTCGCCTCCAGAAGTACTGGGTGCCCCCCCCCCCTTCTTGGTCCATAAAAATTAGTTTCTTGATAACCACCTCTTGAAATTCCAGGAAAGTTCCCGTCTGGCCTGTACATCGATGTAGCACGTACGCGTTGTACAATGCCATCTGTATGATGTGCCCGGCCAGCTTCTTATACCACACCGCATAGCGCTGTAGGGCTTCAGGGCTTGATCTGACAAGTCCACCCCTCTCATGTACCTATAGTAGTCCAGGATGCAGTCTGGTTTGGGGGTCTCTGTACTGGTACCTCGTACAGGTACATGGGTACTGGTGTGACATCTCTCTTGTCCTTGTACTTGAAACACAATATATTGCTGCTAGATTGTGCCCTGCTCTCACCCCTTCTGAGCGTTTGCCCTGCAGAGTCTTAGGGAGGCCTCTCAGATTTCTTCTAGCAGTGCCGCATGCCGCAGGACTTCTGGAAGCGAGGCACTTGAAGAGTGGGACGCTGGTATAAACATTATCCAGGTAGAGGTGGTAACCCTGGTCCAGCAGTGGGTGCACCAAATCCCACACAATTTTTGCATTAACTCCCAGTAAGGGGGGGGGGGGGGCATTCTGGGGGCTGAATACTGGTGTCCTTCCCTTCATATATCCTAAATTTGTAGGTATACCCTGATGCACTCTCGCACAGCTTATACATCTTTACGCCATACCTTGCCCTCTTACCAGGCAGGTACTGGCGGAATTGAACCCTCCCTTTAAAATGTACCAAGGACTCATCAATAGAAATACACTTCTCGGGGGTGTATGCTTGGGAAAACCGGGCACTGAAACGGTCTAATAGGGGTCTCCATTTATACAAACGGCCAAAACTGGGGTCATCTCGGGGTGGGCACGGCTCATTATCAGTATAATGTAAGAAGCGAAGTATTGCCTAATTTATTTATTTTTTTAGGTTCCAGGTCAGTTCTGAAGTTGCTTTGAGGGGCCCATATATTAGAAACCCCAATCAAACACCCCATTTTAGAAACTAGACCCCTCAAAGTATTCACAACAGCATTTAGAAAGTTTATGAACCCTTTAGGTGTTTCACAGGAATTTTGAGCAAAGTAGAGGTGAAATCTACTTTTTTTTTTGTCAGAAAATCCTTTTTATACCACTTTTTTTATAACACAAAAGGTTTTATCAGAGAAACGCAACTCAATATTTATTGCCCAGATTCTTCAGTTTTGAGAAATATCCCACATGTGGCCCTAGTGTGGTAATGGACTGAAGCACCGGCCTCCGAAGCAAAGGATCACCTAGTGGATTTTGAGCCCTCCTTTTTATTAGGCACCATGTCCGGTTTGAAGAGGTCTTGTGGTGCCAAAACAGTGGAAACCCCCCAAAAGTGACCCCATTTTGGAAACTAGACCCCTTGAGGAATTCATTGTCGTTTTCTTGGGGTGCATGCGGCTTTTTGATCAGTTTTTATTCTATTTTTAAGTGGCGCGGTGACTAAAAAACAGCAATTCTACTATTGTTTTTTATTTTATTTTTTTTACAGCGTTCACCGTGCGCTATAAATGACATATTCACTTTATTCTGCGGGGCGATACGATTACGGCGATACCAGATGTTTATAGTTTTTTTTTATGTTTTATGGCGTTTGCACAATAAAATACGTTTTGTAAAAAATCATTCACTTTTTGTGTTATCATATTCTAAGAGCCATAACGTTTTATTTTTCCATCAATAAAGCCGTGCGAGAACTTATTTTTTGCGTAACGAACTGTAGTGTCCATCAATACCATTTTTAGGTACATGCGACTTTTTGATCTCTTTTTATTCCATTTTTTGCGAAGTGAAGTGACCAAAGAATTGTGATTCTGGGACGGTTTATTATTATTTTATTTTACGGCGTTCACCGCGCGGGATAAATAATAAAATAATTTTGTAGTTCAGGCCGTTACGGACGCGGCGATACCAATTATATATAGTTTATTTGTTTGTTTATATATTTTTATTAATAATAAAGGACTGATAAGGGAAAAGGGGTGATTTTTACTTTTAAATCTTTTATTTTCTTATTTTTACACATCTTTTTTTAACTTTTTTTTAACTTTTTTACTTTGTCCCACTAGGGGACATGAGGGCAGGAGGCCCTGATCGCTATTCTAATACACTGCACTACATGCGTAGTGCAGTGTATTAGAACTGTCAGCTACTCACCGACAGCAAGCATAGTGGGTCCTGACTTCATCAGGACCCACTAGGCTTCCGTCTATGGCATAGCCGGACGCCATTGCTTGGTGTCCGGTTGCCATAGTCACCATCGCCGGCCGCTATCGTGTAGCAGGCCGGCGATGGCAGCTTAACCCCTAAAAAGCCGTGATCGCTATTGAACACGGCTTTTCAGGGGTTAATCAGCGGGGACACAGCGATCGGTCCCCGCTGTAGGAGCTGTGACAGCTGCTGTACGAGACAGCAGCTGTTACAGCTCCTGTATGTGTCGGGAGGACGGCCGAAACGGCCGTTACTTCCGAGACGTACTATTCCGTCATGGAGCGCGAACAGGGCGCTTACCATGACGTAATAGTACGTCAATGAGCGTTAAGGGGTTAATATGTGTATGATCTTTTGGTGAACAATTATTTTCTGCCTATGATCAGCGTAAAGGGAATATATTTTCAGAAATTTTGAATAAAAAAAAGTTTTCTGTAGCTCACTTGTTAGCATTGCAGTATGATAGGGATAAAATTAGCAGAGTCATGTCATGGTCTGGCGTCAAAACAGGAGCATGACCTACAGTTAGGTCCAGAATTATTTGGACAGTGACACAAGTTTTGGCATTTTAGCGGTTTACCAAAACATTTTGAATATACAGCTATATAATCAATATGGGCTTAAAACGCAGACTCTCAGCTTTAATTTAACATCCTAGTTTGAGGAAGGGTTTAGGAATTACAGCTCTTTAATATGTAGCTGCCTATTTTTTAAGGGACCAAAGGTAATTGGACAATTATCTCAAAAGCTATTTAATGGGCTGCATGGGCTATTTCCTCGTTAATCCATCATCAATTAAGAAGGTGAAAAGTCTGGAGTTGATTCCAGGTGTGGCATTTGCATTTAGAAGCTGTTGCTGTGACCCCACAACATGAGGTCAAAGGTGCTCTCAATGCAAGTGAAACAGAGCATCGTTAGGCTGAAAAAAATGAAGAAATCCATCAGAGAGATAGCACAAATGTTAGGAGTGGCCAAATCAACAGTTTGGTACATTCTTGAAAAAAAAGAACGCACTGGTGATCTCGTGAACTCCAAAAGGCCTGGACATCCACGTCATCCCAGGAGGCCGGACTGCGCAAAGAGAAGAGGGAGGGGGTAAGTATGAACATTTTTTTTATTTTTCCAGCGCTGCTTTACGCAGCTGTCATTCCGCCAGAAAAACGCACCACAGCATGGTGCGTTTTTTCAGACAGCATTCCCTGCAGTGTTCAGGGCGGATTTGCTGCGCAGCTTGACGCAGCGTATCCGCCCATAACACGCCGTGTGTGTTCGTACCATAAAAATGTATGTGAAAATCATATGCGAATAGACCCAAAGAACCTTGTTGCTCAGGCAATGTGTGGCGGGTCTGAGCAGGCGCCCTTAGTGACCAGCCTATTTTAGGCATTAAAGGTAGTCTGTCACCAGAACTTTGTTTTGAACAAGCGGTATGCTAATATAGTTCATGCTAACCTGATTTTTAAAAAACGGCCGCGAAAAAGAAGTGCATGTCACTTCTTGAAACGTTTTTGGAGCCGTTTTTTCATTGACTCTTCCAAAAACGTCCGTAAAAACGCAGCGAAAAACGCGACATTGAATAAAAAACTTCTGAAAATCAGGAGCTGTTTCCCTTGAAAACAGTTCCGGAAATTCAGAAGTTTTTGAGTTTGTGTGTGAACATACCCTAAGGGTATATTCACACGGAGTGTTTTCAGCCGTTTTATGGGCCGTAAACGTCCCGAAAAATGGCTGAAAAATCAGAAGCAGAACGCCTCCAAACATCTGCCCATTGATTTCAATGGGAAAAATGGCCTTCTGTTCTGACGGGGCGTTTTTTACGCAGCCGTTTTTCAAAATAGACTATATAGAAAAACAGCTTAAAAAATGGCCGTTAAAAACGCAGCGAAAAACGCGACTTTGATTAAAAAACTTCTGAAAGTCAGGAGCTGTTTTCCCTTTAAAATAGCTCCATATTTTGAGACGTTTTTCATTTTGTGTGCAGTTCACACAGAGTTTTTTGACAATTTTTTTGACGCGGAAACTGCGTCGGAAAATGCGGCAAAAAACGCCCGAAAATGCCTCCCATTGATTTCAGTGGGAGACTAAGGCGTTTTTTTCCCTCTGAGCGGAAAAACCGGCTCGCGCGAAAAAGAAGGGACATGCCCTATCTTCGGGCGTTTACGCTTCTGACCTCCCATTGACATCAATGTGAGGCAGAAGAAGCGTATTTCGCTGCATTTTTTGGCCGCGAGCGAAAAACGGCGCGAAAAACGCAGCGACAATCGGCGTGCAGGCAGAGCAAAATCTGTCTCAAAGTTCCAAACGGGATTTTGAGGCAGATTTTCTGCCTGCAAAATACTATGCGTGAACCCAGCCTTAGGCGTTTTTCGCGGCAATTTTCGCCCGCGGCCATTGAGAGCCACGGGCATAAAACGCCGCGAAATACACTTTCTCTACCTCCCATTAATGTCAATGGGAGGTCAGAGGCGTAATCGCTCGAAGATAGGGCATGTCCCTTCTTTCTCCCGCGAGACGGTTTTACCGCTAGCGGGAGAAAACCACCCCCGCCTCCCATTGAAATCAATGGGACGCATTTTTGGCGGTTTTTTGGCGAGTTTTGCGGAGCGGTTTCTGCGTCAAAAAACGTGTCAAAAAACTCTGTGTGAACATACCCTTACGCTGCTGAATTCAAAAAACGCCTCGTAAAAAGAAGTAGCATGTCACTTCTTGAGGCGTTTTTGGAGCTGATTTTCCAATGAGGGTATGTTCACACGGCCTATTTTCGTCCGTTTTTTTGGCCATAAATGCCCGAAAAACGGCGGAAAAACCGGAAGCAGAATGCCTGCAAACATCTGCCGATTGATTTCAATGGGAAAAACAGCGTTCTGTTCCGACGGCCCGTTTTTTGAGAAACGGCCGCGTAAAAAAACGCCCATGAAAAATAAGTGGAGGTCACTTCTTGGGACTTTTTGGAGCTGTTTTTCATAGATTCTATTGAAAACAGCTCCAAAAACGGCCGTAAAAAACGCAGCGAATAGCGCGAGTGGCTTAAAAAACGTCTGAAATTCGGCAGCTGTTTTCTCTTGAAAACAGCTCTGTATTTTCAGACGTTTTTGACTGCTCAAAAAACGCCTCAAAAAATGCCTCAATAGAAGCTTCAAATTAAGGGTATGTTCACACGCAGTGTTTTCCAAAGTAATTCGGGCATTTTACGCCTCAAATTACACCTGAAAAAACGCCTCTAATACGCCTACAAACAGCTGTCAAAATACGGCGCGTAAAATGACGCCCGTGAAAAAGAAGTGCATGTCACTACTTGGGCCGTTTTTAGAGCCGTTTTTTATTGACTCCATTGGAAAACATCTCCAATAACGGCCGTAAAATACGCTGCAAAAAACGCGAGTTGCTACAAAAACGTCTGAAATTCAGGAGCTGTTTTCGCCTGAAAACAGCTCCGTATTTTCAAATGTTATTGGTCACTGCGTGTGAACATACCCTTAAAGAAGCTTCATTTTCAGCTTCAAAAACTACTGAAAATCAGAGGCCGTTATTTCTGAAAACAGCTCTGTAATTTTTATTGATAATTTATTTTTTTTATTATTTTTTTCGCGCTAAGGTGACCAAAAAACAAAGATTCTGGTGTTTTACATTGGTTTTTTTTTTACGCTGTTCACCGTGCGAGTTAAAGAATTGTATACTGTAATAGTTTGGACTTTTACGGACATAGCGATACCAATTTTTTTTTTTTTTTTTTTTTACATTGTGCTTTAGGAAAAATGGGAAAAGGTTTTCTTTTTTAACTTTTAATAATTATTTTTTTTTTTTACACTACTAAAAATGTATGTAACTTTTTTTTTTATCAGATGACCATTTGCGAGTTCTTCATAAGGGACTTTCTTTCTGCCCAGATACAGATATGGACTCTTTGCAACTAGATTTGGACTTAAAGGGATCCTGTCATCAACATCTTACCTGTCAAACTCGCCTGACCCCTCAATGGCCACAGCTGTCCAGAGTGCGTTCCTGTTCTCTTCTTTCCTGAAGTCCTCCTCTGTCTGTAAATATCGTCGTTTAAACTCTTCCCGCCTTTTATGGTAATTATTTTTCCCACTGGGATGCAGCTTCTTAACCCCGCCCACCGTTGCCACCTGTCTGGCCCTGACTGGCTAAGGAGCTGTCAATCAAAAAGAAGGAGGTGGAGTCCACTCTGTGATGCTGGAGGAATGAAAATCTGACTCTTTTCAGATGAAGATTTGACTCTTTTCTGCTCATTTGCATACGGCGTGGGACCACTGAAAAACGGAATACTAAAGCTACAGAGCTTACTTAGAACATATTTATAGCTTAGATGACAATGATTTTTCACCCACTTTCACCAGGTATTGCTGGCTTTATAGCTAAAATGCTGGTGACAGGTTCCCTTTAAGGAGTTTCTTCAGAAGACTCAATTTAAAAGCCAGTTGTTGACACTTTTTCTAAAATTGTACTAAATGAAATTAGATCATTAAAGGAACACACTAGAAATACTCAAAGGGTTAATTCCAACTTACCCGTTAAGGAACGTAGAGCTCTTAAAGAACTCATGACCAATGAGATTATTAAAATAAAACAGGCCGACGAGGGTGGTGCCATAGTTATTATGGACACCCTAAAATATGAGTCTGAAATAAATATACAATTAGCAGATACACAGGTATACTGTAGACTACCCAGGGCCCCGCAGTTTGATCTGATTAGGGAAATTGAAGAATTAATAGGAAGGGCTTTGGAACAAAACATTATCAACTATAAGTTAGGGGAGATCCTCAAGGTGGATAATCCAGTCACGCCAATTATTATATACACTTCTTAAAATTCAATAAAACTCAATACCGCACCAGGGAGACCTATCGTATCTGGGAGGGACTCCCTTTTCAATAATATTGCTATCTTCCTAGATAAGATTTTGAGGGACTTTGCCGTGAATGTTCCATTTTTATATTTTTATATTAAAGATGCCTCAGATTTTCTTGAGAAGCTGAGAGAAATTGATTCTAGTGATTCACTAATGTTAGTATCTTTTCATATTGTGTCTCTTTACACAAGTATCGAACATGATAGAGGTCTAAAAGCGGTACGCAATTGTATCGTCAGCACCGGATGTGACCCAGAGTGTGGACGGTTCGTCCTCAAGCTGCTTGAGTTGAAATAATTTTCTCTTCAGTGACCAATTCTATTTGCATCTCAGAGGCACAGCGATGGGGTCCAATGTGGCCCCTACATATGCTAACATCTTCATGTCCACCTTTGAGGACTAGGTTTGTCTACACTTCATCTAATATGGGTCACATCCCCTGCTGGTGGAGATATATAGATGATATTTTTGTCATATGGGACGGAGACAATATGATTTTAGAAAAATAATTTTTGGAACTCAACTGTTGTGTCTCAGCGCTGCAGTTCAATCCAATTGTGAGCTGCAGTTCCTGGACACACTGGTAAAATTAAACAATGGGGTGATTACAACAGATCTATTCATCAAACTGACGGATAGAAATAATCTACTCTTGTTTAAAAGCAATCATCCGAGGAAAATGGTTGAATTCCTTCCATGGACTCAACTATTGAGAATCGATCGGAAAGCACAGAAACAAATTACAGTGAAGCAAAAGTGTAACAAATTTACCAAGAGGGGTTATCCCAGATATCTGATTCAGAAACACATGAATAGACTTGCACCGGAATCAAGTATTAGGGAACAGGCGATTAAAAGAATTGCACGGGTGCCATTTATTCCTTCCTATAGACGCTTGAGTGGCCGTATTACGATCATCATACGTAAGAACTGGCCGATTATCACGAAGGGCCATAGTAAACTCGACATCTTAAATGTGCCCCTCATTATGTCCTACCGAATATTAAAGATTCATTGGTGAAATTAGATGTAGGAAGTAAGAATGTAAAAGATAGTCAGTTCTGTGCCTTTTTAAAAATGGGACTTTCCCCTGTTTAAATTGCTGTAACGGCAACAATGCCTTGAAGGGTGAAAGCTTTTGTCACCCATATACAGTACTCATCTCTTTGCTTCATGCTAACAATACGACAGTCAGCGCGCAAGTAACGAAGCATACAGCTCGCCATCCTGGCCAGCGTTTCAGAGGGCCCAGTTGGTTCCATCTCCGCCCCATACTGCCATGGTTGTCCATCATCAAGGTCGTCGTCAGACTCGTCATCACCATCACTGTCATGTTGTGCGGCTGCCTCGTCCCCTATCCCTTCCTGTGATTCCATCTCCAAATCCAGCTCCTCTTCAGGTCCTGTTTCCTCATCCTCATCCTCCTCCTCAACATCCATAGCCAGATGTGATCCTTCCTCCATGCTTTGCTGAATCATCGCTGTGAGCGTTTGCTCCATAATGAATATCAGCGGCATAACATCGTTCATTCCGCTAGCGTCACGGCTCACAAATCGTGTGGCCTCTTCAAAGGGCCTCAAAACGCGACATGCGTCTCTAACCAGCTGCCAGTGCCTGAGCTCGAAATTACACTGGCTCCAAACGCTGCCCGTCTGCTGCATCAGGAAATCATTCACGGCTTTCCGCTGTTCGTACAGACGGTCCAACATGTGCAGGGTGGAATTCCAGCGCGTTGGAACGTGGCAAATTAGGCTGTGTTCTGGGAGATTGTTTTGACGCTGCAAGTCCAGGAGGTCGTGCTTAAATGCATACCTATGCAGCCAGCTTGTCACGGCTTTCAAACGGCAAACACCTGCTGCAAGCATGTCTGACCGGGGGGCCACTCTCCGCTCCCCACTGTCTCATCGTTCCACCGCCTCTGGCAGAGCTACCTCTGCAATAGGCGGCAGCGGCAGCAGCAGCAGCAGCAGCAGCAGCAGCAGCAGCAGCAGCCAATTCAGTTTGGAAAATATGATGACAACATTTTTACATCCAATATCCCGACCTGACACACATCGTAGTCACCAAAGGGATGTTCACCATCACCAGGTGCAGCACCTAAACAACCAGGTTCACTCGTACCTGGACTGTGCCCTTTCTCCGTCAGAAATGCTGATCCCAGACCCCATGGACTTCTGGGTCAGCAGCAGGGGCGTAACTAGGAAAGACTGGGCCCCATAGCAAACTTTTGACTAGGGCCCCCCCTCTGCTGGGTATCACGCAACCCCCCCCCCCTTTATAGATAGTGCCTCCCTATAGATTCCACCACACAGCGCCCCCCTATAGATAGCACCATACACAGCCCCCTGCAGATAACGCCATACAGCCCCCCCTGTAGAGAATGCCATACAGTCCCCCCTGTAGAGAATGCCATACAGCCCCCCCTGTAGATAATGCCATACAGAACCCCTCTGTAGATAACGCCATATAGCCCCCCCCCAAAAAAAAAACGGCCTATAGTTTGTCCTACAAAAGACATGCATCCCCTATCCACAGGATAGGGGATACATGTGTGATCGCTGGCAGCGATAAGGAGAATGGGGGACCGAAAGTCCCCCGAAGTTCTCCATGACTAACCTCGGACTTCCGGCGTCTGCGCAGTTCAATAAAAATGAAAGGAGCGCTAGTCACGCATGCGCACAAGCGCGACCGGCGCTCCATTCATTTCTACGGAGCTGCCGACACAGACCCCGGAAGTCCGAGGTTTGTCATGGAGAACTTAGGGGGGACTTTCGGTCCCCCGTTCTCCTCATCGCTGCCAGCGATCACACATGTATCCCCTATCCTGTGATTAGGGGATACATGTCTTATGTAGGAACAACCCCTTCAGTGGCGTCGCGCTGTAGCAGCCATAGCGGCTGCTAGCGGAGCCTGCGGCCATGGGAGGGGGCCGTGCCGGCGGGTGGCACGGGCCCCCTCATGCTGCAGGCCCTGTAGAAGTCGCTACGGCTGCTATAGCGGTAGTTACGCCACTGCGTATAGGTTTGTACGGCGTATAACTACAGCTCCCAGCATGGCCTGAACAATGATAAGGATATGCTGGGAGATGCGGTTTCACAAAAAAAATCCTATCACCATCATCTCGCTGCAGATCATACAGTGACTACATTACTGATTAGAGGCAGAATAAACATTTACATTAAGTGACTCACCGGTGACGTCTCAGATTCTAGTTCTTTTCTTCTCCCTCCGGCTCAGACATCTATGATGGATTTCTACCGGCCATGACCCATTTCTGCAGTTTTCCGTTCAGATGTCTTCAGCTTCTCACTTTTAAAACATTTCTGCACCTATAAACAAAGTTAAAATTCTCAACACATCTAAATATAACTGTCACAAACACACAACATGCCCCCTGTAGATAGTGACCTACATAGAAGCCCCTATAGATAGTGCCCACATATGGACTCCAGAGCTGCAAGGCAATAGTGCTAACCACTGAGCCACCGTGCTGCCCTACATATAGCTTCCCCTATAGTTATTGCTCCACGTATAGCCCACCTCTGTACATAGTGTCTCACATATAGCTCCCCCTGTATATAGTGTCCCACATATAGCCCACCCCTGTAGACTGTGCACTACATATAGCCACCCTGTTGCTAGTGCCCCACAGGTAACCCACCCCTGTATATAGTGGCCCACATATAGACCCCCCTGTATATAGTGGCCCACATATAGACCCCCCTGTATATAGTGGCCCACATATAGACCCCCCCTGTATATAGTGGCCCACATATAGAGCCCCCTGTATATAATGGCTCACATATAGAGCCCCCTGTATATAGTGGCCCACATATAGACCCCCTGTATATAGTGGCCCACACCCCCACATATAGACCCCCCTGTAGCTACTGCCCCACATATAGACCCCCCTGTAGCTACTGCCCCACATATAGAACCCTATATATAATAGCCCACATAAAGATGACCCCCCCCCCCACTATAGATAATGCCATTCGCATTTTTATGAGGGGAAAAAAACAAAAACTTGACATACTCACATTCTCCGGTTCCCACGCTGTTCACTGGCGATGCAGACATGCTCTCTTCTGAGCATGTCTGCAGGAGCTGAACGAGCGTCCTCCAATGACGCTGATTGGCGGGGCAGAATGACTTGCCCCGCCAATCAGCACCTTCTAAGCATGGAAGCGGCGCGATGATGTCATCGCGCCGCTAGCCAATCAGTATCATTGTAAGGCACTGGATGGTCAGGCACGGAACATGCCCGGCCATTCAGTGCTAATACATGTATTTGGCTGCCGCTAGCACTGGGGCCTCCTCCGGTGCTAGCGACACCTACAGGCATGAGAGGGCCTGTGTAAGGCTCGGCGTCGCGGGCCCCACAGTAGCGACGCTACCGCTGTAGTAGCCATAACGGCTGCTAGCGGCGCCACCGGGCCCCCTCAAGCCCCGGGCCCCGTAGCAGCCGCTACTGCTGCTACCGCGGTAGTTACGCCACTGGTCAGCAGATTGGATCATTGGCAAGAACTGGCCCAGTTTGCCATGGGTGTACTGTCTTGTCCACCCTCCAGTGTAGCGTCAGAGAGGGTATTTAGCGCGGCAGGGGGCTTCGTCAACCCTAAGTGAACAAGATTGTCCGCCAACAGCTTGGAAAATCTCACGTTTCTGAAAATGAATCAAGCGTGGATCGGTGAGGATTTTAAAACCCCTGTGCCTGATGCCACTGATTAGATCTGACATTGCTGTTGCCGCTGCCGCCTGCTACTGCCGCCTGCTACTACGGGATTCTGTCCTGTCCACTCTTTTTTTAATGTGCCGCTGTTGGTGCTGCTACTACTTCTATCACCAATCCACCCCCAGTGCCGTCTGCTACAAGCAGGCCTGCCCCACCACAGGGCTTTGTCCTGTGACTGTCCAGTCTCTTTTAATGTGCTGCTACTACTACTACCACCCTTGCTGTCTGTGTTGGCTACCTCTACTACCACCAATACACCTCCATTGCCGTCTGCTACAAGCAGGCCTGAGGCCTGCCCCACCACAGGGCTTTGTCCTGTGACTGTCCAGTCTCTTTTAATGTGCTGCTACTACTACTACTACTACTACTACCACCACCCTTGCTGTCCGCTGGCTACCTCTACTACCACCAATACACCTCCACTGCCGTCTGCTACAAGCAGGCCTGAGGCCTGCCCCACCACAGGGCTTTGTCCTGTGACTGTCCAGTCTCTTTTAATGTGCTGCTACTACTACTACTACTACCACCCTTGCTGTCCGCTGGCTACCTCTACTACCACCAATACACCTCCACTGCCGTCTGCTACAAGCAGGCCTGAGGCCTGCCCCACCACAGGGCTTTGTCCTGTGACTGTCCAGTCTCTTTTAATGTGCTGCTACTACTACTACTACCACCCTTGCTGTCTGTTGGCTACCTCTACTACCACCAATACACCTCCACTGCCGTCTGCTACAAGCAGGCCTGAGGCCTGCCCCACCACAGGGCTTTGTCCTGTGACTGTCCAGTCTCTTTTAATGTGCTGCTACTACTACTACTACTACTACTACTACCAGCACCCTTGCTGTCCGCTGGCTACCTCTACTACCACCAATACACCTCCACTGCCATCTGCTACAAGCAGGCCTGGAGAGCTTGTGAAAAGCCATTGCTTGTTGCTTTTACATCCATGTATGGATGAACCCCGGCAGGCATCTGCCAATAAAAAGGGTACATTTTTGGAGGGCTTGTCAAAAGCCATTGCTTGTTGCTTTTACATCATCCATGTATAGATGAACCCCGGCAGGCATCTGCCAATAAAAAGGGTACATTTTTGAAGGGCTTGCACTCAAAAGCCATTGCTTGTTGCTTTTACATTACATCCATGTATGGATGAACCCCGGCAAGCATCTGCCAATAAAAAGGGTAAATTTTTGGAGGGTTTGTCAAAAGCCATTGCTTGTTGCTTTTACATCCATGTATGGATGAATCCCGGCAGGCATCTGCCACCATAAAGGGTAAATTTTTTGAGGGCTTGTCAAAAGCCATTGCTTCTTCTTTTACCACCTTATATGTATGAACCCTGGCAGGCATCTGCCGCCAAAAATGGTTAATGTTTGTACCTTTTTAACAATGCATTAAGCATACAACATGCACAAGTGCAGTGGTTTCTGTTAGTTATCACCGTGTCCCATTCGTTTTCCTATAGCCATACATGTTGGCGTAACTTTGACACTAACTTTGCCTTAAAGACAGCTCAAAAGTACTTGGATACACTCATGGGTGACCTAAGAGTGTTATACAGGGCTTCTAGGGCTTTGAAACAGTGTTATACACGATTTTTGGGGGCTTTCTTGTATTACAGGTTCGGTCAGAACTAGTTCGGTCCGAATCGAACTTTTTCATGAAATTCGGCGAACCAGCCGAACCGAACTTTTCATAAGTTCGCTCATCTCTACTTATAAGCAGTAACTCTGGTGTGCCTGAGAAGGGACGCTGTTGTCCTCCATGCCTACAACAGCCTGCGGCTTACTAGAATAAGTGGCAGTACAGAGAACAAAAGGCTCTCAGCTCCACCATAGTCAGCATCGCTCGCCTGGGAACTTGTGCCACTGGCAGCCACCTTCCCCTCGCAATAGAAGAGGCCGCACTGCAGACAAAAAACTAAATAAGGGGAGGTCTCCATGACTAAAATAGATGGGAGGGGTAGCGAGTTGTTTGGCCTATGGGAGTTTAGGACAGGGATAGTAGCAGGGCTAGTGGGATAAGGGGTGGGGTGTTTAGGGGCTGTACTTTCTTCCCTCTTGTCTCTCTCCCTCTTTTCGCCAGGACGCTGAAGTAGGAACATGTCCTTCCTCTCCTCCTCACCGATGGCGTCCGAGGAAGATCTTCTGCAGCAGTTGAGGGCCGCTGGCGCCTCCATGGGCCCTGGATGGCTAAGTGTCCAGGTAGCGGCGCTGATTGCAGGCCAATCGTCTCATCTCAGCCAGTAGTTGTCGGTGGTCCAGGGTTCGGGCCAAGAGCACTCTCCCGCAATGCCTGCTCCCTCACTACCGGAGCCGACGGGTGCGGGGCGAGGAGATCCCGTCTCCCCGGTTACGCCGGATGAGGCCTGCACTTCTGGGTTGACGCGCAGTATGCGGTGCTCACGCCCGCTCGTCCGGCTGAGTCCGGAGGTGATCCCATGGGCACGGGTCCCTTTTACCCAGCGCAACCTTCGGTCTGCATATCAGCATGCAGGGGCGGTGTCGGAGAAACTTAAGAAGGAGGTTGAGTTGGGTAGAATGGCGGACCCTTTTCTGACGGTACCAGTGCCGGGTTTGGTTGTATCTCCCATGGGGGTGGTCCCTAACTTAACAAGTTCCATCTCATACACCATTTGTCGTTTCCGAAAGGGGTGTCTGTTAATGACGGTATAGATCCAGAATTGTGCTCCGTAGTCGTTTGATGCTGCGGTGGCGCTGGTGCGCGATAACAGGAAGGGGTCCCTGATGGCGAAGACTGACATTGAGGCGGCCTTTCGATTACTGCCGGTTCACCCGGACAGCAAGCGGCTGTTGGGCTTTTACTGGGTTATTATGTTGATCGTTGCCTACCTATGGGCTGTTCTATTTCGTGTGCTTACTTCAACGTTTTTAGTTAGTTTTTGGAATGGGTAATTAGGGTTTTCACCGGGGTGGATTCTGTCATCCACTATCTCGATGATTTTTTGTGCGTCGTTCTGGGGGGTTCCGGAGTTTGTGCGAATCTCATGGAAACAGTTACATGGGTCTCGCGGGATTTCGGCGTCCCGTTGGCTTCAGAAAAAACTGAAGGCCCGTCGACGTCTATTTGTTTTTTGGGTATTACGGTCTAATCGGAGGCCATGAAGTGCAGATTACCGGACGACAAGCTTGTTGCTTTGCGTTTGGAAGTTGACAGGGCCTGTCATCTTCGGAAAATTATGCTACGTGAGTTACAGTCCCTGCTAGGAAAACTGAATTTTGCTTGCCGCATCATGTCAATGGGCAGGGTATTTTGCCGTTGTTTGGCAGCAGCGATGGCAGGGATTCGTGAACCACATCACTTTATTTGTTGAGTTGCCGATCATCGGGAGGATTTGCGAGTTTGGCTTAATTTCCTGGCTATGTATAATGGCCGCTTAGTCTGGATTTCTCAGGCGTTGGAAAGTTTTAATCTAGAGTTGTTTATGGATGCGTCGGGGGCGGTGGGTTTAGGCGCTTTTTCTACAGGTCAGTGATGCTCAGGTTTTTGGCCGGCCTCTTGGGTGGAGTCGGGTCTTATGCGCAACTTGGCCCTGCTCGAGCTGTTTCCCATCATGGTAGCAGTTACCATTTGGAGCAACAGGTTTCGGGACAAGAAAGTTCGCTTCCATTGTGATAATCTGGGGGTAGTGATGGCAATAAATAAAGTTTCGGCATCTTCTCCTCCTGTAGTTTGTTTGTTGCGTCAGTTAGTGCTCGCTTGTCTGAAGTTGAGTACGTGGGTGGTGGCGGTGCATGTTCCAGGGGCGGAGAATTGTATTGCTGAGGCACTTTCTCACTCGCAGTGGAATCGTTTTCATCAGCTAGTTCCGGACACGGAGTTAACAGGTGTGGACTGTCCCAGTCATCTTGGGGAACTGATATCCGGGAAGCAGGCGCCCTGATCGAACGATCGCTGGCCAGCACGACGTGGGCGGCATACTCTGCTGGATGGCATCAATGGGAGGATTGTGTGAGATCTCTTGGTGATGTTGTGTCTGATGATGACAGGATGATTGCTTTATTGTTTTGGTTGGGGGAAGCTTTTTCTGCTGGTTGCCAAGGTCAATTGCTTTGTGGCGGCCATTGCTTTCGGTTTTAAACTCCGGGGTTTGGGGACATCACAAAGCATTTCCTGGTGGGCCAGGCATTGCAGGAACTGAGACGGGGTGTGGTTGTGAGGGACCAGAGGCGTCCAGTGTCATTCCAGTTGTTGTGTTCCATGGGAGATGTTTTGTGGCGGGTGTGTTGTTCGCCTTATGAGTGCAAGCTGTTTTGTTTGTCTTTCTCGCTGGCTTTCTTTGGGGCTTTCCGGATTGGGGAATTGGTTTTGCCTAGTTCGTCTCAAACAGGTGGGTTGATGCAGGACAATGTGGATATATATGCGGATAGGGTGGAGACAGTTCTCTGTCGTTCAAAAACTGATCAGACCGGCAGGGGCAGAAGGGTGGTGTTGTTACCGATACCCGGGAACTTAGTATGTCCGTTTTTTTGCCTCCGGGAATTTTTAGTGGGAGTTAGCCTCTCGGATTCCCCGTTGTTGAGACATTCGGACGGTACATTTTTGTCATGATTTCAGTTTGTTTCTGTCTTTAAGAAATGTTTGGTGGCATGTCACGTGCGTGCGGAACAATACTCGTCCCACTCGTTTCGTATTGGGGCTGCGACGGAAGTGGTGAGGTGGGGATTATGGGGCATTCGTATGTGTACTGGGGTGCCCTTCGGGAGGACGTACGGCCAGACGGTCGACAGCTCCGGATTCCTCGGGACACAGCAGTCCTGCATTGGATGGGTTTCCGTGGAATGACCTGGAGTCGGGTGTTGCCTGAGTTTCATAATTACATGCTGTTAGACAGGGCACCAGACGTTCTGGTACTGCCCATCGGGGGTAATGATTTTGGCTTGCACCCTTTTCGGGAACTGGTGCGGGACATCAAGCACGACCTGCTTTGCTTGTGGTCATTGCATTCCAATCTGGTTAATGTTTGGTCAGAAATGGTCCCGAAGATGAGTTGGCGTATAGCTCACTCCGTAGCAAGGGTCAATAAGGCCCATATTGAGGCCAACCGGGCTATATCTAGCTTTGTGGAATGCAACCGCGGTGTTGCGGTACAACATTGGGACTTGTAATCTGGGACAGGGAATTTTTGGAGGGAGGATGGAGTGCACCTGAATGATGTGGGAATGGATATGTGGAGTCTGGCTTTAATGGATGAAATTGAACAGGCGTGTCTGTGTGGAGAACCTCACAGGCTTGAGGCGGTCAAGGCCTATTTCGCTTTGGCGGGGGGGGGGGGGGGGGGAGTCCTTGAAGTAGGTCGTAAAAAGTGGTGGGGGGAATGCATCTCGGGATGCACCCCCCAATTAGTTGGAAGACGGCTTCTTAGAGTGTTACCCCTTTTGAAGGCTGGGATATATATTGTGTAGGTCATCTGCAAAAAGGTAATCGGTGCCCCCGAGCCGGGTTACGGCTGGGGGTAAGGTATTGGTGGGCATATGACTAGTGACTAAAATATCGGTGGCTTCAAGGACTTGCCCCTGTCATTCTGTTTGTTAAATGTTAATGTTATGACCCTGATAGGATCGCGGTTTGTTATTTATTTATATGAAGAATTCCTTTGTGGGAATTCAAGGTTGTTTTAATTTGCTATTAAAAAAATAAACGGCTGCTGTGGCCATTAAAATCCAACTCTGTTTCGGTGTGTGCTTTACTAAAAGGTAGGATACATATAAGGGTACACGACTCTACTTATTTGAGTCAAGTAAAATCTGCAACTGCAAAATGAGACTTCCATCACAGACAGAATCGAACCTCCAATTAGTAGAATTTTGCGAAATAATTATTTTTCTATATAGCTTATTTAGAGGATTCTGCTTCTAAACTGTAGAAAGGACTGGCCGCGGTTCATGCTGTTAGCGGCTCTTAACTCTACAGTAGGAGACAAGGCTTATAGGCTCACATCTCCACTTCCGTAGCCAGCACTGTAGGATCACATTATATTATACAATGCTAGCTCCAATACTGGAGACGAAGCTTAGGCTACTGCACAGTTATGAGCAGTGCACAGCACAGATTGTGACTGGTCTATGCTGGTATTCAAAAGCAAAATCCATTAAACAAGCTATTCAAAAAAATTATTATTTCGCAAAATCCTGCAATATAATTTTATTTCTATACAATTAGAGGTACATTTTAATTCAATGCAGTAATGAACTATTCATGCCTGAAAATGTGATCATTCTATATAGAATAGCGATGGAGTCAGTAAGACAGTGACATATTCCTACTTTCCATATTCTATTGCAGTCCAGTAAATTGTTCATCCTTTTAATGACCAAAGCCTGTCCTCTAGTGTACATCCAGTATATTGCCTAATTTAAAAGTAACCTTAAAGAGACTCTTTCACCACATTATAAGTGCCCTATCTGCTACATAAGGAGATGGGCGCTATAATGTAGTGCTTTTTATTTAGAAAAACAATCTATTTTTACCACTTTATGAGCGATTTTTAGCTTTATGCTAATGAGTTTCTTAATGCCCAAGTGGGCGTGTTTTTACTTTAGACCAAGTGGGCGTTGTACAGAGGAGTGTATGCCGCTGACCAATCAGTGACCAATCAGCGTCATACACTTCTCCCCATTCATTTACACTGCACTAGCGATATAGTTATATCGCTATGTGCAGCCACATACACAAACACTAACATTACTGCAGTGTCCTGATAATGAATATACATTACCTCCAGCCAGGACGGGATGCGTATTCAGAATGTTAATGTAATGTTAGTGTTTGTGTATGTGGCTGCACATAGCGATACAGCTATATCGCTATCTGCAGTGTAAATGAATGGAGAGAAGTGTATGACGCTGATTGGTCAGCGGCATGCACTCCTCTGTACAACGCCCACTTGGTCTAAAGTAAAAACACGCCCACTTTGGCATTAAGAAACTAATTAGCATAAAGCAAAATATCGCTCATAAAGTGGTAAAAATAGATGTAGGAGATATGTCACTTATAATGTGGTGACAGAGTCTCTTTAAGGGTATGTTCACACGCCCTATTTACGGACGTAATTCAGGCGTTTTACGCCTCGAATTACACCCGAAAAAACGGCTCCAAACCTTTTTTTTTACACACCGCTGTCAAAAGACGGCGTGTAAAAAGACGCCCGCCTCAAAGAACTCAAAGAAGTGCATGTCACTTCTTGGGACGTAATTGGAGCCGTTTTTCATTGACTCCAATGAAAACAAAGTTCACACAGCCTATTTCGGACACAGTATAATGCCCCCCATAGCTTCCCCCACACAGTATAATGCCCCCATAGCTGCCCCCATAGTATAATGCCCCCCATAGCTGCCCCACAGTTTAATTGCCCACTCATAGCTGCCCCCACACAGCATAATGCCCCGTATAGCTTCCCCCTCACCATATAATGCCCCCCATAGATGCCCCCACACAGCATAATGCTCCCCATAGCTGCCCACCACAGTATAATGCCCCCTCCACGTCCTTCTCGGTTATATAATAGATACTCCTGGTCTAAGCTGATTGACAATTTGACATCAGTTTGCACCAATTCACTTCATTTTTTGTCACCCATTGAACTCAACGATAAGAAGACTCCCCAAACAACAAAAAATCACAGATCCAATAAAAAGCTGATATTTCAGAAACTAAAGACTATAAGAATCTATAAATTATGAGAATGTCTATACACACAGGATTTTAGTTTTAAGATGAAGCATCTGTGTATTAATCATACACACAGTTTTGAGGCAAATTTTGGCTCTTTTTTCAGCCAATCACAGGAGTGGACACCAAGGAAAGGATATACATCAGTATTTTCCTTATACCTTTTCTTTCTTGCAGATCCACTTCTGTCTGTTGCTCAAAAAACAGTATAATGCCCCCCTCCCTCCCATACACAGTATAATGCCCCCTCCCTCCCATACACAGTATAATGCCCCCCTCCCTCCCATACACAGTATAATGCCCCCCTCCCTCCCATACACAGTATAATGCCCCCTCCCTCCCATACACAGTATAATAACCCCTCCCTCCCATACACAGTATAATGCCCCCCTCCCTCCCATACACAGTATAATGCCCCCTCCCTGCCATACACCGTATAATGCCCCCTCCCTCCCATACACAGTATAATGCCCCCCTCCCTCCCATACACAGTATAATGCCCCCCCTCCCTCCCATACACAGTATAATGCCCCCTCCCTCCCATACACAGTATAATGCCCCCTCCCTCCCATACACAGTATAATGCCCCCTCCCTCCCATACACAGTATAATGCCCCCTCCCTCCCATACACCGTATAATGCCCCCTCCCTGCCATACACCGTATAATGCCCCCCTCCCTCCCATACACAGTATAATGCCCCCCTCCCTCCCATACACAGTATAATGCCCCCCCTCCCTCCCATACACAGTATAATGCCCCCTCCCTCCCATACACAGTATAATGCCCCCTCCCTCCCATACACAGTATAATGCCCCCCTCCCTCCCATACACAGTATAATGCCCCCCCTCCCTCCCATACACAGTATAATGCCCCCCCTCCCTCCCATACACAGTATAATGCCCCCTCCCTCCCATACACAGTATAATGCCCCCTCCCTCCCATACACAGTATAATGCCCCTTCCCTCCCATACACAGTATAATGCCCCCTCCCTCCCATACACAGTATAATGCCCCCTCCCTCCCATACACAGTATAATGCCCTCCTCCCTCCCATACACAGTATAATGCCCCCCTCCCTCCCATACACAGTATAATGCCCCCCTCCCTCCCATACACAGTATAATGCCCCCCTTCCTCCTATACACAGTATAATGCCCCCTCCCTCCCATACACAGTATAATGCCCCCTCCCTCCCATACACAGTATAATGAACCCCTCCCTCTCATACACAGTATAATGCCCCCCTCCCTCCCATACACAGTATAACGCCCCCTCCCTCCCATACACAGTATAACGCCCCCTCCCTCCCATACACAGTATAATGCCCCCCTCCTTCCCATACACAGTATAATGCCCCCCCTCCCTCCCATACACAGTATAATGCCCCCCCCCTCCCTCCCATACACAGTATAATGCCCCCCTCCCTCCCATACACAGTATAATGCCCCCTCCCTCCCATACACAGTATAATGCCCCCCCTCCCATACACAGTATAATTCACTCCCATACACAGTATAATTCCCTCCCATACACAGTATAATGCCCCCTCCCATACACAGTATAATGCCCCCTCCCTCCCATACACAGTATAATGCCCCCCTCCCTCCCATACACAGTATAATGCCCCCTCCCTCCCATACACAGTATAACGCCCCCTCCCTCCCATACACAGTATAATGCCCCCCTCCCTCCCGTACACAGTATAATGCCCCCCTCCCTCCCATACACAGTATAACGCCCCCTCCCTCCCATACACAGTATAATGCCCCCCTCCCTCCCATACACAGTATAATGCCCCCCCTCCCTCCCATACACAGTATAATGCCCCCCTCCCTCCCATACACAGTATAATGCCCCCTCCCTCCCATACACAGTATAATGCCCCCCTCCCTCCCATACACAGTATAATTCACTCCCATACATAGTATAATTCCCTCCCATACACAGTATAATGCCCCCCTCCCTCCCATACACAGTATAATGCCCCCCTCCCTCCCATACACAGTATAATGCCCCCTCCCTCCCATACACAGTATAATGCCCCCCTCCCTCCCATACACAGTATAATGCCCCCCTCCCTCCCATACACAGTATAATGCCCCCCTCCCTCCCGTACACAGTATAATGCCCCCTCCCTCCCGTACACAGTATAATGCCCCCCTCCCTCCCGTACACAGTATAATGCCCCCCTCCCTCCCGTACACAGTATAATGCCCCCCCCTCCCTCCCATACACAGTATAATTCACTCCCATACATAGTATAATTCCCTCCCATACACAGTATAATGCCCCCCTCCCTCCCATACACAGTATAATGCCCCCCTCCCTCCCATACACAGTATAATGCCCCCTCCCTCCCATACACAGTATAATGCCCCCCTCCCTCCCGTACACAGTATAATGCCCCCCTCCCTCCCGTACACAGTATAATGCCCCCCTCCCTCCCGTACACAGTATAATGCCCCCCTCCCTCCCGTACACAGTATAATGCCCCCCTCCCTCCCGTACACAGTATAATGCCCCCCTCCATCCCGTACACAGTATAATGCCCCCCTCCCTCCCATACACAGTATAATGCCCCCCCTCCCTCCCATACACAGTATAATGCCCCCCTCCCTCCCATACACAATATAATGCCCCCCTCCCTCCAATACACAGTATAATGCCCCCCTCCCTCCCATACACAGTATAATGCCCCCCTCTCTCCCATACACAGTATAATGCCCCCCTCCCTCCCATACACAGTATAATGCCCCCCTCCTTCCCATACACAGTATAATGCCCCTTCCCTCCCATACTCAGTATAATGCCCCTCTCTCTCCCATACACAGTATAATGCCCCCCTCCCTCCCATACACAGTATAATGCCCCCCCTCCCTCCCATACACAGTATAATGCCCCCTCCCTCCCATACACAGTATATTGCCCCCTCCCTCCCATACACAGTATAATGCCCCCCCTCCCTCCCATACACAGTATAATTCACTCCCATACATAGTATAATTCCCTCCCATACACAGTATAATGCCCCCCTCCCTCCCATACACAGTATAATGCCCCCCTCCCTCCCATACACAGTATAATGCCCCCTCCCTCCCATACACAGTATAATGCCCCCTCCCTCCCATACACAGTATAATGCCCCCCTCCCTCCCATACACAGTATAATTAACTCCCATACACAGTATAATTCCCTCCCATACACAGTATAATGCCCCCCTCCCTCCCATACACAGTATAATACCCCCCTCCCTCCCATACACAGTATAATGCCCCCCCTCCCTCCCATACACAGTATAATGCCCCCCTCCCTCCCATACACAGTATAATGCCCCCCTCCCTCCCATACACAGTATAATGCCCCCCTCCCTCCCATACACAGTATAATGCCCCCTCCCTCCCATACACAGTATAATGCCCCTCTCCCTCCCATACACAGTATAATGCCCCCCTCCCTCCCATACACAGTATAATGCCCCCCTCCCTCCCATACACAGTATAATGCCCCCTCCCTCCCATACACAGTATAATGCCCCTCTCCCTCCCATACACAGTATAATTCACTCCCATACACAGTATAATTCCCTCCCATACACAGTATAATGCCCCCCTCCCTCCCATACACAGTATAATGCCCCCCTCCCTCCCATACACAGTATAATGCCCCCTCCCTCCCATACACAGTATAATGCCCCCCTACCTCCCATACACAGTATAATTCACTCCCATACACAGTATAATTCCCTCCCATACACAGTATAATGCCCCCCTCCCTCCCATACACAGTATAATGCCCCCCTCCCTCCCATACACAGTATAATGCCCCCCCTCCCTTCCATACACAGTATAATGCCCTCCTCCCTCCCATACACAGTATAATGCCCCCCTCCCCCCATACACAGTATAATGCCCCCCCTCCCTCCCATACACAGTATAATGCCCCCTCCCTCCCATACACAGTATAATGCCCCTCTCCCTCCCATACACAGTATAATGCCCCCATATGTATGGACCAAATAGAAAAATAATAACATACATACTTATCCATCCCCGTTCCCACGACGGGTGGAGGATCCTTTGCCTCCTCTATACTCTTCTCAGTGTGCTGTGAGCAGCTCGGCGAAGGCCTGTCTGCACTGAGTCACTCACATCGCACAGACCGGAGGAGGAGGAGAAGGATCCTCCACCCGGTGGGGGAACGGGGATAGGTAAATATGTATGTTATTATTTTTCTATTAGGTCCGTACATATGGGGGCATCGTACTGTGTATGGGAGGGAGATGGGGGCATTATACTGTGTATGGGAGGGGGAGCATTATAGCTACGCTACTAATCACTCAAATCTCCTTCCTCAGTCTTCTGGCTGTGGGCGGAGCTAACTGGTAGTTGGGCTGTGGGCGGAGCTCTAGGTGGGCGGAGCTCTGTGTGCGCTTCGGACACCACGTCCTTCTCGGTTATATAATAGATACTCCTGGTCTAAGCTGATTGACAATTTGACATCAGTTTGCATCAATTCGCTTCATTTTTTGTCACCCATTGAACTTAATGATAAGAAAACTCCCCAAAAAACAAAGAATCACAGATCCAATAAAAAGCTGATATTTCAGAAACTAAAGACTGTGCAAACGAATGCACCTCGTCATTAATTTTATTCCCATAGGATCTGCCGATTTACCCAGTTTTCTTAGGTTTTTTTTCTGCTGTTTTGTTGGGTTTTTTTTTCGTTTTAAACTCTGTGGGCAAATTTTTGCTGGGAATCTATAAATTCTGAGAATGTCTATACACATTTTAGTTTTAAGATGAAGCATCTGTGTATTAATCATACACACAGTTTTGAGGCAATTTTTGCCTTTTTTTTCAGCCAATCACAGGAGTGGGCACCAAGGAAAGGATATACATCAGTATTTTCCTTATAGCTTTTCTTTCTTGCAGATCCACTTCTGTCTGTGGCTCAAAAAACTGAGCAAAAACTGCACCACAAACTGCATCATAACTGCGTGTGTGGATCTGGCTTAAGATGCAAGTAAAAACACCATAAATAAGTGCATCAAAGGATAAAACTGCAAGTGTTTTAAAATGCAAATGAAAACCACCTGTATTTGCTGATTGCTTTTCACCATTAATGCTTTAAACTGTAGTATCTAACCCTAGTCATTTTCCACATTAAGCTATGCCCAAACCGGGTAAAGACAAGCTGCATTGTAACAATTTTAGACCCATTTCACTTATCAAGGTAGATATTAAGGTCCATTCTAAGGGCTCATTCAGATGAGCGCGTATCTCGTCCGTGTGACGGCCGTTAAAACGACAGCCTTCACACAGATTCATTTCAAAGGGGCCATTCACACGACCGTTTTTTTTGTGAAGGGTCCGTGAAAAAATAGGACATGTCCTATTTTAGCAAAAACCAGAGGTAGGGAGGAATCCTCCAGCTCACCTGACACTGTGGAGCGTGTCGTAGATAGCGCCCGGATCCTCGTGTCGGCACACGATAGAGGAATACAGGAGAAAAGCAAGATGGGTCCAGCGCTGTGGTTCGTAAAATGGAAGCAAGTTCCAAGTTTAATGGTCCTAGTTAAAAGAAGTCCAAGTAGTGGAGTCCTGGTGTGAGAAAGTGAGGGGGATAATATCCTCGGAGCTTCATGTCTCGCATCTCTTCATAGACTCTAGTCTATAGGGGGTCCATGACAACGCGTCCCGCACACGTGCACCTCGGACGTCAAAAACGTCATTTTTTCACGTCCGAGGTTGCCGACGCTCAACTGAATGTAGCCTAAGTTGACAGCTTTACGTGTCCAACCTATAATCGATTCTTTTATTCAAGGAGAACAATCTGGTTTTGTCACTGGGAGAGAGGCTAGGTATGATACAATCAAGACGATATCGTTGGTCTCTCATGGCTTGCACCCAGAGATCCCCCTATGTCTCCTGTCTGTAAATGCCGAAAAAGCCTTCATAGAGTCCATTGGGAGTTCCTGGGCACGACCCTGGTTCTGCACCCCATATGGTAGCACAAATTCTGGCCTTATACACTGTAGCGTCCATGGGCACGGGCCGTCGGGTTTACTCACCTCCCGACGCCCGCAGCCATGGATCCGTAAGCGCTGGACCCCATCTCCTTCCTAGGAGATGCCAGCGCTCACTTCCGCTCCGTTCTGCTGTTTCCCGTAGTGCGCGCGCGCACGCTCGTGCCCGGCCTTAAAGGGCCAACACGTGCACAAAGGAAATCGTCATCATCATCAACTGCCATGATTTCCTGGTCTATAAGAAGGCTCCAGGCCTTCTGATCCTTGCCTGAGCGTTGTTAGTTTATCCCAGTCTGTCTTGCAAATGGTCCCTTAGTGTTTCCCGTTCCAGTTGTTACCCGTGCCCTGTTACCTGTTCCTGTGTCCCGTACTGTTCTTGTTCCTGTGCCTACCAGTGTTGGAGTCGTGTCTACTGCACCTGCTGTCCTTTTCCACGTCCAGTGTCTTCTGCCACATCCAGTGTAGTTTGCCACTTCCAGTGTCGTTTTGACACGTCCAGTGTCTTCTGCCACGTCCAGTGTCTTCTGCCACATCGGATACTGACCGCCACGTCTGGCGCTGCCTGCTGCACCGGCCTCCATCCGTGCTGAAGCCACAGCCAAAGTCTGGACTAGTTCAGGTACCCAAGTGTTACTATCTACTATTGACTGTCATATAGACTCTAACCTGGTCAGCTGCCTCTCCGCTATGGCGGAGCGGCCTAGTGGGTCAACATACCCTGTGACCGTGACAGTACGCTCAGGCCATGGAACCCGCTGGCCAGCCCAAGACCGCAGTCGAGAAGATACAGACGGAGATGCATGACCTACGCACACGTCAGGATCAACTCCTTGAGGCTGTGAATTCTATCCTGGTCCGTCTGGATCTACTTACTGTTCCACCTCCGGTTCTTCCTCCTGAAGCTGTTGCTGTACCACTGCCCGTTGCTCCTCCTGTTTGTTCTGGATCCACAGTTCCTCTGCCTCTTCCTCCTCGCTGCGACGGTGATCCCAGAACATGTAGAAGATTTATTAACCAATGCACGGTTCATTTTAGGCTACAGGCTCATCTCTTCCCCTCCGAGGAGGCTAAAGTGGCGTTTATTATCTCCCTCCTCGCTGGCAAGGCCCTCGTATGGGCGAACCCAATCTTGGAGCAACAAGGACCTGTGTCCTCAGACCTAGCCTTGTTCCTGCAGTCCTTTTGTGCCGTGTTCGAAGAGCTGGGTCGAACAACCTCTGCCGCAGCCACTCTGTTGACCCTCAAGCAAGAGGGTTCCACAGTAGGAGAGTATGCTATCTCCTTCCGTACCCTAGGAGCCGAGCTGGCATGGAACAATGAGGCACTGGTGGCGACCTTCTGGCAGGGTCTGTCCTCTCACATCAAGGACGAACTGGCAGCCCGCGACCTTCCTTCTAACTTGGATGACCTCATCCTGTTAGCCACCCGGGTTGATATGAGAATCCGGGAGCGCACTTAAGAAGATCGACAGGAGAGCCGGGTCCACAGACCAGCACCCTCGCTCCAGAGACCACTATTGCCTTCCCCTAGTGCGCTACCTGAAGAACCCATGCAGGTAGACAGAGTCCGGTTGTCTGAACAGGAGAAGCAGCGCAGACACTCCTCTGGACTATGTATGTATTGTGGCCTTAAAGGTCATTTTGTGCGCCAATGCCCACAGAAACCGGGAAACTCCAGTACCTAGGGTTGGTTGGAGAGGCAACTCTAGGTGGAACGTCTCCAAACGTTAAAACCTCTCCCAAATTATCGATTCCTGTGGCCATCGTCTCCGGAGAGACGTCACATCCTTCCTCCGCCTATCTTGACTCTGGAGCGGCTGCTAATTTCATCCAGCAGGATCTAGTGGATCATTTACGTCTACCCACAGTCCGTCTGGAGAGACCCCTGGCTGTTGCCTCTATAAATGGTCTACCATTGCCCGATCCGATTATGCTCATCACGGAGCCGTTGACACTACGGGTCAGAGCTCTTCACTCAGAACAGATCATTCTCCTGGTATTACCTAAGGCTATCAATCCTATCCTGCTGGGTCTTCCACGGCTCCGCTTACACGCTCCGGTTCTTGACTGGAGTTCCGGAGAAGTTCTTCAATGGGGTTTCAGATGCCAAAGCCATTGCCTGTCACAAGTCCGTCCTGTTATGCCCCCTCTGCCTCAGTCACTCTCCGGTCTACCATCTCAGTATGCCAGTTTTGCGGATGTCTTCTGCAAACGAGAGGCTGAGATGTTGCCTCCATATCGGAATTATGACTATCCCATTGAACTGGTTCCTAATGCTTCTCTTCCCCATGGACGAGTATATCCTCTCTCCTTGCCAGAGACTTTATCTATGTCAGCCTATATCAAGGAGAATTTGGAGAGGGGTTTTATTCGAAAATCTTCCTCCCCGGCTGGGGCCGGCTTCTTCTTCGTTAAGAAGAGAGATGGATGTCTTCGACCCTGCATTGACTACCGTGGTCTCAACCAGATCACAGTCAAGAACAAATACCCGTTGCCACTTATATCCGAGCTGTTTGATCGCATACGAGGAGCCCAAATTTTTTCTAAGCTAGATCTGCGGGGGACTTATAACCTAATCCGGATTCGCCAGGGTGACGAATGGAAGACGGCATTTTACACCCGCGATGAGTACTATGAATACCTAGTGATGCCCTTCGGACTGTGTAACGCTCCCGCAGTATTTCATGAATTCGTCGATGATATTTTCCGAGATCTCCTCTATATGTGTGTTGTAGTTTATCTCGATGATATTTTTGATTTTCTCCCCAGATCTGATGACCCATCGGAGGCATGTCCATCAAGTTTTTCTGCTTATATGCCAAATTGGAGAAGTGCGTCTTTGAAAAGAACTCTTTGCCCTTCCTGGGCTACGTCATCTCGGATCAAGGTCTTAAGATGGACCCTGAGAAACTTAATTACTCTATTGGAGATCGGGAGCTACTGGCCATCAAATTGGCTCTGGAGGAGTGGAGACATCTTCTAGAGGGCGCAGCTCACCCCATCTTGATCTACACCGACCACAAGAACCTTACCTACCTTCAGTCCGCTTAAAGACTGAATCCTGGTCAAGCCAGGTGGTCGCTATTTTTCACCCGTTTTCAGTTTCTGCTCCACTACCCGCTGACAAGAATCTGAGGGCCGATGCCCTGTCCAGATCGTACCCTCATACAAGGTACCCTCATACAAGTTTGCTCCTAGGTTCCTTGGTCCTTTCGAGATTCTGCAACAGATCAACCCTGTCTCCTATAAGCTGTGGCTGCTTCCTACCCTCAGAATCCCCAACTCCTTCCATGTGTCCCTCCTGAAACCAGTGGTCCTGAACCGCTACAGCAAGACTTCTAGTTCCACAGTTGCTCCCAGCGGTCCTTCTGATGTATTCGAGGTAAGGGAGATCCTGGACTGCAAAAGGGTAGGAGGAAGGACTTTCTATTTGGTGGACTGGAGAGGGTTTGGTCCCGAGGAAAGGTCCTGGGAGCCAGAAGTGAACCTCAGTGCTCCTGCTCTTATTAAAAAGTTCCTCTCTCGCTCTGGCCCCTGAAAGGGGGGATACTGTAGCATCCGTGGCCACGGGCCGTCGGGTTTACTTACCTCCCCACGCCTGTAGCCATGGATCCGTGAGCGCTGGTCCCCATCTCCTTCCTAGGAGATGCCAGCGCTCACTTCCGCTCCGTTCTGCTGCGCACAAAGGAAATCGTCATCATCATCAACTGCCATGATTTCCTGGTCTATAAGAAGGCCCCAAGCCTTCTGATCCTTGCCTGAGCGTTGTTAGTTTATCCCATTCTGTCTTGCAAATGGTCCCTTAGTGTTTCCCGTTCAAGTTGTTACCCGTGCCCTGTTACCTGTTCCTGTGTCCCGTACTGTTCTTGTTCCTGTGCCTACCAGTGTTGGAGTCGTGTCTACTGCACCTGCTGTCATTTGCCACGTCCAGTGTCTTCTGCCACGTCCAGTGTAGTTTGCCATGTCCAGTGTCGTTTTTCCACGTCCAGTGTCTTCTGCCACGTCCAGTGTCTTCTGCTACATTGGATACTGCCCGCCACGTCTGGCGCTACCTGCTGCACCGGCCTCCATCTGTGCTGAAGCCACAGCCACCGTCTGGACTAGTTCAGGTACCCAAGCGTTACTATCTACTATTGACTTTCATATAGACTGTCTTGTGAGCAGGGTCCTCACTCCTCTGGTATCTCCTATTTCCTCATAGATTGTAAGCTCTTGTAAGCAGGGTCCTCATTCCTCTTGTAGATCCTATTTCCTCATAGATTGTAAGCTCTTGTGAGCAGTGTCCTCACTCCTCTTGTAGATCCTATTTACTCATAGATTGTAAGCTCTTGTGAGCAGGACCCCACTCCTCTTGTATCTCTTACTATTTCCTCATAGATTGTAAGCTGTTGTGAGCAGGGTCCTCACTCCTCTTGTATCTATTACTATTTCCTCATGGATTGTAAGCACTTGTGAGCAGGAACCCACTCCTCTTGTATCTCTTACTATTTCCTCATAGATTGTAAGCTCTTGTGAGCAGGGTCCTCACTCCTCTTGTATGTCTTACTATCTCCTCATAGATTGTAAGCTCTTGTGAGCAGGGTCCTCACTCCTCTTGTATCTCCTCTTATTTCCTCATAGATTGTAAGCTCTTGCGAGCAGGGGCCTCACTCCTCGTTTGAATTGGATATTAGTTTTGTCAATATGTAATGTCAGATATTGTCTGTACATAATATGTTGGCTTTATATAAAGATTATTATTATTATTTTAGTGATGGAATCATTGGCTAATGACTTGAGGGCTAACCATTCCTCCCAGGGAATAAATCTAGGCTCCTCTATTCACAAGATGTCTTTCTTTGCAGATGACGTACTACTGTATGTTACAGCTCCTAGAAATAACCTATCAAGTATACTAACCAAATTTTCACATGTTTGAGACCTCAGTAACTTTAAAGTGTAGCTAAACGTTTGTCAAACTTCTGACATGTCATAGTGACATGTCAGAAGTTTGGATTGGTGGGGGTCCAAGCACGGAGACCCCCACCAATCGGTAGAATGAAGCAGCTGAAGCGTTCTTGTGAGCGCTCAGCTACTTCGTGTCTGATCGGCTTTTTCCGGAAATAAATGTATCGTGTACGGACTCAATAGAAAGTCTATAAGCCCGTACACCGATACATCGGCTTCCTGGAAAAAGCCGAACAGAAACGAAGCAGCTGACCGCTCACACAAGCACTTCAGCTGCTTCGTTCTAGCGATTGGTGGGGTCTCCGTGCTTGTACCCCCACCAATCCAAACTTCTGACATGTCACTATGACATGTCAGAAGTTTGTCGAATGTTTAGCTACACTTTAAAGTTTCTTTAAAGATTTCTTCCTGTATCCTAAAGCAGCTCTACTAGCCTGTCTACTAGACATATCCCATCAACCTTACATGAAACTATGGGCCACTCTAGAAGCTGTGGGAATGATTTCCCGTTTGCCTCCTTGATGCGGTGTCCACTGCAATTCAAACTTATAATATCTAATTGAAAAAAGGCAAAAAAAAAGCCTATTTCCCAACTACCAGCTACAGTGAAGGAAATAAGTATTTGATCCCTTGCTGATTTTGTAAGTTTGCCCACTGTCAAAGACATGAACAGTCTAGAATTTTTAGGCTAGGTTAATTTTACCAGTGAGAGATAGATTATATAAAAAAAAAAAACAGAAAATCACATAGTCAAAATTATATATATTTATTTGCATTGTGCACAGAGAAATAAGTATTTGATCCCTTTGCCAAACAAGACTTAATACTTGGTGGCAAAACCCTTGTTGGCAAGCACAGCAGTCAGACATTTTTTTGTAGTTGATGATGAGGTTTGCACACATGTTAGATGGAATTTTGGCCCACTCCTCTTTGCAGATCATCTGTAATTCATTAAGATTTCGAGGCTGTCGCTTGGCAACTCGGATCTTCAGCTCCCTCCATAAGTTTTTGATGGGATTAAGGTCTGGAGACTGGCTAGGCCACTCCATGACCTTAATGTGCTTCTTTTTGAGCCACTCCTTTGTTGTCTTGGCTGTATGTTTCGGGTCATTGTCGTGCTGGAAGACCCAGCCACGAGCCATTTTTAATGTCCTGGTGGAGGGAAGGAGGTTGTCACTCAGGATTTGACGGTACATGGCTCCATCCATTCTTCCATTGATGCGGTGAAGTAGTCCTGTGCCCTTAGCAGAGAAACACCCCCAAAACATAATGTTTCCACCTCCATGCTTGACAGTGAGGACGGTGTTCTTTGGGTCATAGGCAGCATTTCTCTTCCTCCAAACACGGCGAGTTGAGTTAATGCCAAAGAGCTCAATTTTAGTCTCATCTGACCACAGCACCTTCTCCCAATCACTCTCAGAATCATCCAGATGTTCATTTACAAACTTCAGACGGGCCTGTACATGTGCCTTCTTGAGCAAGGGGACCTTGCGGGCACTGCAGGATTTTAATCCATTACGGCGTAATGTGTTACCAATGGTTTTCTTGGTGACTGTGGTCCCAGCTGCCTTGAGATCATTAACAAGTTCCCCCTGTGTAGTTTTCGGCTGGGCTCTCACCTTCCTCAGGATCAAGGATACCCCACGAGGTGAGATTTTGCATGGAGCCCCAGATCGATGTCGATTGACAGTCATTTTGTATGTCTTCCATTTTCTTACTATTGCACCAACAGTTGTCTCCTTCTCACCCAGCGTCTTACTTATGGTTTTGTAGCCCATTCCAGCCTTGTGCAGGTCTATGATCTTGTCCCTGACATCCTTAGAAAGCTCTTTGGTCTTGCCCATGTTGTAGAGGTTAGAGTCAGACTGATTAATTGAATCTGTGGACAGGAGTCTTTTATTTATACAGGTGACCATTTAAGACAGCTGTCTTTAATGCAGGCACCAAGTTGATTTGGAGCGTGTAACTGGTCTGGAGGAGGCTGAACTCTTAATGGTTGGTAGGGGATCAAATACTTATTTCTCTGTGCACAATGCACATAAATATATATAATTTTGACTATGTGATTTTCAGTTTTTTTTTAAATATAATCTATCTCTCACTGGTAAAATTAACCTAGCCTAAAAATTCTAGACTGTTCATGTCTTTGACAGTGGGCAAACTTACAAAATCAGCAAGGGATAAAATACTTATTTCCTTCACTGTATGTAGCAATGTTTTATTAAAATGTAACCTTTATTCAATAACACTCACACACCACACAATTGTTAAAAGGATCAATGTAAACTGCCAGAATGGTAACTTGCAGACACTAAATGTGTGATTAATACTACACTGCCATAATTCACAGCGAGTTTTATTTCAGTTGACACAATCTAGTTCAAATATATTAGATTGAAGGTTTAGATGGGTGTGTCAACAGACACCCTTCAGTGACTTGCTCAGATCCAAATCCATTAGTTATATCGATATATCAGAGAGAAGTAAGAGACACAGAGATAATGCTTTGTATACCAAAAATCCTTCTCTAGTTTATTGTTAGTACGCAGTTACATTATATCCCACAAGTAGGGTGTTGGCTCAAGCTGAGCCAATCTTGAGTAAAATAAGGTTCCCATGACAAACTTACAGCAATTCAAGGTCAACACGTCTTTTTGTTCTCATGAGAAACTTAGATATGCAAAGTCAACACATGATTTCTCAGAGAGCCCCAGCATAAGTTTCAGTTTACAGAGAAACAGATACTTCATACTATGAAATGGAGTCTTCATACAAAATGGAGTCACATAAACACACCAAGCCAGGTACTTAAGAGGAGCTTATTCCCAGGTCATGTCAACAAAATTCCTCCCCATACTCATTTCGCTCCTGGGATATGCCTGATCAAAGGACCTAGAGTGGTGGGTAATCATTGTAGCCTTTCCTGCGAAGCATTGAAAAAGTTTTGGCAGGCCTCATAATATGAGGAGTAGAAGCACATATAGTGCGATACATAATAAACCAACCTGCAGAAGACCCTGGAGCAAACCCATTATCCATCCCCCAATACTCTTAAACCAGTTAGAGGGGTTTAGCCATGACAACCAATCTGGCCACTCCAGGTTCCAATCACCTTCGGAATTAGCTTTCCTGAACTCTTCCTTTATTTTCTTAGCTTGATCTATATCATGCCTTCTACACTGCACCACATAAGACTATGTATATATATATATATATATATATATATATAAAATCCCCCAAAAAATGAAGAGGCAGCACTCCAAGGAAATTGGTGAAAAAAAGTGGCGTGTTTATTCACCCCGGGCAAGCAACGTTTCGATCCGTCTCTATGGGATCTTTGTCAAAGATCCCATAGAGACGGATTGAAACGTTGCCTGCCTGGGGTGAATAAACACACCACTTTTTTTCACCAATTTCCTTGGATCGCTGCCTCTTCATTTTTTGGGGATTTCATTAACAAGGGTTCCTAGCCTCAACCTAGGAGGCCTGCACCCACTGCTGTTGCTGTGCTGCTTTATTCTTTTTCTCATTATATATATATATATATATATATATATATATATATATATATATATATATATATATATAAAAATATATACATGTACTATATATATATATATATATATATATACATAAACGAAAAGTAAAAAGGAGAGACGGCACTCCAAGCAGATGTCAGAAGAAAGGTAGATTTATTCTCCCGTCAGTACACAAACCAGTGCAACGTTTCAGCTGCTCAATGCAGCCTTTGTCAGGCATCAGAATACAAGTGAATCGCAGACTTTTAAACACACCCTTGTAGGTGGGATTATGACAAGAATTAACATAGTGATTAAAATACAGGTAGAAATATATTGCATGAGATGTTTTTTTTAAAAGAGAAACAACATTGCCATAATAATTCTTCAACATTTTCTAATGGCGTATCAGCAATACATCCAAAAAATCAATGAATAAAGTGTGATATTTACAGCGGAAGTCGCTGCACTTGACTATTGTTGCGGGTTTTTGAAGGAAACATTAGAAATCTATATTGTGAGCGCCGCGCATGGTACTCACTGTCCAGCGGTAGTCACCGTCCAGGGTGCTGAAAGAGTTACTGCCGATCAGTGCAGCCCCTTCTCTCTATCCAGCACTGACCAGCAGTCTCTTCACTCTATCCAGCGCTGATTAGCAGCCTCTTGTCGCTATCCAGCACTAATCGTAGCTCTTTCAGCACCCTGGACAGTGACTACAGCTGGACAGCGAGTACCATGCGCGGCGCTCACAATATAGATTTCTAATATTTCAGGACCGTGTCGCTGTCCATGCTGTGTACCGCTACTCACAATTAAACACTGTGCCCGCATTGATATTGGGTGCATAGTGTGAATTGGAATTAGTTTCCTCTCGGAAACGTAAACACGGAAGTGTACACGGAGTACACATAGGAACCACACTGATAAAATCACGGACACGCGGATCCTTGAGGAACGGTCGTGAAAACGGGGATGGAAGTGTGGATGAAATCTTAGGGCTCATTCAGATGAGTGTAAAACTTGTCCGTGTGCTGTGCGTAAAAATCACGCACAGAATACGGTCCCATTGATATTAATGGAGCCATTCACACAAGCGTTGTTTTTCACGCAGCGTGAGTCCGTTGCGTAAAACTCACAGCATGTCATACATTGATGCGTATTCACGCATCGCAGTCGCCCATTGAAGTCAATGGGTGCGTGAAAACAATGCACAGCACACTTACAACACGCATGAACTGTGCGTTTTTCACACACAGTTGCAAAGTGTATTGAGTATTGAAAAAAATAAAAGCAGGAAGTGTTTGTAGAGCAGCGTGGCCAGCTATAAGAACAACACCCAGACAGTCCTGTGTGTAGCCAGACATCATGTCTCTGGCTGCAAATGTGGAGAGGATTATCACACTGGTGCAGGAGAGGCCGGAATTGTGGGACACGAGGTCGGATGCCTACCACGACAGGCACCGCAAAGACAATGCGTGAGAGGCAATAGCTAAAGTGATGTTCTCAAATGAGTGGAGTAGTGCGACACCTAGTGACAGAACCAAATTTGGTAAGTGGAAGCATAATATAGCCTGCATTGTTGTGCACATTTTGATCAAGTGTTTGCGCAACTTTTGATCTGTGATCAGATGGCAACATTATGTTTTGGGGGTGTTTCTCTGCTAAGGGCACAGGACTACTTCACCGCATCAATGGGAGAATGGATGGAGCCATGTACCGTCAAATCCTGAGTGACAACCTCCTTCCCTCCACCAGGACATTAAAAATGGCTTGTGGCTGGGTCTTAAAGCACGAAAATGACCCGAAACATACAGCCAAGGCAACAAAGGAGTGGCTCAAAAAGAAGCACATTAAGGTCATGGAGTGGCCTAGCCAGTCTCCGGACCTTAATCCCATCGAAAACTTATGGAGGGAGCTGAAGATCCGAGTTGCCAAGCGACAGCCTCGAAATCTTAATGATTTACTGATGATCGCAAAGAGGAGTGGGCCAAAATTCCATCTAACATGTGTGCAAACCTCATCATCAACTACAAAAAACGTCTGACTGCTGTGCTTGCCAACAAGGGTTTTGCCACCAAGTATTAAGTCTTGTTTGCCAAAGGGATCAAATACTTATTTCTCTGTGCACAATGCAAATAAATATATATAATTTTGACTATGTGATTTTCAGTTTTTTTAAAAAAATATAATCTATTTCTCACTGGTAAAATTAACCTAGCCTAAAAATTCTAGACTGTTCATGTCTTTGACAGTGGGCAAACTTACAAAATCAGCAATGGATCAAATACTTATTTCCTTCACTGTAGATGCCTTGTGTCCATGTTGATCAAGTGTTTGCGCAACTTTACATAGTTACATAGTTTGTACGGTTGAAAAAAGACACGTCCATTAAGTTCAACCAAGGGATGGGAAAGGGGAAGTAAAAAAATTCTACACATAGGAGCTAATATTTTTTGTTCTAGGAAATTATCTAAGCCTTTTTTAAAGCCATCTACTGTCCCTGCTGTGACCAGCTCCTGCTTGTCGCCTCTGCAGGTTGAACCTTTCTTTTTCCAGACGGAGGGAGTGCCCCCTTGTTTTTTGAGGGGTTTTACATGGAACAGGATTTCATCATATTTTTTGTATGTGCCATTCATATATTTATATAAGTTAATCATGTCCCCCCATAGTCGTCTTTTTTCAAGGCTAAATAGGTTAAGTTTTTTTAATCATTCCTCATAACTTAGAATCTCCATGCCCCTTATTAGCTTCGTTGCTCTTCTTTGTATTTTTTCCAACTCCAGGGCATCCCTTCTATGAACTGGAGCCCAGAACTGAACTGCATATTCTAGATGAGGCCTCACTAATGCTTTGTAAAGTGGTAATATTACATCCCTGTCCCGCGAGTCCATGCCTCTTTTAATACACGACAATATCTTGCTGGCCTTTGAAGCAGCTGATTGACATTGCATGCTGTTATTTAGTTTATGATTTACAAGTACACCCAGATCCTTCTCAACAAGTGACTCCCCACATTTGTCCTGCGCCAGTCCCTTGGCACTATATCAGTCTCGAGAGAATCTCTAAATATTATGAAGAGGGGGACAGAAATAACTGAACTAAGTTCCTTAAGAACTCTAGGGTGTAACCCATCTTGTCCCGGGGCCTTGTGTACGTTTATTTTATTTTATTTAGCTTGCACCATATCTACATTCTTCCAATTCAGTATATCAACTTATATATTAACAGCACTGTCTCTTTCTTCTGTTGTATATACAGAGCGGAAGAACCCATTTAGTAACTCTGCCTTCTCTTGATCCCCTGTGACCAACTCCCCATTACCACTATCTAGGGGTACTACATGTTCAGACCTTGGCTTTTTTGCATTTATATGCTTGAAGAATTTTTTGGGATTTGTTTTACTATCCTTGGCCACCTGCCTTTCATTTTGTATTTTTGCTGATTTTATTACCTTTTTACAGATTTTATTAAGCTCTTTATATTTTACAAAGGCTACAGCTGTACCCACAGATTTGTATTTTTCAAATGCCCTTTTTTGTCATGTATTGCCCTTTTTACAGAAGGTGTAAGCCATGTGGGGTTTAATTTTAGTCGTTTATTTAGTCGTTACCTATAGGAATAAAATTTGCAGTATAATTACCCAAAGTAGATTTTAAAATCTCCCATTTATCATTTGTACTATTATTTGACATTAGTTCTTCCCAGTCTGTATCCTGAATTGCAGCCCTCATCTTGGGGAAATTGGCCTTCTTAAAATTAAGTGTTTTTGCCCTCCCAGCCTGTGTTTGTTTTTTACAGTATAGGTAAAATTTAACTATATTGTGATCACTGTTACGGAGGTTTTCACGAACATTGACATTCCCAACAAGCTCTGCATTATTAGAAATGACCAGATCCATCACCTCTAGTCGGGTCTTCCACAAACTGGCCCATAAAATTTTCCTGCAACAGGTTGAGGAAATATCTCCCCTTTGCAGTTGAAGCCGAACCATGACACCAATTAATATCCCGGTAACTAAAATCTCCCATTATCACTACAGTACCCGCCTGTGCAGCCTGCTCCATCTGTTTATATAGCTGACCTTCCATCTCCTCAGTTATATTCGGGGGTCTATAGATTGCACCAAAAGTAATTTTTTCAGTGTTTCCCTTCCTTTCTAGTTCCACCCACAAGGTTTCAACCTCCTCACAATTTTCACCCTCTAATGTCTCATTCACACTCGCCTTCATATCGCTTCTCACATACAGACATACACCAACACCTTTCCTATTTGTCCTGTCTTTCCGAAAAAGTGTAAAACCCTGTAGATTTACAGCCCAGTCACGAGAAGAGTCTAACCATATTTCAGCAACACCAACTATATCTATATTTTCTTCCAGTACCAAGACCTCCAGCTCTCCAATTTTGCTTGCTAGACTTCTTGCATTTGTGAACATACACTTTAAAGGCATGGTGTTGCCGGAAAAACATGTTTTTTTTTTAAAATTTAAACATTTAGTGTGTGGGTGATTAAACATTGTTCAAATTTTTTTTATTTTTTTCGCGAGTCAGGAAATATTATAAATTTTTTCTAATTTATAATACTACCCATTTTTGGTCACTAGATGGAGCTAGTTCCCAAAATTGCAGCATTGCAACATTGGGTTAAAAGCTCTCGCTCTAGTGAGCTCTCAGCATCCCCCCCTCCTTTATCCTGGCTAGTGCCGGGATAAACGAGGGGTTTGAAAGGTTTAACCTCCTACACTGTGTGTCGCCATTTTTTGAGGTAACCCACAGTGTAGTAGGTTTACATACAGTAGTAAACACACACAAACACTAACATACATTGAAATCTCTTACCTGCTCCTGCCGCCGCGGCTCCCTCCGGCCCGTCCGCTCCCTTTGCTGCCGCTGTTCCATGTGCACAAGTCCGGAAGCCGCGACCGGAAGTAGTAATATTACTGTCCGGCCGCGACTTCCGGTCCACAGGAAAATGGCGCCGGACGGCGCAAATTTCGAATAGGACTGTGTGGGAGCGGCACATGCGCAGTTCCCACACAGACGCCGTACACGGACGTGAATGGGACGGGAGCCGTTCACAGTCCCTATGGGACTGTGGCTGCCGTACTCCATGTCTGTGTGTGTCGTTAATCGACACACACAGAAATGGAACAAAAAATGGCAGCCCCCATAGGGAAGAAAAAGTGTAAAAATAAGAAACAGTAAAACACAAACACACAAATGAATATAAACGTTTTTATTAAAGCACTAACATCTTTAACATATCAAAAAATTATTTGTGATGACACTGTTCCTTTAACTTGCCTTTAAATGTTTCACTTTTATTATCAGAAATGTGATTATTTGACATTATTTGGGCTTTTTTATTTTCACTTTTGAAGTAATAAAATATTGAAGTAATATATGCCATGTGGCGCTGATAGATACATGGTCACTGCTAAAATGAACAATTCATTTCATGTTGGACTAGTACTACATGTTTAGTATACTGGCCACAATGTTAAATACTCATATTCATATAGATGTATATATTTTATTTTTTAACAGTGGATGACGTAAAAATCTGTTGGCATAGTACGAGGGACCAGTACCGAAAGGAGCTGAGCCAAAAATGGAAGAGTGGTTCTGCGCCCTCAAAGAAAAGGGCATACATATTTACCAAACAGCTGTCTTTCCTGAGGCCCATATTTTATCTTCGTCCGTAAATATCCCCAAAAAAATAAAAATAAATTAACTTTCTAGTGGTTTTCTCCTCATGGAAATTTATGATATGTCAACAAGATATCTTAAAAATGTAACGTGTGGATATATCATTCATTTCTATGATGCAAAATACATGTAATATATATTGATTTGTTAATTTTTTATCCAAATTTAGCTCCGAAGACAACCTGGAGGAGAATGTAGAGGAAGAGGAGAGTAGAGTGGTGAAGAGTAGAGAGGAGCAAGATACCGCTCTTCCAACTGCAGAACTGGATCCTGGTACAACTTTTGGACCCAGTCCATGCAGCGCTACCCCTCCGAACATTATGGTTCGCTCTCATGCGTTAACCAGGAGGAGAACAAATGAACCCTCCCCGACCAGCCAGGTGGACACTCGTGTTCTGGAGAATCTGAATAGGAACCAACCAACGGATGAGGTGGACACTTTCACCCGTAGCCTGGGTCCATATTTATGAATGGTACCGGCCGAGCAACGCCTACGCACCCATTCATCTATTTTGATTTTCCTGCAAGCTGCTACACCACCTTATGATCCCAGGGAGTGCTTTACAGCACTAGAGCACTGGCGCTTGTTTGGGCACATTATGCCTCAGGCTCAAGCATCACAGAGGTTTAGCACTCCACCTCCTCCAATGCCGCATCAACGGCAATATTTCCTGAGGCAAATGCCTCAAGACCACCCAAGTGGTTATAGGGGGGGCTTACTACAGCCAGTAGGAGCCTTATTATGGCAATCCGGCGCCATGACAACCTTCATCGTAATCTTCCTCTGAGAGACAGGAGTCCACTCCAGCAAGCCCATAAGTTTATTTAAATGTAATTTATTTATGTTTATTTATGTTTGAGTTATGTAAAGCCTCAGTTCTACAGGTTTTATGCACTGATGTGTTTCATATTTTTTTGATAAAAGAAAATTTTGTGTTTTATAGTTTTAAAAAGTTTAACATAAAAACGTTTCAATACTTTAATATTCATATTCGGTGGTGGGTGGGCATGAATGGGTCATGTACAAAAACACACTACAAACTACAGATCACATCATTTTATCACAAAGTTATATTTTAAAAAATATATATACTTACCAAGAATACAAAAATGAAGTATTAGTTTATATTCTGGTCAAAATATTAATGTTACTTTTCTTTGTAATTAATTCTAAAATAGTATTTGAAAATAAAGTAACATATAAATTTTTTGACCTAAATACAAAATCCCACAACCCGCATCAAGGGTCCTCATTGTATTGCGAGTCCATACATTAACCTAACAAAACTATAAACAAAGTAATAACAGAACTAACTAGAATAACTCCACACATGGAATTTCTGGCATATAGCGTCCTGCTGCCAGGGCACTGCTCCCTAAGAGCTGACAAAAAAATCTGCATATAATTCACGTATTCGTCCAAAGTCAAGGCTCCAGTGGCCATGGCATGTTACACATCAACATCACCTGCAAAATCGTACATCCTGGTGAAATTGTGCAGAATGACACAGGCCTTGATTACGTGGTTGACATTGTCCGCATCCATTTGGATTGTAGACATGAACACACTCCATTTATTTGCCAGTATGCCACAGGCGCACTCTACATACCGAGGAGCCCTGGTAAGCCGATAATTGTAAATGCGGCTCTGGTTGTCCAAGCCACGTCTAAGAAAGGGGCGCATAACATGGGCGGAGAGTCCAAAGGCCTCATCTGCCACTATCACAAATGTTGCGTGGGGGGGGGTCCAGAAAATCCGGGCGGTAGACGAGGTTCAGGGAGAGCAAGCTGGTTGTTTACAAGCCGCTGACCCATTCTGGAAGCCCTGAAGATGGCAGCATTGAAAAATAGCATCACTGTGCTTTGCGAGTGGCATGTGTTTTTCACGCACTCGCAAACACTTCTTTTTTTTTTCAATATGCAATGTTAAATAATACCTTTCTGTCAAAAAAGACAAAAGTATAGAAGCTATGATACCTTTATTGGCTAACCATAAAAGTTCTATATGCAAGCTTTCAGAGCACAGAGGCTCCTTCTTCAGGCATTTACAAATGAAATTAGTTTTTCAATGAAATTGATGCGTGAAACACATGTGCATCCGTGTGCTGTCCATGGTTTTAACGCACTTTTTCACTTCAATAGGCGGCTAGCTGCGTGAAAACGCACCAATATAGGACATGCAGTGAGTTTCACGCAACGGACACTCACTGCGTCAAAACTATGCGGCCATATCAATGGGGCCGTATGCTGTGCGTTGTTTTAACGCACAGCACACGGACGAGATTCACGCTTGTGTGAATGAGGCCTAACTGTGCAATTATTCCATATTTAACAGGAGAATTGATTATCAATTTTTATTCGTATACATTAAAAGAATTATAACTAAACCCTATCAAGGACATACAAAAGTGAGTTAAAATTTTTGAAAATATGAATATTATATTTTGAATCTGCTGAACATTAGATTTAGCTTATAGAGGAGAAAGTGTTTACATATGTTTGTTTGTATAATTAAAGCTAGTTCTCCAATTGGGAGGAATAACAGCCCATTTCAATGGCGAGAGGTAGTCACTATATAATAAAGATATGGAAAAAGATATACTAATAGGTGTCTGTTCGTTTCAGTGCAACTGGAGGTATTCCTCCTAGAAGAATTCAGACACCATTTACTCTAAATTATCTAAGGTAATAGATACTGTCAATATTGTAAAAATGGAGGCATTCCTCCCATTGTTGGTAAGGTTGGCCCGGTTTGCCAGGACTATTCTGTAGGCAAACCAAACAGCTCTAACAGAATTTAGCAGCAACAGCTGTAAAACCTGGGGCATTCCAATTAGATCTTACCACATCGATCTTGGAGGCATATGTGAGGCCACACACCATCAATTCAAATGCCATCAAGAGTGCCTTAGGTGCTACCGGTTTGCCTTCCTTATCCTCCCACATTCCATAGGAATCTGGTTATCACGCCTCCTTCTCCCAGTTGGATACATCCTGTGGAGAACAATCTTTTCATTGCATAATCATTAATTGATCTTCATTAGGTAGTTCAATTGAAGTAAAACATAAAAAATATTACAACTTTAAGTTAAACATTAACGTTGAGCAGTATACTTAATGGGATATATGCAAACTGATTTTTCTTCTTTCTATATAAACTTCATCATGTTTCCCTTACACATATCTTTAGCAGCTAATTTTTCTATATTATGTGCATTCTTTATTGATAAGCCTACTAATGTAACCCAAACTTTTCCTGCCACGGCACATGTATTAATGACTTTGCTTTTTCCGGCTTAGCTTTTCATTTAAACAGCATTTGCTTTAGAAGGTTACCATGTGGAAGTATTTATCTTCCCATACCCAAGTGGCAGGCTCTATTCTGGCCAAAGCACACGTTCCCTCAGCTCCCTGAGGGATCCATCGATATGCACTATCCCCAAACACTACATATATGCCATTAGGTATACCATTAGTTAAAACATCTACTATATGCATCAAAAGAATAGAATCATTAAAGAAACACCAAGAGTCATTTGTATTGTGAGCCAGGGAGCTATAATAATGGAATAGTTCACAATTTTCCTCCTCTTCACTTTCTGCCTTACTCTGCATGTAAGCCCCCATAAATTTACATTACATTTCATTACTTGGCAAACATTTGGATATCTTAGACAACATGGAATTATGGATATGTCGCAGGGAACAGGATCCATAATTACATACCCTATTTCCCAGTGCATTTCAACCTTAAGCAGAAAAACGGCTTATTGTTAATCCACCCTCCAACTTGCATTGAGTTTAAGGGTATAATAACCCATTTCCCATTTACATCTTTGAAATCAAACCAATTTACAACCCTTTTTGTCAAGTTAACTTGCCACCATGCGTCCTCTACCCATCCTGCTACAGACAGTGCCACTAAAGTTTTAGCATAGTTCCTCTTCAAATGCAATTTGTTCATGTCCCAGCACCAAGCTGTAAACAGCTCTTCTTCTGCAACAGAAACTGCAGGGTAAGGCATACATTTGACAGATATCCCATGAACTCCTTCATAATTTTCCCCAGTAAAACGGGTACCCCTGTCACTTTCTATGGTCTCAGGGACCCCATATCTACATACAACTTCACTGAGAATTTTTTTGCCCGTGTTCTTTGCATTGGGGGAAGATACTGGCCAGACTTCGGGCCACCCGGAGAGCAGGTATACGCATAGAAGCACATATTCATACACACTTACCTTGGTTACTTTTATGTAGTCGATCTGAAGTCGCAGAAACCAGGTCGGGGTGAACTTTATATACGTACCTTTGCTGTTTGACCTATGTTATGCAATGCGCATATCATGCAGGCTGCTACAAACCTAGTGGCGGCATTATTGAATCCAGGGAAAACCCAATTTGCTGATACCTGGCTGCGCCAGGTGTGTCATCATTGGGTATAGAGACCTGGGAAGACATAACTAACAGGGCCTGTAATACTTTGGCTACTGCTCTTGCATTCTTAATTAAGCTTAACCGATGATTCAACAAAGTTCCTACTACCGATGGGCCCATAATCGTGAGCAATGGCAAAAGCGTACCTAGAGTTTGTGTAAATGTTGGCCGTCTTACCTTTTGCCAGTTTACAAGCCTCAGCGAGTGCCTCCAGCTCCGCTTCTTGGGCAGAACAAGAAGGTGGGAGTGGTTTCTGGATGATTACCTCGTGCATCGTGACTACCGCGTATCCTGTCTTGTAGGTGCCTTTATGGTGGAATCTGGAACATCTACAAAAAGCTCATACACATTTTGTAGGCCTCCTAGCTCTAAATGGGTGTCCCATACACATTTTGTAGACCTCCTAGCTCTGAGTTCATTAATTCAACAGAATTGTGTGGTATCTCACTGAGATGTAACTGATCAGTCTCGTCACTACTCCCCTATTTTGGACCCTGTGGAAGTAATGTAGCAGGGTTCAAAACTGAACTACCAGTGAGGTTGGGTGGTGTGAGCAAGGCCACTTCATACTTGGTGAGGTGGGCTGCAGACAGGCATTTGGTCTGGACCTGGTGTCTGTAGGAGGCTGGATGCCCCTGGTATCCACTCTGTATTGTATCCCACCAGTCTCTGAAAAGCACAGAGTTGTCTGGGAATGGCTGAGACAGGAGTGTCTCGTATTGCTACCACTCTATCTGGGAACAAATGTTTTGCATGGGATATGCAATGGCCTAGAAAAGTGACTTTCTCCTAACAAAATTGCATCTTTAGATGCCTCACAGCTGTTTACTGCCAAAAAAAAACCAACCAGGAGACCCAGGGTGAAATCTAGGCAGCCTTGTTCTGACTCAAAGGCCAGAAGTAGGTCATAAACATACTGCAGCAACTGAGTTCCAGAAGCAGGCGGGGTGCAGTCTTGTAATACTGCAGCAAGGGCCGTACTGAATTGGGTGGGGCTGTTGGCCGCGCCGTGGGGTAGCACCACCCAACAGTATTGCTTGCCTGCCTGTGTAAAAACAAAACGCAACTGTAATTCTTCATCTAGCAGAACAGAGAATAAAGCGTCTGCTAAGTCATTTACTGTAAAGTAACAAGCTGTGTGTGTTACTGTAATCAATCATGGGGTGGGTCAGAATTTTCAATATCTGTATTTTAGTTCTCTTCTGCCCATTCTTTTGGACCCAGCGGAACAATGTAGCAGGGTTCAAGACACTAAAACGGTAGATAATAACATGTGAAAATGCAAAGAGTGAGACTTCATACTTAGTGAGTCTAGTCTAGCGCCAACACTGGTGAAGACACCTCATCCCTGGCACTACATTTAGAGCAGTCCACATAATGTAATCTATCTTTATGCAGACAAATACTTGGTCTGAGCTTGTTGTAATATTTCACTATCAGCGTGAGAGAGCACCTCTCTGCATAGTATGTTACTAAGGGCAGCACTAAGAACAGCAGTGTGGAGGTAAGACTCAATTAGCGTTGTGTCTTGCAAAAAAAAAACATTTTACATTCCTTCTGACACTCACAAATACTGTAATCAGCTGCCTCTTGTTTATCACAACCCCCCTCCTCTTAGACCCATTCTTGTAGAACCATGAATCTCAGCAAGACAAAATGCTGAAAGAAACTAAGACTATGCTGTATTTATAATTCTAAAACCTGACTTTACACAGCTAACTTTAGTTATACAAATCGTATAGATAAGGTACGTTAAAAAGCCAGCCTATTTACACAACCTTGTACTTCAGTGTTCTAGGGCTTTTTTACACATTCTAAAATAACTAACAATTTAATTAGTTCAGTAGATAAACAAAATGTTCTCAATCTGGATTGAGAAAAACATCTCACATCAAACAATCATCACTGATACAGTCACACTTCTTGTCAAAATCTATGCCTGTATACAGCCAAATGGTGAAGATATGGGCAGCACAGCAGAACTAGACCTCCAGGGCACAACGTGTGCCAGCTTCCAGGAATTTGACTTGAAGATCCCCAAAATAACAGACAAGAACAAGAGAGAGAGAGAGAGAGAGAGAGAGAGAGAGAGAGAGGCAGCACTACAAAATGAATATAAAAAAATCTGGTTTATTCTCCCATAAGTGCAGAAAAATGCAACATTTCAGCTGCTCATGCACTTATGAGAGAATAATCCAGATTTTTTTAAATTCATTTTAGAGTGCTGCCTCTCTCTCTTGTTTTTGTCTAATAAGATAGATAGATACTGTATAAGATAAATAATAAGATAGATGTATAGCTAGCTATACGATAAATAATAAGATAGATAGATACTGTCGTGGAAATCCATCGCTCAAAATATATTAGACTGAAATTTATACAAGTACAAACAGACTCTCAAGGCCAGACTCCATTAGTCAGTATCCTAATTAGGATATTTCACCGATATATATCGAGAGAGGAGAAGAAAACACACAGACACTCTGATATGTTCAAAATGCTCCTCTGAAGGATTTATTATCAGACTCAAACTGTTAAACTGAAATTCAGAAGGGGTGTAGGCTTGAGGTAAACCAATCAGAGACAATGTAACAATATTTGTTATTCAGTAAAAAGCATACAATAAAATACATCCCAGATACATCATTATAATTCTTCACACATTACGTTTTTGCAGGTGTCTTATCTCTTTTGGACACAATATTCTCGTGGAGATGGGGGAGACCTTCCCTCACGCATACTTGCCACCCTCCCATCTCCCTCCCTGTCCATCTTCGCATGGGAACCAAGGTCAAAGATAAAACATACGAAATCAACATTACTTGTATTAAAGGAACAATGACTTTCCTATTCACTACAATAAAACCAAAATGGGAACTCCAGACAAGATGGCTGCTGCACGAAACTAAATCATTTAAACATTATCATCACTTTCACATATTACATATCTTAGTAATTCGGCCTCCTGCTTGATAATTCACAATGTAATTTCATACAGAGAATATAAGCAAATAAATCATCCTTCACAATACTGTATAAGATAAATAATAAGATAGATGTATAGATAGCTATAAGATAAATAAAAGATAGGTAGACACTGTATAATATAAATAATAAGATAGATAGACAGATACCATATAAGGGCCTGTTCACATCAGCGTTGTCTTTCCGTTGAGGCATTCTGTCTAAGCTTTCCGTCGGGGGACCCACTCAACGGAAAGGCAAACGGAAACCATAGCTTCCGTTTGCATCACCGTTGATCTTAATGGTGACGGATACTTTGCTAAAGGTTCCGTTTGTCACCGTTGTGAAAGGATTCTGTTTTTGGGAAGGAATCTATAGCGCAGTTGACTGAACCCCTCAACGGAAAGACAATGCTGATGTGAACACACCTTAAGATAAATAATAAGATAGATAGATAGATAGATAGATAGATAGATAGATAGATAGATAGATAGATAGATAGATAGATAGATAGATAGATAGATAGATAGATAGATAGATTCTGTATAAGATAAATAATAAGATAGATGTATAGATAGCTATACGATAAATAATAAGATAGATAGATGATAGATAGATAGATAGATAGATAGATAGATAGATAGATAGATAGATAGATAGATAGATAGATAGATAGATAGATAGATAGATAGATAGATATGGGATAGATAGATAGATAGATAGATGGATGGATAGATAGATACTGTATAAGATAAATAATAAGATAGATGTACAGATAGCTATAAGATAGATAGACGATATGAGATAAATAAATAAATAGATATGGGACCGACGGACAGAGAGATGAACAGACCTAATGAGTTCTAAATAACTAAATAGTAAATATAAGAATTATGGCCTAGTGTAATAGCAATTCAAGAGGCAGCTACTTGGGCACTAGAGGGCCCTAGTGTTGCATTTTGTTTTGAAGAGATCTGCTCTACTGTTACTATCGCAACCACACATACACAGAATGAATGCAGGATTCATATACAGACACACATTTTTTTTTAAGCAGACATAATTAAATTTCATCACTCGATTGAAAATATAGACGTGTTACTTTTATTCTAACTGCCAACTCTTCTAATAATTAATTATTAGGTTATTTTTTGTTTTAAATAGAAGTATAATTTTTATGAATATCAATTAATAACAAAACATAGTCAATGACTGAAACCTGTTAATATAAATGTATTAGAAAGGCTGTACATAGGGACATTCTCAGGTCACATAGACACACTGCCTATTAGAGTAGCTGGTTGTGATGACAAATTCCTCTGTCTCTCCAGCTACTGTTACCAGGCAAACTACAGCAGGTTCTCCATAATCTATATCGTGAGTTCTGTGCTTTATTAACACTGTCTGCAACAATGCCTATCACTTTACCACAGCTATCAGAGTCTCTATTTTCCAGCTATGACCCAAAATATGTACCAGGGTAAGTTGAAGCGATATTAGTATTTATATTTATATATGTTGTTACATATGTGACACTGCAACAGTGCCAGGGGTGGCCAGGTCTTAAAAAAATAAGATTAAGAGAGACCTATCTGTGTCCATATGAATGTATGCCATACTATTAAGGGCTGATGAACACGGAAGAGCCATACAGTGCACTCTACGGATCCTTAGTACGGGTTCTATACAGGCTGGGCCAAGTGCTCTATGAACAGAGACCTCCTCTAGAATCTATACCTACATACAGAGCTCGATGCACCATGCCAGGATTTTTGTGTATGAAATCGAAGTCATAAGAAGTTAAAGTAAAGGCCTTACGCACCTCTATGGCAGCCCTATTACAGTTCAGTTCACATAATATTGGACCATACAAAGAAGGTAAACTTTTTTTATCCAAAAATATACTGTTTCAATTTATGCTAAGAGTAAAATAGAAAAAAATAAAAGACTTGTACACATATTTGGCAAACTTGTACTATATTTGGTAAAGCTGCAGTCAGCCAAATATTCCCCCTGCAGTGGCCAGCCAGACGTTTTGGTCCCTGTAGGGTAAATGTAGAATTTCAAAGCAACCATTCAAAGGAAATGTCCGTCTATGTGATACATGAATGTCTCAAGTCTGCCAGAGAGGGTAGTGGGAAACCCAGTCTACGACATCCATTTGCCCTGATAGGGTATAATAAGTAATTGGTCTCAAAGGCCGAATTTTCTGTATCCTCAAAGGGAAAATGTAGCCATAAAAAAATTTCTGACATGTAATATAGATGTGTCCACCCTTAGGCTGGGTTCACACGACCTATTTTCAGACGTAAACGAGGCGTATTATGCCTCGTTTTACGTCTGAAAATAAGGCTACAATATGTCGGCAAACATCTGCCCATTCATTTGAATGGGTTTGCCGACGTACTGTGCCGACGACCTGTAATTTACGCGTCATCGTTTGACAGCTGTCAAATGACGACGCTTAAAATGACTGCCTCGTCAAAGAAGTGCAGGACACTTCTTTGGACGTTTTTTGAGCCGTTTTCTCATAGACTCCAATGAAAACAGCTCCAAAAACGGACGTAAAAAATGCCGCGAAAACGCAGCGAAGAATGCGAGTTGCTAAAAAAACGTCTGAAAATCAGGGGCTGTTTTCCCTTGAAAACAGCTCCGTATTTTCAGAAGTTTTTGGTCACTACGTGTGCACATACCCTTACTTTTTCTTGAATTGTGTTGTTATACAATTTGTTATGAGCCAAATTCAATACAATCTCGTGCCTAGATACGTTAAAAGTATACGATTTTTTAACATTGGAGTTTATGGGCATTGAATGACCTACAAATGACTCTGATGGATCTGATCCGTCGCCCATAGACTCCCAAAAAGTATATGTTTAAAGGGTAACTAAGCTTTCAGAAAACTTCTGACATTTCATAATGACATGTCAGAAGTTTTGATCAGTGGGGTCTGAGTACTGAGACCGCAACCGATCATTAAAACGAAGTGGTGGTAGCCCTTGGGTAGCCGAGCAGTTGGTGTACAGGCCCAAAGACTTTCAATTGAGTCTGTACACCCTTACCTCGGCTTTCCGAGAAAAGCCGATCAGAAACTAAGCGGCTCAGCGCTCACTCGAGCGCTTCTACCTCTTCATATTAGTGATTAGTGGGGGTCTCAGTACTCATGCCCACAACGATCAAAACTTCTGACATGTCACTCTGAACATGTAAAAAAAGTCCACATTGGTAGAGTCCTTGACCACCTCTGATTCAAAAACAAATGGGCTGTGGTGCTCTATAGAGATTGAACCTGCATAGCGATAACTTTTATAGGAAATTTCTGACACGCTAAGAAAAACATCATTGATGTGAATGGCCATTTAATATGGTGTTTCAGAGATTTCCTGTGATGCAAATAGCAAAGCCCTTCTCTCTTGATATTATTGGTGGAAAATGCAGTAATGCACAAATTCTATATTATGTATTAAGAAATTACTCATTTCTGCTGCGCAGTGTTTCTGTGTATTATTTTCAGTTCTGTTTTCTGACTACTCACTTCATTAAGACTAAAATTGTAGAAGCAGCATGTACAGATAGTTTACTCTATTTGATTACCTTATGTCTCGGCATACTATGTGTAGTTATTATTATGATAAAGGTTTTTCTGTGGTTTGACCTCATAGACAAGCTACATTAATTAAATGGCTATATAAACATGATTCGTAGGTGAAAGCAAGATTATTGTACGTATAAAAAGCACAAAGGCATTCTAAGGAAAACTCTAGTAGAAAATGACAAATGTGTTGCTTATGGCAACCAGTTCAATGTTTGCCTTTATTTTACAACCTTGACTTGTATAATAGCAGTTAGAACCTGAAATGTTGTTTTGAGCAAAACCACTGTTCATAGTTTATTCGTTTTTTATAAATAACCATCATTAGCTATCTGTAGCCATTCGATTTTTTCATGGTGGATCCTGGCAAAATCACAGGCCAGCCAAATAGGCATATTAAAGGGGTTGTCTAGTTTAGAAAACCCAGTTTTATATACCCCATTAGGGAATTCTGAGCTAAGAAAGGTGTCCTCTGTTCAGGTTCCTCATTTCTAGGACAAAGTGGACAGCGGTTACAAAGAGCGTCTCTCTCTGCAGGACCTCTCCTGCATTTCGCAGACAACCCATTGATATGAATGGGCACTATGTAATGCTTAATTTCCCCTGTGATGGCGCTGCAGGGAAATAACAGCTCATCACTTTGGGTCCCAAGAGTGGGACACTTTGTGAGCAACTTCATGTTAAGGGACCCTTTTAACAAGTAGGAATTATCCAAAAAAGATAACCCCTTTAAAGTAATATGAAGTAAGAAGAGAAAAAATTAAAAACGTTACACCTCTCCAACATCCAGCTTTTTTTCTGGCTCTGGGTGTATGTGCAGTGTAGGGACCCACCTTATAGAGGTTGCCTTGTCGTGGCGGGTGGGCTCACACAATTTGATCAAAATGCGAGCTAAGAATCTCACTATTGTAAGTAGATTCAGCATCTATGCATATTTATTTATAGTGTTTAGTAGTCTTTTAAAAATACAGCAAAAAGTACCAGAAGTTAACTGGCATGTGGCAATTTAACTGGCAAGATGAGACTAAATCTACGCTCTAAGAAAGATTTGAAAAGAAGCAAACTAAATAAATTAGTAGAAAAACTTCTGACATTTCATAATGACATGTCAGAAGTTTTGATCAGTGGGGTCTGAGTACTGAGACCGCAACCGATCATTAAAACGAAGTGGTGGTAGCCCTTGGGTAGCCGAGCAGTTGGTGTACAGGCCCAAAGACTTTCAATTGAGTCTGTACACCCTTACCTCGGCTTTCCGAGAAAAGCCGATCAGAAACTAAGCGGCTCAGCGCTCACTCGAGCGCTTCTACCTCTTCATATTAGTGATTAGTGGGGGTCTCAGTACTCATGCCCACAACGATCAAAACTTCTGACATGTCACTCTGAACATGTAAAAAAAGTCCACATTGGTAGAGTCCTTGACCACCTCTGATTCAAAAACAAATGGGCTGTGGTGCTCTATAGAGATTGAACCTGCATAGCGATAACTTTTATAGGAAATTTCTGACACGCTAAGAAAAACATCATTGATGTGAATGGCCATTTAATATGGTGTTTCAGAGATTTCCTGTGATGCAAATAGCAAAGCCCTTCTCTCTTGATATTATTGGTGGAAAATGCAGTAATGCACAAATTCTATATTATGTATTAAGAAATTACTCATTTCTGCTGCGCAGTGTTTCTGTGTATTATTTTCAGTTCTGTTTTCTGACTACTCACTTCATTAAGACTAAAATTGTAGAAGCAGCATGTACAGATAGTTTACTCTATTTGATTACCTTATGTCTCGGCATACTATGTGTAGTTATTATTATGATAAAGGTTTTTCTGTGGTTTGACCTCATAGACAAGCTACATTAATTAAATGGCTATATAAACATGATTCGTAGGTGAAAGCAAGATTATTGTACGTATAAAAAGCACAAAGGCATTCTAAGGAAAACTCTAGTAGAAAATGACAAATGTGTTGCTTATGGCAACCAGTTCAATGTTTGCCTTTATTTTACAACCTTGACTTGTATAATAGCAGTTAGAACCTGAAATGTTGTTTTGAGCAAAACCACTGTTCATAGTTTATTCGTTTTTTATAAATAACCATCATTAGCTATCTGTAGCCATTCGATTTTTTCATGGTGGATCCTGGCAAAATCACAGGCCAGCCAAATAGGCATATTAAAGGGGTTGTCTAGTTTAGAAAACCCAGTTTTATATACCCCATTAGGGAATTCTGAGCTAAGAAAGGTGTCCTCTGTTCAGGTTCCTCATTTCTAGGACAAAGTGGACAGCGGTTACAAAGAGCGTCTCTCTCTGCAGGACCTCTCCTGCATTTCGCAGACAACCCATTGATATGAATGGGCACTATGTAATGCTTAATTTCCCCTGTGATGGCGCTGCAGGGAAATAACAGCTCATCACTTTGGGTCCCAAGAGTGGGACACTTTGTGAGCAACTTCATGTTAAGGGACCCTTTTAACAAGTAGGAATTATCCAAAAAAGATAACCCCTTTAAAGTAATATGAAGTAAGAAGAGAAAAAATTAAAAACGTTACACCTCTCCAACATCCAGCTTTTTTTCTGGCTCTGGGTGTATGTGCAGTGTAGGGACCCACCTTATAGAGGTTGCCTTGTCGTGGCGGGTGGGCTCACACAATTTGATCAAAATGCGAGCTAAGAATCTCACTATTGTAAGTAGATTCAGCATCTATGCATATTTATTTATAGTGTTTAGTAGTCTTTTAAAAATACAGCAAAAAGTACCAGAAGTTAACTGGCATGTGGCAATTTAACTGGCAAGATGAGACTAAATCTACGCTCTAAGAAAGATTTGAAAAGAAGCAAACTAAATAAATTAGTAGAAAAACTAATTCATAGCACAAGGTAATAAGGTAAGCACAGCACAGTATGTACAAATATAGCTGTCACCTTGAAAAACCACAGTAAGGCTATGTTCACACGGGGTATTTTGCAGAGTTTTTTGACGCGGAAACCGCGTCGCAAAACTCGGCAAAAACGGCCCGAGAACGCCTCCCATTGATTTCAATGGGAGGCGTCGGCGTCTTTTTCCCGCGAGCAGTAAAACTGCCTCGCGGGAAAAAGAAGCGACATGCCCTATCTTCGGGCGCTTCCGCCTCTGACCTCCCATTGACTTCAATGGGAGGCAGGAGAAAGGGTATTTCTCGCTGTTTTATGCCCGCGGCGCTCAATGGCCGCGGGCGAAAAACGGCGCGATAATCGCCGCGAAAATCGGCGTGCAGGGAGAGGAATATCTGACTCAAAGTTCCAAACGGAATTTTGAGGCAGATATTCCTCCCCCAAAATACTCCGTGTGAACATAGCCTTAGAACCAAAGAGTTTTATTTGTAACACTTACTGCCAGGTTTCCCTATAGATTACAACTGATCACTGGGGTCCCTGCAGGGGGACACTTTGTCACTAGCCTATTAAATGGACCCATTATTAGACTCATTTGATTAATGCTGGTAAGAATTTAACGTGTATGACGTTCCGCAAAAAATAGAATAGGTCCTCTTCCAGTCTGTTTTTGCGGATGAATCTCGGCCATTCTATTCATTGGTCCTTTAAAACTACGGACAGCACACGGAAGCCACCCGTGTGCGGTCTGTGTTTTGCGGATCTGTCATTTGTGGCCGTATAAATTGCCACGGATGTGTGCTTGAGGCCTTAGGTGTATGGCCAGCTAAGGGATTATTTGGCAAACAGTTATTCTATATTTATGGTAACCTTAGATTAGTTATATTCATCTATTATGTTCAAATTTGGACTGGAAGCCAATTTCTAGAAAACTAAAACAAGTAGGGGAGCCAGATAAAAGGCAGGCACAACCAAATACTTTGTTGTATCCACATCATAAGTCCAGTTCATATCAAAATGAAACACTATTCACATACATGAAAGGCATCATAAAGTGCACTTTCAGTTATGACTGATGCAGCGCCTCCCAACAAAGGTTTAAAAGGGACAGCGGGGGGAGAGAGCCTTTGAGAGTTGAGCAGTTTCCTAGACAACCAAACTGCTGGCTCTTTTTCATATTTTTAGTTGGGTCGCATGATGCTTTTTTAAATCTTCTTCTTTCTGTGCGACGATTACCCGATGGAAGACCAACTGTGTAAAAGAGGGACATGACAACTACGTTGCATTAAAAAAAAAAAAAATGCAGCAGAGGCTTAAAACTGGTTCCAAACTACATTTTAGAATAACACGAGCTGCTCTTTATACTGTATGTAACTGCCAACATTTTAACGAGAACCTGTCATTAAGAACATGTTGACCTAATGCCTCATGCACACGACCGTTGTGCCACTCAGGCCATTTTTGACGGCATCCGAGTGGCACCCGATAGTCTTCACGGACCTATTGACTTTAGCGGGTGAATCGGGTCCATGAAAAATGGTCCGAGTCTCCGATCCGAGGAAAGATAGAACATGTCCTATCTTTCCTCGGATCACTGACGGGACTCGGACGGCACACTTGGTCGTGTGCATGAGGCGTAACGGCGGGCAGCACTATTTAGTGACAGGTCCCACAATCCTAATTTTTTACTGTGTTTTACTATTCAGCATTAGGGAATTCATCATACTTGCCAAATAATAAACCCAAACAAAGGCCCACTATAAGTTCCAATTCTACCCCAGAAAAATGAGACTACAGAAAATACAAACAGATATATACAACTATATTCTGCCTATGACTCTTCAGACAAAGACTGTTAAACAACAGTTTCTGCTGATGCTCTGACATGAAATCTATAAGAAATGTGAACTCCTTCCCCCTTTCGTATAATAAATATTTATTCATATTTAATGTTTTCCTTTAGTTACACAGGCTACGCTCCAAAGCTCCGAAGTGAACAAGGTAAAATATATGGAAATGCTACTTTAAGATCAGCCAACTATGAACCTGGCCTCCAGAGATGTGGTAGCGATCACATTCATCCTTTTAATATAGAGTTGGGTGAAAAAGTTTCTAATATTGCAAGAGGAGATACTGAAAAGTGGAACAATAAGCATGGTATGTTTACTTCTGTAGTTAACTATACGCCATCATTATACAATGAAAGTGTTCACATTGTGTGCTAGTTAGTTGTAAACTGCATTTGTGGGGGGGGGGGGGGCTTAGTGGGAGCATTATGTATGCATGTATACAGTTTCACTTTTAAATTACATCTTGTAGCACCGTTTTAACATCCAGTCTTTCTTCCTTCTTTTCTATAGAAAATAATTGTCTTGTTGAGCAGTAGCAGTATTAAACTATTATCTACTAGACTTTTTCATGTTACTCTAAAAGGTTAAGAAAATTCTACAACATTTTCAAATAGTTGAAGTATCCTGTCAACGTGTATCTAGAAAAAAAATCAGATGACAGTCACCTATAGGAGTGTAGCTCCAGTCTTAAGATGACATAATGGGGGAGATATATTAATCCTAGCGCATTGTGTGAGTGTTGCGCCAGTATCTCTCCTCTGTTCCGCCACTTGAGGTGATCCTCGGATCGGGTATATGTCCTCATGTCCACCACAGGTAAATAAATAAATAAAAAATCATTAGGCTGGGTTCACACGACCTATTTTCAGGCGTAAACGAGCCGTATTATGCCTCGATTTACGCCTGAAAATACGGCTCCAATACGTCGGAAAACATCTGCCCATTCATTTGAATGGGTTTGCCGACGTACTGTGCCGACGACCTGTCATTTACGTGTGGTCGTTTGACAGCTGTCAAACGACGACGCGTAAAATGACTGCTCGTCAAAGAAGTGCAGGACATTTCTTTGGACGTAATTTGAGCCGTTTTTCATTGAATTCAGCTCTAAATTACGGCTGTCAAAGACGCCTTGCAGAATGCGAGGACGAGCAATTACGTCTGAAATTACGGAGCTGTTTTCTCCCCTGTTTTCTACCCTTATAGGCACCTTATACCCTTATAACTACCGCTATAGCAGCCATAGCGGCTGCTACGGGGCCCGCGGCATGAGGGGGCCCGTGTCGCCCGCCGGCACAGGCCCCCAGCATGGCCGGAGGCTCCTCTAGCAGCCGCTATGGCTGCTACAGCGTGACGCCATTGAACATTACGGCAGAGCAGGGAGGAATCTCCCCGCTCTGCCATTAAACAAAAGACATGTATCCCCTATCCACAGGATAGGGGATACATGTGTGATCGCTGGCACTGATAGGGAGAACGGGGGACTGAAAGTCCCCTGAAGTTCTCCATCACAAACCTCGGACTTCCGGGGTCTGTGTCGGCAGCTCCGTAGAAATGAATGGAGCGCCGGTCACGCTTGTGCGCATGCGTGACCAGCGCTCCTTTCATTTTTATTGAGCTGCGTAGACGCCGGAAGTCAGAGGTTAGTCATGGAGAACTTGGGGGGACTTTCCCTGCCAGCGATCACACATGTATCCCCTGTGGATAGGGGATACATGTCTTTTGTCTTTTCACAGTGTAGGTCAAATTTTTTTGGGGGGGTTGGGGACGCCGTATGGCGTTCCCTACAGTGGGGGGCTGTATAGCGTTCCCTACAGGGGGGGCTGTATGGCGTTCCCTACAGGGGGGCTGTATAGCGTTCCCTACAGGGGGGGCTGTATGGCTTTCCCTACAGGGGGGCTGTATAGCGTTCCCTACAGGGGGGGCTGTATGGCGTTCCCTACAGGGGGGCTGTATGGCGTTCCCTACAGGGGGGGCTGTATGGCATTCCCTTCAGGGGGGGGCTGTAAGGCGTTACCTACAGGGGGGGCTGTATGGCGTTCCCTACAGGGGGGCTGTATGGCGTTCCCTACAGGGGGGGGCTGTATGGCGTTCCCTACAGGGGGGGCTGTAGGGCGTTCCCTACAGGGGGGCTGTATGGCGTTCCCTACAGGGGGCTGTATGGTGTTCCCTACAGGGGGGGCTGTATGGCGTTCCCTACAGACCCCCCTGTAGGCAACGCCATACAGACCCCCTGTAGATAACGCCATACAGCCCCCTGTAGATAACGCCATACAGCCCCCTGTAGATAACGCCATACAGCCCCCTGTAGATAGCGCCATACAGCCCCCCCTGTAGATAACGCCATACAGCCCCCTCTGTAGATAACGCCATACAGCCCCCTCTGTAGATAGTGCCATACAGCCCCCTGTAGATAACGCCATATAGCCCCCCCTGTAGATAGTGCCATACAGCCCCCTCTGTAGATAGCACCGTACAGCCCCCCTGTAGATAACGCCATACAGCCCCCTCTGTAGATAGCGCCATACAGCCCCCTGTAGATAACGCCATACAGACCCCCCTGTAGATAGCGCCATACAGCCCCCCTGTAGATAACGCCATACAGCCCCCTCTGTAGATAGTGCCATACAGCCCCCTGTAGATAACGCCATACAGCCCCCCCTGTAGATAGCGCCATAAAGCCCCCTCTGTAGATAGCGCCATACAGCCCCCTCTGTAGATAGCGCCATACAGCCCCCCTGTAGATAACGCCATACAGCCCCCTCTGTAGATAGCGCCATACAGCCCCCTGTAGATAACGCCATACAGCCCCCTTTGTAGATAGCGCCATACAGCCCCCTCTGTAGATAGCGCCATACAGCCCCCTCTGTAGATAGCGCCATACAGCCCCCTTTGTAGATATCTACAGAGGGGGCTGTATGGAGTTATCTACAGGGGGGACTGTATGGCGCTATCTACAGGGGGGGCTGTAAAAAAGGCACTATCTACAAGGGGGGGGGTTGTGTGACACCCAGGGGAGGGGGGCCCCAGTCAAAAGTTTGCTATGGGGCCCAGTCTTTCCTAGTTACGCCCCTGCTTATAGGTAATTATGCGATTTGCAATACTCTATATCTTTATGTCTTTACACATGTGTCATGCAATGTACTTATGCCATATTTAGTAGATCATATTCTAGACTCCTGATCTTTAGATGATAACTTACATTACTCTGTAACAATTTACATGTTATCACATGGTTATTATTATGGATTATGGTGGACATTCCAATCCGGGGTGTTTTTAATTTTTCGTGTTTTAACTGTATGTATTCTGTGGGTAATTTCTCCCTAAAGGGATAATAAAGATTTACATTTTGTTACTTTATTGTGAATTGATGTTATTTATACATCAGGTATATTTTTGGAAATTTTGAATCTATAGTAGATAAGCAGTGGGGAAACCAGCTTTGCTGAAACCCATAAAACAAACCATAGATTTTTATGAAAGTTCATAAACACAACGGCCAACATTTACTAAACAGTTGGAGTAAACTATGCATAAAAAAATTACAAACAGTGACTTGTGACAAATTTGTGATAACATTTCAGAATTTTCTCATCACTCACCAAATTTTCAAAGTTATGAGAAAAGTGGGTATCGTCTCCAAGGGGACATATTTTAAGACACATTTTTTTTAAACACAGATAAAAGTGAAAATAGTGCAAATTTTCGTTTGTTGATAGATATTATTAACAACTTTGGGGATTATACATTTCTTGCAGCTGCCCTATATCCTTGTGTTCAAACCACTTCGATAGGAGAGATTCAGCTAGTAAAAGTATGGTATACTCCGGAACTTCACATTATGGCATCATTTACACGAGCGTAATATACGCGCGTGCTTTTCACGCGTGTCGTACGCACCTATATTAGTCTATGGGGCAGTGCAGACACTGCGTGAATTTTGCGCAGCGCGAGTGCGTTGCGTAAAACTCACGACATGTCCTATCTTTGTGCGCTGTTCGCGCATCACGCACCCATTGAAGTCAATGGGTGCGTGAAAACCACGCATTCCGCACGGAAGCACTTCCGTGCGAACTGCGTGATTCGCGCAACAGCTGTCAAACTCTGAATGTAAACAGAAAAGCACCACGTGCTTTTCTGTTTACAAACACCCAAACGGAGTGTCATAATGATGGCGGCTGCGCGAAAATCATGCAGCCGCGCATCATAAACTGATGACACTCCCAGCTGTTAAGTGCCTTTTGCACACGCAAAACGCCGCGATTTTTGCGTGCGCAAAACGCACACGCTCGTGTAAATCAGGCCTTATAAATATCTAATTTCTTATTTTTTTTCTTCAAATAACATTATGAAAAAGACAGTAACGGAACAAGTGCAGAAACGAGTACTTACACACCTTGCTAGAAACCTTAGAATTACATATGACTTACAAGGTAAATAGTTGCATCTATTCAGAATTTTAAGGAGCAGGCTTCAATACTGGATATTTCCAGGGATAGAAAAGATGTTATATTTTTAATTAAATGCATTGGTGCCACCCAGGAGCGTAGCTAAAGGCCCATGGGCCCGATGCAAAGGTTCCTCTTTGGCCCCCCCCACAAACTAGCAGCCAGGGGCGTCTCTGAGTTCTTGAAATGCCAGGGGAAATAGACCCAATACATATGTGCACCCCCAAAAAATGTGTGTACGTGTATGTATATGTGTATATAGGAGACAGCATATCTATAGCTCAGCAGACAGTATCACACATGATAGGATTAGATATAAGTCCCAGCAGACAGTATCACACATGATAGGATTAGATACAGTGGCTCCGAAGACAGTATCACACATTATGGAATTAGATACAGTGGCCCAGCAGACAGTATCACACATGATAGGATTAGATACAGTGGCTCAGCAGACAGTATCACACATGATAGGATTAGATATAAGGCCCAGCAGACAGTATCACACATGATAGGATTAGATATAAGGCCCAGCAGACAGTATAACACATGATGGGATTAGATACAGTGGTTCAGCAGACAGTATCACACATGATAGGATTAGATATAGGGCTCAGCTCGCTGACATTGCGGCTCCAGCGCTGGACCCAGGAAAGTTAAGAATAATAATAGTTTTGCTTTTTTAGGTGTTACTAATTATTTTTGAGTGTTTGTGTTATTTTACAAGTTCGGTTGTTGGACTACTTCAGATTCGAGGACTACTTCGATAACTGCGTTTTTTTATTCTAAATAAAATGGATAACGAGGATTATGTGGGATTTTTATTTCAATAAAATACTTTTTCTGTCTGCTGCTGCCATATTGTATCTGGCTGGTTATAAATATGGGGGAACCCCACATCGTTCTTTCCAATTATTATTATTTTATTTTTTTTAAAAGATGACGTGGGGTCCCCCCGTTTTTCATAAATAGCCAGATAGCCACTGTGTTTGGCCTTTCCCAGCCTCATACTACCAGCCTGCGGCCGCCCCAGTGCCCGACCATCACTACAGATAGTCGGGTATTGGATCGTACCCGGCTCTTCCCGGCACCCCTGGTGGCGGTGGGTTCGGGGGTAATAATGGGGGTTAGTGTTAGCCTCTGCACCGGCTAATACTAGGCCCCACCTTAGTAATAGATGCTGTCAATCAGCCAGCAGCTATTAATAAGGCAGTAGTAATAAAATTTAAAAAAAAATACAAAGACAGAAAAAACAGGTTTATTGAAATAAAAAAAAAACACACATCCCTCATTAACCATTTTATTGATAATAAAAAAAGCAGTCATCGAAGTAGTTCTTGAATCCAACGTAGTCCAACGACCGAACCTTTAAAAAAACACAAACACAAAAAAAATAACATTAGTAAGGGCCTGTTCACATCACCGCTGCCCTTCCGTCAGAGTTTTCCATTGGGTAACCCCTCAACGGAAAGCCAAACTGAAACCTCAGCTTCCGTTTTCCTCACAATTGATCTCCATGGTGACGGAAATGTTGCTAAAGGTTTCCGTTTGTCACCATTGTGAAAAAAAAACACTCATCACCACAATGTCGCACAGTCTAGAAGTAAAGACAAACACTATTCTGTCAGCATCACCATAGAAAATCGCCTTTGAATAAGACAAATACTATTGTGAGATCATCACAACATAGCCTGGGTAAAATGCAAACATTATGTTAACCCCTTCCCAACATTTGTCATATGGATACGTCATGGAAAGCTAGTGCTTCCCGCATTTTGCCGTATCCATACGACAAATGGTGAACACCGGCTCAGAAGCTGAGTCGGTGCCACCATCCCCGGGTTTCGGATGCATCTTATAGCTGACACCCTGGGGTAATGGCGAGGGCCGAAGTTTGCTCCGATCCCCTTAAATGCAGCTGTCAAAAGCGATCGCTGCATTTAAGTTGTTTGCAGCTCATTGGAACCCCTGCAGGAGTCCCGGTGGCTGCAATGGCAACCGGAGGCCTAATACTTGCCTCCCGGTATTCTTAACACGGAAGCCTTCCAGGACCCGCCCGAGGACAGAAGGCTTCCGTAGCCGACGGCAAGATGGCGCCGGCTCAGGAGCTGAGCCGGCGTCATCAGCGGTGGATGTACGCTGTATGTTACAGCTGACATACCCCTGTAACGGCAGGAACCGGAGCTAGCTCCGATCCCTGCCATTAACCTCTGAGATGCAGCGATCGGAAGCGATCGCTGCATCTTAAAGGTTACTTGCAGATTGCCTGCCCTGCCATGCAATCAGGACTGGCGATTGCTGCTATGGCAACAGGAGACCTAACAATGGCCTCCTGCTCTGCCATTACGGAAGCCGGTAGTGCAATGTATTAGAAAAAAAAAATCTGATAGTTGGACCTTCAAGTCCCCTAGTGGGACTTGAATAATAAAAGTTTCAAGTAATAAAATAAAACACAATCGCCCTGTTCACTTATGAAGTCCTTTATTATTGAAAAAAACGAAATAAACCATAAATATTTGGTATTGCCGTGTCGGTAATGGCCTGAGCTATAAAAATATTATGTTATTTATTCCACGCGGTGAACGGCGTAAAAAAAAAATAACCTCGTAAACAACGATGCCAGAATTTCAGTTTTTTGGTCACTTTGCCCTACAAATATTGGAATAAAAAGTGATCAAAAAGTCGCATGTATCCAAAAATGGTAACTATATAAACTATAGCTCGTCTTGCAAAAAACAAGCCCTCATACAGCTCTGTCGACAAAAAAATTAAAACGTTATGGTACTCAAAACTTGTGACAGAAAATATACATTCTTTTTACAAAAGTAATTTTATTGTAATTTTAAAGTTGTAAAACATAAAAAAGTGCTATAAATTAGGTATCGCCGGAATTAGACTGACCCGCAGAATGAAGTTAACATGTAGTTTATAACGCATGGTGGACGCTGTATAAAAAAAACCAAAAAAACGATGCCAGAATTGCAGTTTTTTGGTCACCTTGCCTCCCAAAAAATAGGATAAAATCAAAAAGTTGCATGTACCCCAAAATGGTACCAATAAAAACTACAGCTCGTCTCACAAAAAAACAGCCCTCATACCACTACGTCTATGAAAAAATTAAATTAGTTAAGGCTTCCATAAGTCAGGAAATAAAAAATATGCAGTTGTGCAGCCCGAGGGGAACATTTCTTCTGTTTCAAGAGGCGGTTTATCAATGCCCTAAAATTAGGGAACCAGGAAAGGGAGGGCCCAAACATATCTGCTGGAAGCGAGAGTGTAAAACGTGATCAAAAAGTCGCATATAACCCAAAATGGTACCAATAATAACTACAGCTTGTCCCGCAAAAAAACAACCCTCATGCCACTATGTCTATGAAAAAATTAAATAAATTAAGGCTCCAATAAGTCAGAAAAAAAAAATGCAGTTGTGCATCCCTGAGGAGAACGTTTTTTCTGTTTCAAGAGGCGAATTATCAAGGCCTTAAAATTAAGGAACCAGGAAGGGTAGGGCCCAAACATATCTGCTGGAAGCGAGAGTGCCCGTAATATACCAGGACAACACTTCCCAGCAAAATTCCCCCTATCTGCAAAGGTGCGAAGTGTAGACCAGAAGGGGGATAAGGAAGGACATTTATCAGCACGACACTGGCCTGTGCAGAAAGGATTGCTTCACAGCGTAGCACACATCTATGGATTATTTTACAGGTTTTTTTTAACCCAATTATTATACCACCTGACTATGCCCCTGATGTACTCTGCCCAGCTTACATATCCCCCACATTATAAACGGAAACACCAGCAATACTCAAACAAAATTACTACCAAGCAAATCCACACTCCAAAAGCCAAATGGTGCTCCCTCCTCTCTGAACCCTACAGCGTGTCCAAACAGCTGTTTACTTCCACATATATGGCATCGCCATACCCGGGAGAACCCTTTTAAAAAATTTTGGGATGTGTGTCTCCAGTGGCACTAGCTGGGCACGACATATTTGCCACTGAAATAGCATACCTAGGGATAAATTTTAATTTTGACTTTGCACCATCCGCAGCGCAATCATTTATGGAAAAGTCCTGTAGGGTGAAAATGCTCACTACACCCCTCAATAAATGCATGGAGGGGTGTAGTTTCCAAAATGGGATCACTTCTCAGGGGTTTCTTTTATTATTTCACATCAGAGCCTCTGCAATTGTGAACCAATAGTTTGTAAATCGCCAAATTAGGCCTCAATGTTACATGGTATTAGGGCCACGTCTAGGGTGTTTCTAAAATCGGGAAACACAGCATAATAGTTAGAGAGCTGTCTTGTTATGGTGGCACAAGCTGGGCACCACATATTGGCATATCTATGGAAAAAAATCTCATTTTCACTCTGCAACATCGAAGGCACACTAATTTCTGCAAAACACCTGCGGGGTTAACATGCCCACTACACCCCTAGTTGAATACCTTGAGGGGTGTAGTTTCCAAAATGGGGTTTTCCACTGTTTTGGTCCCACAGGGGCTTTGCAAATGCGACATAGCGACCATAAACCAATTCAGCAAAATTTGCACTCCAAAAGCCTTCCCTGCCGTCTGCCCAAACAGCAGTTTATGACCATGTGTGGGGTATTGCCGTACTCAGGAGAAATTGCTTTACAAATGCTGGGGTTATTTTTATCCTTTATTTGTTGAGAAAATGAAAAATTTTGAGCTAAACCTACGTCTTATTGAAGAAAAGGTATTGTTTTTATTTTCACTGCCCAATTCTAATAAATTCTATGAAACACCTGTGGGGTCAAAATGCTCACTACACCCCTGGATAAATTACTCAAGGGGTGTAGTTTCCTAAATAGAGTCACTTTTTGGGCGTTTTCATTGTTTTGTCCCCTCAGGGGCTCTTCAATCGAACATGGCCTCTGCAAACCATTCCTGCTAAATGGGATCTCCAAAAGCCAAGTAGCGCTCTTTCCCTTCTGAGCCCTGCCGTGTGTCCAGACAGCCGTTTATGACCACATGTGGGGTATTGTTTTACTCGGGAGAAATTGCTTTACACATTTTGTGGTAGTTCTTCCCCTTTAGTCATTGTGGAAGTGAAAAAAAGATGGATTACTTACCGGTAATCTGTTTTTCATGAACCTATGACAGCACCCCTGGAGAGACATCCCATTCGCTGGACAGGAAGCCTGACGATATAAAAAAGGACACACCTCTCCACACACCCAGTCTTTAGAAAGTACTCAGGATGAGAATTAGTTATCTTTTATTCATATATACACTGTATGAGTATGGACACACAGCCGCTTTTATTACTCATATTTATTTAATTTTTTATTTTATTTTTATTTATTTTTGCGCCACCTTAGTGAAAAGACACCCCACACCATAAATATATATTTAAACACATATATATATACTATATACAACAGATATCAAGAAAGTCTACTGAAGGGGGGGAAACTAGGGTGTGCTGTCATAGGTTCATGAAAAACAGATTACCGGTAAGTAATCCATCTTTTACCCTTTCACCTATGTCAGCATAGGAGATGTAAAATAGATGTAAAATAGAACCCCAGTTTTAGGGTGGGACTACAGCTTGTAGAACTTTCCTACCGAAGGCTAAGTCAGTGACTGAATGCAACTGTAATCTATAATGCTTAATAAAGGTGTGGGGTGAACTCCGTGTAGCCGCCTTGCAAATATGGTCTAGAGATGCGTTGGCTCTTTCAGGCCAAGAAGTAGCTACAGTTCTGGTGGAATGAGCTCCTAAGAACTCTGTGGGATTAGTGTTCTGGCCCAGATAGGCCAAGTGTATGGCCTGTTTAATCCACCTTGCTATTGTTGGTCTGCTAGCTGCCGACCCTCTATTTAGACCCTGGAACTGAACAAGGAGATTCTCTGAAGACTTCCAGTCCTTCGTGACCTCCAGGTAGTGCACTAAGCATCTCCTTACATCTAAACAATTAAACTCCTGTTCCCTTGGATTTTTCGGGGAGTCATGAAAAGGGGAAATTACCTTCGGCAAAAAACCTAGTAAGGTTTTCATGATCACCCTATCGTTCAATATTAAAGTGTAAGGAGAAAAGGCCTGAATTTCACTTACCCTTCGTGCGGTGGTAACTGCTAGTATCAAAGTAAATTTTAGAGTGAGAAACTTAATGGACAGGGAGTCCAAAGGCTCAAAGGATGAGCCCATCAAAGCATTAAGGACTAACTTTAAGTCCCAAGGTGGGACTGAAGACCTTACTTGGGGTCTTATCCTGGAGGCCGCAATCAGGAAAATTCTAATCCAGGGGTGTTCTGCTAATCTGGAATCATAAAAGGAGCTTATGGCAGAAACCTGTACGTTTAATGTACTGGGCTTGAGGCCTTTGTCTAGCCCTGCCTGAAGAAAGTCTAAAATCAGGGAAATATCTGAATCTGTTAATGAATCTATATCAATGCCAGAAAAGGAGAGAAAGGCTTTCCAGACCCATTAATATATCTTAGAGGTAACCTGCTTCCTACTTGACATTAAAGTAGAGATGACCGTCTCAGAGATAACTCTTTTCCTGAGGATTACCGTCTCAGTCTCCATGCTGTAAGATGCAGCCTGGAGATGTCTGGATGAACTACTGGGCCCTGGGACAGGAGATCTAGGCTGTCTGGAAGGATCCATGGTCAGGTTACGGACAACTTCCTCAACCAGGTGAACCACGGCCTCTTTAGCCAAAATGGAGCGATCCGGATCACCTAGGCTGTCTTCTCTGATCTTTTTTAAAACCCTCGGAAGTAGACAGCGAGGGGAAGAGGCATAACCTAGTTCCAGGCTCCAACTCTGAGAGAAAGAGCATCTACTGCTACTGGATCTTGCCGGGGATCTAGGGAAAATAATCTGGGCACCTTCCTGTTCTCCCTGGTAGCGAACAGGTCTATGGAAGGATTCCCCCACCTGGCCACTATCATCTGGAAGACTTCCCAATTCAGGAACCACTCCGACTGCAGCAACTGTCTTCTGCTCACGAAGTCTACTACCTGATTGTCCCTTCCCCTTAGATGGACAGCTGAAAGGGAGGATAGATGCAGCTCGGCTAGGGAAAAGATCTCTGTAGCTAACTTCATCAGAAGCCCTGATTTTGTACCTCCCTGATGGTTTATGTATGCTACTGCAGTCGTGTTATCTGAAAAAACCTTCACTCTCTTTCCAGAAAGTATAGGGATTGTGCTCCTTATTGACTGAAGTACTGCCTCCAGCTCCCTGTAATTGGAAGACCTTATGGAGGTCTGGGCATCCCACTGACCCTGTAGGCAGAAGGATTCGCCATGGGCACCCCATCCCCAGGGGCTGGCATCTGCTGTGATGTTCAGGGTTGTGGACATTTCCCATGAAACACCCTCCCTGACGTTCTGTACTTTCATCCACCACCTGAGCGAGAGTCTGGCTACTGAGGAAAGGATCAAGGAGTGATCTAGAGAGCGCTTGTTCTTGTCCCACTTTTCTAGTATGTCCCTCTGCAAAGATCTGGACCTGAACTGAGCCCACATTATGGCCGGGATACAGGAGGTCAAAAGGCCCAGGACAGACATAGCCTTTCTGAAGGAAGTCAAACGATCTAAAAAGAGGACAGAGACTCTTTCTATCAAAGGCTTGATCTTTCCCTGAGGGAGAAAGGACATCTGTTTGGAGGAGTCTAGAAGGATCCCCAAAAAAATGCATCTTTTTGATGGGGTTAAGACTGACTTGTTCATGTTTATATTCCAACCCAGATCTATGAAAGTCGAATGTACTGACCGTAGATGGTGTGTCAAGGTCTGGGCGGTGTCTGCCACTATCAGAAAGTCGTCCTGGTAGGGAATGATCAGAATGTCCTTTGTCTGTATGTATGACATCATTTCTGATATAAGTTTGGTAAAGACTCTCGGTGCCTGAGAGATACCAAACAGGAGCGCTCTGTATTGGAGGTAGACTAGGGAGTCGTTTAAAACTACTGCCACCCTTAGATACTTCTGGTGAGTGATGCAAACAGGGACATGGTAATAAGCATCCTCCAGGTCTATAGATGCCATCATACAATCGAAAAGAAGATTTGTAAATCAGGAAGGAGTTTAGCTGCTTTCAATTTATTATGACCCTGAATCAGCCCTCCTGCTTCTTTACCAGAGAAAGGGGGGAATGGTACTCCTTCCCTATCTCTGGTCTCAGGACTGGTACCAGAACCCCTTTCCTGATAAGAGCAATAACTTCCGACTCTAGGGCCTGCTGTTTTTCTGAATCCTTCTGCCTCTTTGTGGGGAGGAATCTGTCTGGAGGAGGGGACATGAATTCTAGCTTGTACCCAGTTTTTATGATATCTAGAACCCACTTGTTTGAGGAGATCCCTTCCCATTCTTGATAGAAAGGGGATAAGCGACCTTTTACCCTGCTCCCCCTGGCATCATTGTTGGTGATCCTTGTTTTTGGGATCACCCTGAGGCTTAAACAGGAAACCCCTGTTCTTCCTAGGGAACTTAGAGGATCTAAAATCCTGTCTTTTGGAAATGGGTTTTCTATTAAATTTCCTGGGACAAAAGGAGTCTGGTTTGCCCTGGGTAGGAAACCCCTTCCTCCTATCGGATGCTTTGTCCAGGAGATCATCCAGTGGGGCCCCAAACAAAAAAAAATCACCTGAACAAGGGATAGAACAAAGTCTCCCTTTGGAGCCTGCATCACCTTTCCATGTTTTCAGCCATATTGCCCTTCTGGCTGAATTGAATAAGGCTGCGGATCTGGCTGCCAGACGGACTGAGTCCACTGAGGCATCAGCCAAAAAATCTGTGGCTTTAGACAAAACCGGAAGGAAAGCCAATATCTGATCCCTAGGAGTTTTGTCCCTGAGATGAAGCTCCAACTGGGCTATCCAGACCTTTAAAGACCTGGCTACACACATAGCCGCAATACCCGGCTTAAAGGCCCACACAGGGGCTTCCCAGGTTCTCTTAAGGTAATAGTCCGCCTTCCTGTCCATAGGATCAGGGAGAGACCCCAGATCCTCAAACAGTAAGGCATTCTTCCTGGATATCTTCACTACTGGAGCATCCAGTCTGGGAAAACTATCCCAGTCCTTACTTAAGCCCTCCTCAAAGGGATATTTTCTCTTTAAGATCTTGGGAATGCCTAATTTCCTGTCAGGGTTCTTCCATTCCCTCTTAATGAGGCTGGATATATTCCCGTGAACAGGAAAAGTCCTCTGTTTCCTGGGACCCAGGCCCTCAAACATAATGTCCTGAACAGACCGGGGTTCCTTGTGGTCATCGATATTCATCGTGGCCCGTATTGCCTTAAGGAGTTGGTCCACGTCCTCTGCTGGGAACAAGTTCTTCCCTCCCCCATCCTCTAAATTGATCAGAGAGGGTCCCAGGAAGAGAGTGGACAAGGCTCGCAAACAAAGAATATGCCATGTGTAGTAGGAAGCTGGCAGCCTCTTATCAAAAATGGTTCTAGATGTTTCTAATTCCTTAAAACTCAGAGGAGCCCAGCTCCCCTTCCTCCTCAAATGCCTCCTTGCTAGAGGAATTAGAAACATCTAGAACCTGCCGAGTCTTGCCAGACGAGGCGCTAGGACGATCATGATTCCTTCTGAGGGATCTAAGGGAGCTCTTAACCTCTGTAGGTACTATATCCCTTATGCTAGATGCAAGGCTAGGGGATTCTTCTGCCAGGATCTTATCCAAACAAGGTTGGCATAACCGTTTTTGATAAGAGGCTGCCAGCTTCCTACTACACACGGCACATTCTTTGTTGCGAGCCTTGTCCACTCTCTTCCTGGGACCCTCTCTGACCTAGGAAAACATGCAATACACAAGGAAGGACAGAGTTAATAATATGAATAAAAGGTCTGTCCTATGTTAAGGATCTGCCAGGCACAGCTTCTGTGTATACGCCCATAGGTAATCAGTCTGCACCTGCTTCTATGTCTGTGAGACTGACTCCATCTTCCACCACTCAGGATGGCAGGCTTAGGAGTGGGAGAGCCTATCACAGCCTGGCCAGACGGAGCTAGCTCCTGCCCTCTGTCTATTTATACCTGCCTTTCCTGTTCCTCCTTGCTTGTGATTCTTCTGTTTGGTTTCCTAGCCCTGCTGTAGCTTCTGTACTATTTGACCCTGCTTCATATGACCCTGGCTTACTGACTACTCTCCTGCTCTGCGTTTGGTACGTCGTACACTCCTGGTTTGACTCGGCTTGTTCACTACTCTCCTGCTCTGCGTTTTGTACCTCGTACACTCCTGGTTTGACTCGGCTCGTTCACCACTCTTGTTGTTCACGGTGTTGAAGTGGGCAACTGCCCCATTTCCCTTTGCTTCTGTGTAACCTTGTCTGTTTGTCTGTCGTGCACTTATTGAGCGTAGGGACCGTCGCCCAGTTGTACCCCGTCGCCTAGGGCGGGTCGTTGCAAGTAGGCAGGGACTGAGTGGCGGGTAGATTAGGGCTCACCTGTCTGTTTCCCTACCCCCATCATTACATAATCACAAGCCCTTTACCTAGTCTACCCTGGTCCCTCACACTACTATGGACCCCCTTGAGACCCTGGCTCAGCAAATGCAGGGTCTCTCCCTACAGGTCCAGGCCCTGGCTCAGAGGGTCAACCAGCCTGATGCTACCATGGTAGTGCCCCTCACCTCACCTCTTGAACCCCACCTCAAGTTGCCTGACCGGTTCTCAGGGGACCGGAAGACTTTTTTCTCCTTTCGGGAGAGTTGTAGGCTCTATTTTCGCTTAAAGCCCCACTCCTCAGGTTCTGAGAGCCAGCGGGTGGGTATAATTATATCCTGGCTCCAGGAAGGGCCCCAAGAATGGGCCTTCTCCTTGGCTCCTGACGCCCCGGAACTTTCCTCCGTTGATCTTTTCTTTTCTGCTCTCGGACTCATTTATAACGAGACTGACAGGACTGCCTTTGCCGAGAGTCAGCTGGTGACCTTACGTCAGGGTAAGAGACCAGTGGAGGAGTATTGTTCTGACTTTAGGAAGTGGTGCGTAGCTTCTCGGTGGAATGATCCTGCCTTAAGGTGCCAGTTTAGGTGGGGTCTGTCGAACGCCCTGAAAGACCTGCTAGTTAGTTATCCCTCTTCTGACTCCCTAGACCAGGCTATGGCTTTAGCGGTACGACTTGACCGACGTCTCAGGGAACGACAACTTGAACGTTTTTGTGTTTTCCCCTCTGACTCCCCCATGATGCCTCCCGAGGTTCCGTTGCTTCGCTCTTCCACGGAAGACTCGGAGGTACCTATGCAACTCGGGGCCTCCGCGTCCCCCCGACAACGTAGAGAGTTCCGCAGGAAGAATGGTCTCTGCTTCTATTGTGGGGATGACAAGCATCAAGTGAACACCTGTCCTAGGCGTAAGAATAAGCAGCCGGAAAACTTCTGCGCCTAAGTGATCATCGGGGAGGTCACTTGGGCGCACAGGTATTTCCCGTAAATATGAAACGTAATAAAATCTTGCTTCCTTTTCAGGTCTCTTTTGGTGGTAGGTCTGCTACCGGCAGTGCCTTCGTGGATTCAGGGTCTTCTGCTAATATCATGTCTGTGGAATTTGCTATGTCTCTAGCTATGCCTTTGTTTGATTTGCCTAAACCTGTCCCGGTAGTGGGTATCGACTCCACTCCTCTTGCTAATGGTTATTTTACACAGCATACCCCTGTTTTTGAACTCCTTGTTGGCTCCATGAATTTGGAGCAGTGCTCTGTACTGTTGATGCAGGGATTATCGTCCGATTTGGTTTTAGGCCTTCCCTGGTTGCAGTTGCATAATCCCACGTTTGACTGGAATACTGGGGAGCTTACCAAATGGGGTAATGGATGCTTGACGTCATGTTTTTCTGTTAATTCTATTTCTCCCCCTGAGGAGGTGAACACGCTACCTGAGTTTGTTCAGGACTTCGCTGATGTTTTCTCTAAGGCGGCCTCCGAGGTGTTACCTCCTCATAGAGAATACGATTGCTCCATCGATTTTGTACCAGGAGCTAAGCTCCCTAAGGGTAGGATATTTAATCTCTCTTGTCCCGAACGTGAAGCCATGAGAGAGTATATCCAGGAATGCCTGGCCAAGGGTTACATTCGCCCCTCTACTTCTCCGGTAGGTGCTGGCTTCTTCTTCGTAGGGAAGAAGGATGGTGGTCTTAGGCCATGCATTTACTACCATAACTTGAATAAGGTCACTGTAAGGAACCAGTATCCCCTTCCTTTGATTCCTGATCTCTTTAATCAAGTTCAGGGGGCCCAATGGTTCTCTAAGTTTGATCTACGGGGGGCGTATAACCTTATCCGCATCAAAGAGGGGGATGAGTGGAAGACTGCGTTTAACACGCCCGAAGGTCATTTCGAATACCTCGTCATGCCCTTTGGGTTGTGTAATGCTCCCGCGGTCTTCCAGAATTTCATAAATGAGATTTTAAGACATTACCTGGGGGTATTTCTTGTAGTGTAACTTGATGACATACTTGTGTTTTCCAAGGACTGGTCCTCCCACATTGAGCATGTCAGGAAGGTGCTCCAGGTCCTTCGGGAAAACAAACTGTTTGCGAAGACCGAAAAATGTGTGTTTGGGGTGCAGGAGATACCATTTTTGGGTCAAATCCTCACTCCTCATGAATTCCGCATGGACCCCGCCAAGGTCCAGGCTGTGGCGGAATGGGTCCAACCTGCCTCCCTGAAGGCGTTACAGTGCTTCTTGGGGTTCGCTAATTATTACAGGAGATTTATTGCTAACTTCTCGGTCATCGCTAAGCCTCTTACGGACCTCACTCGCAAAGGTGCTGATCTCCTCCACTGGCCTCCTGAGGCTGTCCAGGCTTTTGAGGTCCTTAAGAAGTGCTTTATCTCGGCCCCGGTGCTGGTTCACCCCAACCAAATGGAGCCATTTGTCGTGGAGGTTGACGCGTCCGAGGTGGTAGTAGGGGCTGTCTTGTCCCAGGGTACCAGTTCCCTCACCCATCTCCGTCCCTGTGCCTACTTCTCCAGGAAGTTTTCGCCCACTGAGAGTAACTATGATATTGGCAACCGCGAACTCTTAGCCATTAAATGGGCATTTGAAGAGTGACGCCACTTCCTGGAGGGGGCTAGGCACCAGGTAACGGTCCTTACCGACCACAAGAATCTGGTTTTCCTAGAATCTGCCCGGAGGCTAAACCCGAGACAAGCTCGATGGGCGCTATTTTTTACCAGATTCAACTTTTTGGTTACCTATAGGGCTGGGTCTAAAAATATTAAGGCCGATGCACTGTCGCGTAGCTTCATGGCCAGCCCTCCTTCGGAGGAAGATCCTGCTTGTATTTTGCCTCCTGGTATAATCATTTCTTCTATTGATTCTGATTTAGTCTCTGAAATTGCGGCTGATCAAGGTTCAGCTCCCGGGAACCTTCCTGAGGACAAGCTGTTTGTTCCCCTGCAATTCCAGCTAAGGGTACTTAGGGAAAATCATGACTCCGCACTATCTGGTCATCCAGGCGTCCTGGGTACCAAACACTTCATTGCCAGAAACTATTGGTGGCCTGGGTTGCCTAAAGACATTAAGGCCTACGTCGCCGCTTGTGAGGTTTGTGCTAGGTCCAAGACTCCCAGGTCCCGATCAGCGGGCTTACTATGTTCTTTGCCCATTCCCCAGAGACCTTGGACCCATATCTCCATGGATTTTATCACCGATTTGCCTCCATCTCAAGGCAAGTCAGTGGTGTGGGTTGTAGTAGACCGCTTCAGTAAGATGTGCCACTTTGTGCCCCTCAAGAAACTACCCAATGCCAAGACGTTAGCTACCTTGTTTGTCAAACACATCCTGCGTCTCCATGGGGTCCCTGTCAATATTGTTTCGGACAGAGGGGTACAATTTGTTTCATTGTTTTGGAGAGCCTTCTGTAAAAAGTTGGAGATTGATCTGTCCTTCTCCTCTGCCTTCCATCCTGAAACTAATGGCCAAACTGAGAGGACTAATCAATCTCTAGAACAATATTTAAGGTGTTTTATCTCTGACTGTCAATATGATTGGGTCTCATTCATTCCCCTCGCCGAATTTTCCCTTAATAACCGGGTCAGTAACTCATCAGGGGTCTCCCCCTTTTTCTGTAATTTTGGGTTTAATCCACGGTTCTCCTCCGTTTCACCTGGTAGTTCCAACAATCCCGAGGTAGAGGTCGTTCATCGGGAACTGTGCACAGTCTGGGCCCAGGTTCAGAAGAACCTAGAGGCGTCCCAGAGCGTACAAAAAACTCAGGCTGATAGAAGACGTTCTGCTAACCCCTTGTTTATGGTCGGGGATCTGGTGTGGTTATCGTCTAGGAACTTGCGCCTTGAGGTCCCGTCCAAGCAGTTTGCTCCCCGGTTTACTGGGCCGTATAAGGTCATTGAAGTCCTCAATCCTGTCTCCTTCTGACTGGAGTTGCCCCCATCTTTTCGAATACACGATGTGTTTCATGCCTCCCTCCTTAAACGCTGCTCCCCGTCCTTGGCTCCCTCGAAACCTCCTGTTCCCGTTCTCACCCCTGAGGGGGTGGAATTCGAGGTGGCCAAGATTGTGGACAGCAAGATGGTCCAAGGCTCCCTCCAGTACCTGGTCCATTGGAGAGGATACGGGCCTGAGGAGAGGACTTGGGTACCCGCCCGGGATGTTCACGCTGGGGTATTGATCAGGAAGTTCCACCTTCGTTTCCCCAATAAACCAGGTCCACTTAGAAAGTGTCCGGTGGCCCCTCATAAAAGGGGGGTACTGTAAAGGATCTGCCAGGCACAACTTCTGTGTATACGCCCATAGGTAATCAGTCTGCACCTGAGTCTATGTCTCTGAGACTGACTCCATCTTCCACCACTCAGGATGGCAGGCTTAGGAGTGGGAGAGCCTATCGCAGCCTGGTCAGACGGAGCTAGCTCCCGCCCTCTGTCTATTTATACCTGCCTTTCCTGTTCCTCCTTTGCTTGTGATTCTTCTCGTGTGGTTTCCTGGCCCAGCTACAGCTTCTATCTATTTGATCCTGCTCCATACTGACCCTGGCATACTGACTACTCTCCTGCCCTGCGTTTGGTACCTAGTTCACTCCTGGTTTGACTCGGCTCGTTCACCACTCTTGTTGCTCACGGTGTTGCCGTGGGCAACTGCCCCTTTCCCTTAGCTTTGTGTACCCTTGTCTGTTTGTCTCGTGCACTTACTGAGCGTAGGGACCGCCGCCCAGTTGTACCCCGTCGCCTAGGGCGGGTCGTTGCAAGTAGGCAGGGACAGAGTGGCGGGTAGATTAGGGCTCACTTGTCCGTTTCCCTACCCCCATCATTACATAAGTAGCTAATTCTTTCTCAACCTGTTGTAATAGTAGAAGGTAATTATATTTATGGAAAAGGGAAGTAGGATAAGTCAGCTGTATACCCAAGTATGGAATAGAGTCAACTGCCCATACAAAGGAATATGCGTTTTGCAAAGACATCTTAAGTTCATGTGATAGATTCATACCTAGTATTACAGACTTACTCACATTCAGCTTGTAATAGGAAACCTGACTAAACTGTTCCAAAATCTTAGCAACTGCAGATACTGAGACCGTGGGATTAGATATCGCAATAATCACATTGTCCGCGAATAAACCAGTCTTGTGTTCCGTGTTCCCAACTTTAATACCACTGATCTCTGGACAGGAACGAATTAAGGCTGCTAGGGGTTCCATGACTAAAGTAAAGATAAGTGGGGATAGGGGACACCCCTGCCTAGTTTCATTTGTTACATAGTTACATAGTTACATAGTTAGTACGGCTGAAAAAAGACACATGTCCATCAAGTTCAACCAAGGGACGGGAAAAGGGAAGGAAAAATTTCTACACACAGGAGTTAATACTTTTTTGTTCTAGGAAATTATCTAACCCTTTTTTAAAGCCATCTACTGTCCCTGCTGTGACCAGCTCCTGCGGTAGGCTATTCCATAGATTCACAGTTCTCACGGTAAAGAAGGCTTGTCGCCTCTGCAGGTTGAACCTTTTTTTCTCCAGACGGAGGGAGTGCCCCCTTGTTTTTTGAGGGGGTTTTACAAGGAACAGGATTTCACAATTTTTTTTGTATGTGCCATCAATATATTTATATAAGTTAATCATGTCCCCCCTTAGTCGTCTTTTTTCAAGGCTAAATAGGTTTAATTCTTTTAATCTTTCCTCATAACTTAAATTCTCCATGCCCCTAATTAGCTTCGTTGCTCTTCTTTGTATTTTTTCCAACTCCAGGGCATCCTTTCTATAAACTGGAGCCCAGAACTGAACTGCATATTCTAGATGAGGCCTCACTAATGCTTTGTAAAATGGCAATATTACATCCCTGTCCCGTGAGTCCATGCCTCTTTTAATACACGACAATATCCTGCTGGCCTTTGAAGCAGCTGATTGACACTGCATGCTGTTATTGAGTTTATGATTTACAAGTACACCCAGATCCTTCTCAACAAGTGAATCCGCCAGTGTAGCTCCCCCTAGGTCATATGATGCATGCAGGGTGTTGGTACCCAGATGCATAACTTTACATTTATCTACATTAAACTACATCTGCCAAGTGGACGCCCAAACACTTAGTTTGTTTAAATCTGCCTGCAATTCATGAACATCTTCCATAGACTGAACTATATTACATAGCTTGGTGTCATCTGCAAAAATAGAAATAGTGCTATTAATCCCATCTTCTATATCATTAATAAATAAGTTGAATAATAGTGGTCCCAGCACTGAACCCTGGGGTACACCACTTATTACCGGGGACCATTCAGAGTAGGAATCATTGACCACAACTCTCTGGATACGGTCCTTGAGCCAATTCTCAATCCAATTACAAACTATATTTTCTAAACCTATAGTCCTTAATTTACCCATTAGGCGTCTATGGGGGACAGGGTCAAATGCCTTTGCAAAGTCCAAAAACACTAAATCCACAGCGGCCCCTCTGTCTAGGCTTCTGCTCACCTCTTCATAGCTAGTAATCCCAAAACGCAAAGATGAGCATCCAGACGTATATACCATTGCTGATGGAAAAGTGTATAGGGCCATAATACTATGATGAGCCATCCCAGTAATACCGAATTTAGTTAAGATTTCACCCAAATAACCCCAATGAACCCTGTCGAAAGCCTTCTCTGCATCAAGGGAAAGAAGCAGAGAAGGCGTCCGATCCTCCTCAATTGAACACAATAAGTTCACGAGTCTCCTAGTGCCATCCGAGGACAGCCTGCCTTTAACGAACCCCACTTGATTTTTAAGATTGTATAAATCAGCATAATAGTCCGCCATCACATTAGCTATATCTTGGGGATTAAAAACTCTCTCATTTTTAGTGTTATACAAAAAAGGGATTCTGGATTAGGAGGAACGCTGTTTAAGGTGTGATGCTAACAACGCACTAGCTTTATTATTATAGCCATAGTATCTCGCTCTAACCTTCCTCAAGGCTTGTTCATATTTGTATAAGTCCAGTTGATGTAACTGATGCTGCAAGTTCTTAATCATATCTGCCCTCAAAGGACAATAAACCCGTTTATTATCCCCACTGAGTTGAGTAATGGTAGAGGATAAATGAAAACGCATCTCAGCCCTCTGTCTCTTATCCCTGGATGGAATCTTAATAAAGTGACCTCTCATATACGCTTTATGCGCACACCACAATGTATTATGAGTGACATCCCCAGTGTTATTCTCCGAATAAAAGGTATGTAATAACTTTTCCAGGCTATCTCCATGTTTAGTGGACTGTAAGAAATAATTATTTAGACGCCACAAGGATGTTGGCGTAGAATTATATTGTTCCGCTATAGAAATACATATTGGAGCGTGATCGGACCAATCTATATTTCCAATACCAGATGACAAAACACGTTGGAACAACACAGCATCAGTAAGGATCAAATCTATACAAGAGTAAGTCTTGTGTGGATGGGAGAAGAAAGTATAATCTCGTTCTGATGGGTGTTGCAACCTCCATACATCCACTAAGGCCTCCTTATGAGTAAGGTTAAATAGCTCAGAGGGTCTATCGGCCCCACCAGGACCCGTAGTATCCAACGAGGACCACATCACTTTTTTAAAATCCCCTAGAATCAATACTGAGCCCAGTTTATGTTTGGTAATGATTTTAAAAATGGACTGGAAAAATTTGGTCTGCTTCTGGTTCGGAGCATAAATGGACACCAAAGTATAAGTAACATTATTAATATCGCAGATCAGCATAACATAGCGCCCATACGGATCTATATGAGACGATCGTAGCGTGAAGGCCACCGATTTTTAAATTGCAATAGCCACTCCCCTCTTCTTATTCAGGGCAGGAGAGACAAAGATATGTGGAAATTGCTTGTGATGTAATCTACATATATCCGCCTGATTTAAATGCGCTTCTTGAACACAGATAATATCCACATGACACCTAAGGGCTTCTTTCCACAGCATAGATCTTTTAAAGGGACTGTTAAGACCCTTCACATTAATGGAAACTAATTGTATCACCATCTTAGTGCACAGTTACTGCCCGCTAACTTCCCAACAGTTAGACATCCCACTGACAAATGAAAAGCCATGACAATATGAAATACATAGCAATGTAGATACGCCTGATATAGACCAAAAAACAGAACAGAAATTACAGCTGACAAACAGTCAGTGAACAAGTTACAAACCAGTGAAACTTCACATCCATCTGGAGGATGCAAAGGGGGGAAAAATAAACACATCACTTGCAGTGTTTCAGCATGAACCGTACCAAGGCATACACATGTAGCTCCATCTTCAGAAATAAACAACAGAAGTAGTCCAGGAACATGACATAACTTCCAAGGCCTGCCAAGCAGACCCTATACCATCATATCTTTGCAGCAGAGCCATCACAGTTCAGTCAATGTGAAGATTTAGTTACCCACTCTTCTTCCAGCCGAGGTGTAGATTTCTGTCTCGGAGAATAACTTGAAGAAGCAGACGGGAGTAACTGCCATTCTTTAAGTAATTGCATCACTTTTCCTGGCGGACATTGTGCATTCTCAGGATCTTTGCAACTTCTTGAAATTCCTTTCTTTTAGCCAAAGTTACTGCAGATAGGTCAGTGAAAACTGACACCTCTTGAAATCTTTAAGGTAAATCCACTGGATTTCTGGCAGCTTGCATCATCTTTTCTTTAAAGTGAAAAAAGTGCAGCCGAGCTATCACATCTCTGGGAATGGCGGCAGAAAGCTCTTTAGGTTTCGGAATATGGTGAACTCTATCAAGAAGTAGATCCGGTGCAGGTGAATCAGGCAGTAAAGCAACGAAGAAGTCAGTGAGAAACTCCCCCAACTGTTCAGGTTTAATAGATTCAGGAATACCTCTGAACCTAACGTTGTTGCGCCTAGAACGATCTTCCATATCTGCGATTTTTAACCGCATGAGCCCCACTTCTTCTTCCAGGGAGGAGTTAAGGTCTACCGACTCATTATGGGCGCCAGAAAATTCCGCCATTTTTGTCTCCATGTGGGACGTACGTTCCCCCAATGCATTAAATTCAGCTTGAATATTCATAAAAGCTGACTGTATGTCCTTCTGCAAAGAAGATCTCAGACTTTCCAACATACCTTTGATCATGTCTTCTGTAACAGGCTGAAACGGCCGAGAAGCAGGAAGCAGGGACTGTGAAGCACATGGCGTCCCGTTATCTAACTGCAGCGTGGGAGACATATGAGGAATCCCCACACAGTTACTCACATTGCTACTGAAAGTCTCTCTGTCAAGCGTGGAGGAGGACATGTGGGGAGATTGATTGCAGCCAGGTGCACTGGTCAGTGAAGATGCAGGCGACGGAGTAAATCTGTCTCCTGACTCTGTATCTCGTCTGGTGCCGGCGCCATCTTGTGACCTCGTGGACGGGAAGAACTCAGTGAGTCTCGCTGAGCTCTCTTTCTTCTTTGCCTTCCTCATTATAAACTGTGATAAACTTTGATCCTGCAAAGCTTGTACTACTCCTGGACTAAAATATCGTCCTGGAAAGTGTAAATTAGAGCCGCTTTGATGCCTGGTGTAATGGAGCTAAGGCAAACACGTCTTACTCCATGCTCATCAGGCCATGCCCCCATCTCCATGGATTTTATCACCGATTTGCCTCCATCTCAAGGCAAGTCGGTGGTGTGGGTTGTAGTAGACCGCTTCAGTAAGATGTGCCACTTTGTGCCCCTCAAGAAACTACCCAATGCTAAGACGTTAGCTACCTTGTTTGTCAAACACATCCTGCGTCTCCATGGGGTCCCTGTCAATATTGTTTCTGACAGAGGGATACAATTTGTTTTTTTGTTTTGGAGAGCCTTCTGTAAAAAGTTGGAGATTGATCTGTCCTCCTTTGCTTTCCATCCTGAAACTAATGGCCAAACTGAGAGGACTAATCAGTCTCTAGAACAATATTTAAGGTGTTTTATCTCTGACTGTCAATATGATTGGGTCTCATTCATTCCCCTCACCGAATTTTCCCTTAATAACCGGGTCAGTAACTCGTCAGGGGTCTCCCCCTTTTTCTGTAATTTTGGGTTTAATCCACGGTTCTCCTCCGTTTCACCTGGTAGTTCCAACAATCCCGAGGTAGAGGTCGTTCATCGGGAACTGTGCACAGTCTGGGCCCAGGTTCAGAAGAACCTAGAGGCGTCCCAGAGCATACAAAAAACTCAGGCAGATAGAAGACGTTCTGCTAACCCCTTGTTTATGGTCGGGGATCTGGTGTGGCTATCGTCTAAGAACTTGCGCCTTAAAGTACCGCATGTACCGAAGCCAGGCAAGCGTCTCCCCCCAGAGGAGACCCCACCCACGGCAGGAATCTTCCACCTCCGTAGAGGGAAGCGTTGACCGGGAGAGGAGGGAGATACCAGCCCCAGACTACGGGTTGCTCCCTAAGAGACTTATACCCTCAGAACACCTCCAGGAACAAAGGTGAGTACCTGCTGGAGGGTCTGCAATCCTGGAGAGAGTGTCTTGCCATCAGGACAATCCCATCCGGAGGATAGGAAACCTGACTGGGTGTGTGGAGAGGTGTGTCCTTTTTTATATCGTCAGGCTTCCTGTCCAGCGAATGGGATGTCTCTCCAGGGGGTGCTGTCATAGCTGAAAGGCTAAAAATTAGCTAAACCAACATTTTCTTTTAATTTTCACGGCCTAATTCCAATAATTTCTGCAAAAAACCTGTGCGGTCAAAATGCTCACTATACCCCTAGAAAATTTCCTCAATGGGTGTAGTTTCCAAAATTGGGTCACTTGTGGGGGTTTCCACTGTTTTGTCCCCTCAGGGGCTTTGCAAATGTGATATGGCCTCCACAAAATATTCCTACTAAATTTGAGCACCAAAAGCCAAATGGCGCTCTTTCCCATCTAAGCCCTGCCGTGTGTCCAAACAGCCGTTTATGACCACATATGGGATATTGTTTTACTCGGGAGAAATTGCTTTACATATGTTGTAGTGCTTTTTCCCCTTTAGTCCTTGTGGAAATGAAAAAAAATTAGCTAAACCTACATTTTCTTTGAAAAAATGTAGGTTTAAATTTTTACGACCTAATTCCAATAATTTCTGCAATAAACCTGTGGAGTCAAAATGCTCACTATACCCCTAGATAATTTCCTTGAGGTGTGTAGTTTCCCAAATGGGGTCACTTTTGGGGGATTTCCACTCTTTTGGCACCGCAAGAGCCCTACAAACCTGACATGGTGCCTAAAATATATTCTAATAAAAAGAAGGCCCCAAAATCCTCTAGGTGCTCCTTTGCTTCTGAGGCCTGTGTTTCAGTCCATTACCACACTAGGGCCACATGTGGGATATTTCCTAAAACTGCAGACTCTGGGCAATAAATATTGAGTTGCATTTCTCTGGTAAAACTTTGTGTTACAAGAAAAATGGATTAAAAATGAATTTCTGCAAAAAAAAGATTTCTCCTCTACTTTGCTCTAATTCCTGTGAAACGTCTAAAGGGTTAAGAAACTTTCTAAATGCTGTCTTGAATACTTTGAGGGGTGAAGTTTTTAAAATCGGGTGACTTATTGGGGTTTTCCAATATATAAGACCCTCAAAGCCACTTCACTACTGAACTGGTCTGTGAAAAAATAGCCTTTTGAAATTTTCTTGAAAATGTGAGAAATTGCTGCTAAAGTTCTAAGCCTTGTAACGTCCTAGAAAATTAAAAGGATTGTTAAAAAAACGTCAATCTAAAGTAGACACATGGGGGATGTTAATTAGCAAAAATTTTGTGTAGTATAACTGCCTGTCTTACAAGCAGATACTGTATTTCGGACTATAAGATGAAGTTTTTAGCAAGAATAAATCTTGCTAAAAAGTCCCTGCGTCTTATAGTTGGCAGTCAAGGGACCCGACACCCGTGATGTGCCGGCACATCATGGAGCGGGGAGGGGATGATGTATGTAACGGTCAAAAGAAGGAATGCCTGCAGGCAAACAGAACCCTTTTCCTGACTACCCAATTTAGAAATAGAAAATAAATTATAAACACTTTAACATTTTTATTAAGCTACGTATAGCAAGAAAACAGACCACATATATGGTTTAAAATTGTCACTGCCTAATGCCGATGTGAAGTGGATTCAAAAGCTGGCAGAGCACAGCATGATGTGCACGGCTAAAGGTAAATGCTGACTGACATCAACAGGACAGTCACAGAGCAATGCTAAATGGTCCCAGGCTATGCCCGGATTCTCAAAGCAGTGTGATCGGCTACAGCAGGAATTAAAAACAACTGTTAGATCCCCCCCGACATGTTTCGCTACCTAGTAGCGTCCTCAGGGGTACACGGGGCTAATGGCGGCGCGACGAAAATTCACTCCTCTTAAGGAGGTATAGAGTGACGTACATGAGAGGTAGGCGTGAGGTCAAACCGCCAATAGAGCGGAGCAACACACAGCAAGCGCCAGACAGAAAGAAACAGCCAATAAATGGCAACGTATCAAGCAGCCAGTAACAGACACCCAGCCGCGCAGGCGCCTAGTGAGGACTGCAGAGACAATGCAGAGTACGGGCGCCTGCGCAGCAGGGCAAATAAAGAACTTAGAGTAATGCCGAGTGACAGATCGGCGCAAGCGCCGTAGAAGTCACTTCGGACATAGTGCAGAAGCCAAAGGACCCAACACTGAAACAAGTCAGTGTGGCATCTGAGCCTGCATAGTGGGGCAATCAGACGGCCCAGGCTAACACTAGGTGGAATCAGGGGGAGAGAGAAAAGTGGACAGTAAAGGCACAACAGATCTAGACTCAATGCAGGGAATAGTATACATGTCCCATCATTATAAACCAGTAAGGCTACAGTCAACACTGCAGGAACAGCCCAGAGCCAGAAAATGTGCCCAACGCCAGTAACAACAATGTCCCCCTAAGCTTGACTCCCAGAACGATATTAACTACCACTGCGGCAGGGACATAAACGCATGTATATGTCGCCAGCTGTGTATACAGTCACACGCAAAAACCCAAAAACAATAATAATAAAACAAAAAGTATATGTTAACAGACATCAAATAATCATAATGGAAGCCGCCATACTAAAAGATAAATATATGGTCAGATATTAAATTAGTAGATGAAAGAAGTAGAGTATCAATGTAAAACCGCTCCGTTGGGAGAGGACATGACATGGTAAGTATAAGTAGAGACAATCAAACAGGCCAGAGAGCGACATATGAAAAATAGTAAAAATAAATATACAGTAAATTAAAAATGTCCACAGAATACGGGAAGAACGGGGGCAGAAAACCAAATCAATCACAAGAACGCACTATACGTGAAACCCTCATTGAGCCCCTGAGGGGTCATAGAGCCAAGACGGTGGATCCATCGTGCTTCCTCCTGTAGAAGTTTACAATCCAGATTACCAGCCCTAGGTCCCAATTTTAGCTGTACAATACCCCAAAATTGAAGCAACTTGGGATTATCGGAGTGAAACCTATGCATGTGTCTGGAGAGAGTGGTGTCTTCCTTGAGGTTGATGGTACTGAGATGTCTAGATACTCTCCTCCTCAATTCCTGCAGAGTCTTGCCCACATATAATTTTGGGCAAGGGCATCTGGCCAGATACACGACCCCACTACTCTGACAGTTGAGAAATTGTTTTATCTGATAGGATCTCCCGTCCAAAGGATTAGTAAAACTCTTAACCCTGGGCATAAGGGGGCAGAAGGAACACCTACCACAGGGGTGAAAACCCGTGACAGGTGACTTCAGCCAGGTGGATGAGGTTTTGGAAGGCGTCGTTGAATAATGGCTGTGTACCAAAAGATCACGTAGATTTTTCCCCCTGCGGTAGGTAATGGCGGGGTTGGCAGGAATGACATCTTTTAGATCAGGGTCGGCAGTAAGGATAGACCAGTGTTTTTTCAAAACACTAATCACCTGTGAAGAACATACATCGAAAGTACCAATGCAACGAATAACACTGGACGATGTTGGCATAGCAGACTCAATACCGCGGTCAGAGAGTAGATCAGATCTATGGGACGCCCTAGCCCTGGCATAGGCCCTATGTAGCCATTTTTTGGGGTATCCCCGTGCCCGAAATTTTAGATAGAGTCCATCACATTCTCTCTGAAAGGATGACTCGTCAGAGCAATTACGTTTGGCTCGCAAATATTGTCCGATGGGTATCCCTCGTTTAAGGGCAGGGGGATGATAGCTATCCCAGTGCAGAAAGCTATTGGTGGCTGTGGCTTTACGGAAAATGTCAGTTTGGACACCTCCACCAGGGTCCAGAGAGATCTTAAGGTCAAGAAAATCGATAACTCGGTCATTAATTTCATAAGTGAATTTCATACCAATGGTGTTGTTATTGAGCATGGACATGAAGTCAATAAATGTGTTGGCATCCCCATCCCACAGGATGAGAATGTCATCAATATATCTTCCCCAAAAGGAGATATGTGACGTGAAAAAGAGAAGGTCTTCAGTGAAGACAATGGTGTCTTCCCACCACCCAAGAAAAAGATTCGCGTAGGTAGGTGCACAAACAGTGCCCATGGCTGTGCCTTTTATCTGATGATAATATTTGGCATCAAAGGTGAAAAAATTATGAGTGAGTAGAAACCGTAATAGTGACAAAACAAAATTGTTATGCCGTTGAAATTGAGTGCCTTTTGTGCTCAGAAAATATTTGACTGCTGTGAGACCTAAATCGTGTTGGATATTGGTGTAGAGTGACTCCACGTCTATGCTCGCCAACATAGTGGTAGAAGTGACATTGATCTCCTGGATCCTGGTGACGGTGTCCTTAGTGTCCCTAAGGTGGGACGACAAAGCAGAGACAAAGGGGGACAAGATCTGATCAACGTAAAGGCTTATCCCCTGTGTGAGGTTGTCGTTTCCCGACACTATGGGTCTGCCAGGGATAGGGCGTTTATTCTTATGCACCTTTGGTAGTGCATAAAAAGTGGCTAGAGTAGGAGTGGAATTATATAGACGTTTAAATTCGTCCAAAGTGATAAGATCATTACTCTTAGCGTCAGTGAGAAGATCATATAGTTCTGACAGGTAACTGATGGTAGGGTTACTTCTTAGAATGACATAGGTTGCATGATCATCCAATAACCTATGGACCATATCAACATAGTCCACACGGTTCATGATTACAATATTCCCCCCCTTATCGGAGGGTTTAAGTACTAACTCCGCATTGCCACACAGATCGTCCAGTGCCAACTTTTCCTCATTGTTGAGATTCCCAAATGGAACACGCTCGACACTTCTGACCTTCTTAAGGTCTTTACAGACCATTTTTACAAACACATCAATATGCCCATACTGGGAAAAGGGGGGAGTAAGTTTGGACTTAGGACGCAACGAAGAAAAAGGACCCACTGCCTCAGTGACTCCAAATTGGTTCTCATGAAGGAGACTCTCAAGAGCCCTCAAGGTATTTTGTTCCTGATGATCTTGGCGAATGCCATCCTGTATAGAGCCCCTAAAATGTTTATGTAGGGCCAGTTTTCTGGCAAAAAGATTAATATCCTTCGCCCATGTAAATTCGTCAAAAGGAGGTGCAGGGGTGTATGAGAGTCCCCTTTGTAGCAGATTAAGCTGATAGGGATTCAGTACATGTGAAGAAAGATTAAATATCTGCATATTATCATTAGGAATTATTGGTGTACTTGGGGTTATGACTTTTGTCCCCAATGCAGATTGAGTGGACCTAAAAAAGGAAAAGTAGTGGAAGATCCCATAACAGTGTTGGTAGTTCCATTCGTGCCACTCAGGACAGCACCTGGGGTGGGCAGCTGTGAATTGCCCACCATTCCCATAGCATTTTGAGCATAAGTAGGAACAGGCATGGACAAAATAGATGATGAATTGGAAACCACAGGTGGACATGGTCTATTTCTACTCAGAAATTCAGTGGAGGGCTGTTTTGGTAGGGTAGGTATTCTCTTCGAAAAACCAACACGATTTAGGTCTCACAGCAGTCAAATATTTTCTGAGCACAAAAGGCACTCAATTTCAACGGCATAACAATTTTGTTTTGTCACTATTACGGTTTCTACTCACTCATAATTTTTTCACCTTTGATGCCAAATATTATCATCAGATAAAAGGCACAGCCATGGGCACTGTTTGTGCACCTACCTACGCGAATCTTTTTCTTGGGTGGTGGGAAGACACCATTGTCTTCACTGAAGACCTTCTCTTTTTCACGTCACATATCTCCTTTTGGGGAAGATATATTGATGACATTCTCATCCTGTGGGATGGGGATGCCAACACATTTATTGACTTCATGTCCATGCTCAATAACAACACCATTGGTATGAAATTCACTTATGAAATTAATGACCGAGTTATCGATTTTCTTGACCTTAAGATCTCTCTGGACCCTGGTGGAGGTGTCCAAACTGACATTTTCCGTAAAGCCACAGCCACCAATAGCTTTCTGCACTGGGATAGCTATCATCCCCCTGCCCTTAAACGAGGGATACCCATCGGACAATATTTGCGAGCCAAACGTAATTGCTCTGACGAGTCATCCTTTCAGAGAGAATGTGATGGACTCTATCTAAAATTTCGGGCACGGGGATACCCCAAAAAATGGCTACATAGGGCCTATGCCAGGGCTAGGGCGTCCCATAGATCTGATCTACTCTCTGACCGCGGTATTGAGTCTGCTATGCCAACATCGTCCAGTGTTATTCGTTGCATTGGTACTTTCGATGTATGTTCTTCACAGGTGATTAGTGTTTTGAAAAAACACTGGTCTATCCTTACTGCCGACCCTGATCTAAAAGATGTCATTCCTGCCAACCCCGCCATTACCTACCGCAGGGGGAAAAATCTACGTGATCTTTTGGTACACAGCCATTATTCAACGACGCCTTCCAAAACCTCATCCACCTGGCTGAAGTCACCTGTCACGGGTTTTCACCCCTGTGGTAGGTGTTCCTTCTGCCCCCTTATGCCCAGGGTTAAGAGTTTTACTAATCCTTTGGACGGGAGATCCTATCAGATAAAACAATTTCTCAACTGTCAGAGTAGTGGGGTCGTGTATCTGGCCAGATGCCCTTGCCCAAAATTATATGTGGGCAAGACTCTGCAGGAATTGAGGAGGAGAGTATCTAGACATCTCAGTACCATCAACCTCAAGGAAGACACCACTCTCTCCAGACACATGCATAGGTTTCACTCCGATAATCCCAAATTGCTTCAATTTTGGGGTATTGTACAGCTAAAATTGGGACCTAGGGCTGGTAATCTGGATTGTAAACTTCTACAGGAGGAAGCACGATGGATCCACCGTCTTGGCTCTATGACCCCTCAGGGGCTCAATGAGGGTTTCACGTATAGTGCGTTCTTGTGATTGATTTGGTTTTCTGCCCCCGTTCTTCCCGTATTCTGTGGACATTTTTAATTTACTGTATATTTATTTTTACTATTTTTCATATGTCGCTCTCTGGCCTGTTTGATTGTCTCTACTTATACTTACCATGTCATGTCCTCTCCCAACGGAGCGGTTTTACATTGATACTCTACTTCTTTCATCTACTAATTTAATATCTGACCATATATTTATCTTTTAGTATGGCGGCTTCCATTATGATTATTTGATGTCTGTTAACATATACTTTTTGTTTTATTATTATTGTTTTTGGGTTTTTGCGTGTGACTGTATATACAGCTGGCGACATATACATGCGTTTATGTCCCTGCCGCAGTGGTAGTTAATATCGTTCTGGGAGTCAAGCTTAGGGGGACATTGTTGTTACTGGCGTTGGGCACATTTTCTGGCTCTGGGATGTTCCTGCAGTGTTGACTGTAGCCTTACTGGTTTATAATGATGGGACATGTATACTATTCCCTGCATTGAGTCTAGATCTGTTGTGCCTTTACTGTCCACTTTTCTCTCTCCCCCTGATTCCACCTAGTGTTAGCCTGGGCCGTCTGATTGCCCCACTATGCAGGCTCAGATGCCACACTGACTTGTTTCAGTGTTGGGTCCTTTGGCTTCTGCACTATGTCCGAAGTGACTTCTACGGCGCTTGCGCCGATCTGTCACTCGGCATTACTCTAAGTTCTTTATTTGCCCTGCTGCGCAGGCGCCCGTACTCTGCATTGTCTCTGCAGTCCTCACTAGGCGCCTGCGCGGCTGGGTGTCTGTTACTGGCTGCTTGATACGTTGCCATTTATTGGCTGTTTCTTTCTGTCTGGCGCTTGCTGTGTGTTGCTCCGCTCTATTGGCGGTTTGACCTCACGCCTACCTCTCATGTACGTCACTCTATACCTCCTTAAGAGGAGTGAATTTTCGTCGCGCCGCCATTAGCCCCGTGTACCCCTGAGGACGCTACTAGGTAGCGAAACATGTCGGGGGGGATCTAACAGTTGTTTTTAATTCCTGCTGTAGCCGATCACACTGCTTTGAGAATCCGGGCATAGCCTGGGACCATTTAGCATTGCTCTGTGACTGTCCTGTTGATGTCAGTCAGCATTTACCTTTAGCCGTGCACATCATGCTGTGCTCTGCCAGCTTTTGAATCCACTTCACATCGGCATTAGGCAGTGACAATTTTAAACCATATATGTGGTCTGTTTTCTTGCTATACGTAGCTTAATAAAAATGTTAAAGTGTTTATAATTTATTTTCTATTTCTAAATTGGGTAGTCAGGAAAAGGGTTCTGTTTGCCTGCAGGCATTCCTTCTTTTGATTATATATATTGTACCTGCTGACTGCCCAGGGTCACAATTTGCTTTTTTGTGATGTATGTAACGGGGCTCACGCGATGAGCACGCTCCATACACTGCAGGTGTCAGCTTCTGACACGCTGCCCTAATGGCCAGGAACAGCGATCGCACTGTTCCTGGTCGTTTAACTAGTTAAATGCCGCGGTCAATAGCGACCGCAGCATTTATAGTGGTTTTCCCATGAAGGACATTTATGACATATCCACAGGATATTTCATAAATGTCAGATAGATGCGGGTCCCAACTCTGGGACCCACATCTATCTCTAGAACGGGGCCCCCTAAACCACTGTCTTCCGGCCACTTCACTTCCTGGTTACAAGGGCGAGTCATGCAAACAGTGTAACTCGTTGAGCTATGCAGTTTCGCTAACTCCCATGCAACTGAATAGTAGTTACGGTGCTTCTGTAACTGCCATTCACTACTATGGGAGTTACAGAAACAGCGTAGCTCAGCGAGTCACGCTGTTTCCGCAACTCATCCTTGTATTGCAGTGTATTGTACCAGCAACCCAATGATCGCTCGTTCAAGTCCCCTAGGGGAACTAATAAAATGTGTAAAAAAAAAAAAGTTTGATACATTTTCAGGAGTGTAAATTTTTTTTAAAAGATAGAATAAAAAACCATTTCCCATTTTTCTCCAAGCACAATGTAAAAATAAAAAAAATAATTAAAAAATTGGTATCGCTGCGTCCGTAAAACTCTGAAACTATTACAATATAGATTTATTTGACTCACACAGTGAGCGACTTAAAAAAAATAAAATTGAAAACCCCAAAATCGTTGTCTTTTGGTCACCATAGCGCTAAAAAGAATGAAATAAAAAGCGATAAAAAAATCGTATGTGCCAAAAAACTGGTGCTAATAAAAACTACAGCTCGTCCCGCAAAAAATAAGCCCTCACATCGCTCAAACGATGGAAAAATGTAAGTTATGGCTCTCAGATGTAGTAAAACTGAACAAATAATTTTTTTTAACCAATAGTTTTTTCTTTGTAAAAGAAGTAAAATATGAAATGTTTTCCTATTTTCTGTTGTCTAAAACCTGGGTGCGTCTTATAGTCAGGTGCGTCTCATAGCCTGAAAAATACGGTACATTTAAATTGAGAAAAATGCTAATTTTCTTTATTTTTCGCTAAATTTTGGTGTTTTTTCACAATTAAATACTGAATATATCGAGCAAATTTTGCCAGTAACATAAAGTCCAATGTGTCACGAGAAAATCTCAGAATCACTTGGATAAGTAAAAGCATTCCGAAGAAAAATGAGGCTCTGTCAGAAAGGTCAAAAGTGGCCAAAGAGGCAAGGGGTTAACATATTCACAAAAGAGCACTGCTTATAAAAGTAAACAATGACAATTGTGACAACATCAACATAGAACACAGCTTATAAATGGAACATAGGTTATTGTGACATATCAATAGCGCACAGCCTAGTAATAAACATAGACTCTATTTTGATATGATCACAATAAAGCAAAATAGGCGTCATCAAAATAGAAGAAAACCTAGGATAAAAGACAAACGCTTTCGTGCATTCAGCGCAATAAAGGATAGCTTATAAATAAAGACACAGTCTACTGTCATCAAAAAGCAAAGCTTATAAATGAAAACAAATCGTATTGTTGCAATAGAACACAGCCTAGGAATAAACACAAACAATATGTATGAATTTTTTTATTTTATATTTCTGGTTTTATTTGTACATTTCAAAAGTGTAAAAAATTGTCCCACCTAGCAAAGGTGCAAAATATCCAGAAACTTCTGGAAGCAAAGGGGTTAAATGTGCTCTTCTCTGTAATTCATTTGTAAAGTTTACTGATGAAGAAGCATCTGTGCTTTGAAAGCTTTTAATTATAAGTTTTCTGGGTAGTAAAGTTAGAAGTATTTTTCTCTTTTGACACAAAAGTACATAACATCACTTTTTACTGGCTGACATGGTACCAGACTATAATTTGTTGTACAGTACATCATGAATACAACTCACAGTCATTGTTACTTACAAATCTCTCTCTCACTTCAAGGACACTTTCATCCATCCAGCGAGAAGTATCTTTATACTCGCCTAAACCACACTTATGACGGAAATCCTCAGACCTCATCTGCAATAAAAGCAATAGAAGAAATAAAGTATGAGCTGAGCTCACCTGCAAAGTGTACTTCATCTGAAATGGACAGATGGGCTTCATTAAAAGACGGTAACAGAGAGGGGCCAAGGTGTAATGGGAGAACTGAACAGGTTTGTTCTTGCATTATTTTACAAAATTATTTTGTATGTGCGTATCTATATGGATACAGGTTTATAATTAACCCTTTCTCCCTGCATACATTCTGGGCCTTAATGACCAAGCAATATTTTAAATGTTTCCATCGTCACATTCAAAGTGCTATAATTTTTTTATTTTTCCGTAGTCATGTCTGTGTGAGGACTTGTTTTTTGCGGGATGATTTGTATTTTTGAATGGCACCATTTTGGGGTATATAGAATTTTTTTATTAACTTTCATTAACTTGTTTTTCTTTTGGGGGGGATATAAAAAAAACAACAATTTAGCCATTGTTACATGCATTTTAAATTTATGCTACCTTTATTCTCTGGGACGATCCGATTACGGCAATACCAAATATGCATAGTTTTTATATGTTTAACTACTTTTGCAGAATAAAAACACTTTTGAACTAGAATAATTTTATTTTGCATCGCCGCTTTCCAAGAGCCATAACTTTTTTATTTTTTCGTCGATGTCGCCATATGAGGGCTTGTTTTTCGTGGGACTTCATTTCTACCATTTTGGGGTACATGGGACTTCTTGATTAACATTTATTATTTAATTTTTTGGGAGGGAAATGGGAAAAAATAGTAATTTTGCTGTTGTTTTTTGTGTTTCTTTTTTACGGCATTCACATTGCGGTTTAAATAATATGGTAACTTTATTGTTTAGTCATTACGCTCGCGGCGATACCATATATGTGTCGTTTTTATTTATTTTTTACACTTTTACTAAATAAAAACACTTTTTCATGAAAAAAAAAATATATTTTTTTTTTCTGTGTACATTTATTAAGAATTTTTATTTCACATTAATTATTTTGTGAGTCCTACTAGGGGACTTCACTGTGCGATCTTTTGATCGCTTATATAATGCTTTGGTATACTTTGTATACAAAAGCATGCCTGTCAGTGTAATGCCTCTGGCAAGGGTTAATAGGCATATAGCTTTGTTAGGCCCCCGGCTGCCATGGCAACACATCGCCGCCCGATCACATTTACGGGCCGCCGATGGGTGACAGAGGGAGCTCCCTCCCTCTGTAACCTACTTAGATGCAGTGGTCGCTAATGACCACGGCATCTGAGGGTTAAACAGTCGCGATGGAAGAAAACTTAGATCTCTACCGTTGGACCAGGAGCCCGGATAGTCCAACGGTAGTGAGACAGCCAAGGACCTGCTCCAGCCTGCACAGGAAATCCGTCCAGGACATTCATTAAGCCGCCGTGTAAAGGTGGTGGCCTAGAATAAGACCCCTTAATGACCGCTGTGAAAAGACGTATCGGCGGTCATTAAGGGGTTAAAGGGGTATTCACAAAATCGACAATTATCACCTATACACAGTGGAAAGGGAAGTGTCCCTATATATATATATATATATATATATATATATATATATATATATATATATATATATTTTATGTGTGTGTGTATATATATATACATATATATATACACACATGTGTCTCATGAGCCAGGGCTGGTTATGAATACAGTATAAACAAAGCAGGACAATTAGTATTGCCCTGCTTTGTTTGGAAAGCATGGACAGGAGATACTGTTTGATCTCCTGTCTCCATTTCAAATTTCCCGCGCGCACGAACGGTCTGGCGCGCGCACGCGTGCGATCTCACGGGAGTACGCACGGGTGCTCATGAGTCGGCTGGTGATATGTTATCACCATGCCGACCCATGTTAGCCGGGGGTGAGCGCCACTCGTCTCCCGCTGCGAGCATACCGACAGGGTTAAATAGCCCTGCGTCTGTACGCTCAGAAGCTGAAGCTAGCTGGGACCTGCCACCACACCACCAATGAAACTCTCCAGCTGGGACCTCACCACACCACCAATGACCTGCTCTTGCTCCGGCTCCTGCCTCTGCTCCCCTGCTCCACCAACGAAAACGATAAGTATCAGTGTAGCCACGGCTACACTTTAACTCTCCCCCTCTCCCTGTTTGTCCCTGAGTCCATCCCCTGTTGTATCCCTGGTTAACCCTTAAAACGTTTAACCCTTCCCACTGTTAATCCTTTACCTGATTAACCCTTAGCGTACAGGGACAGTTATATTAGGAGGGAGTGGAACAGAGATAGTGAGCGTGTGAGAATTACAAGTAACTTATGTGTATTGTATTGCAATGTAACTTCTATGTATGTTTAGATAAGTGGGTGGTGGTATAGATTATGATTGTAATACCGTGTTTATACTGTACTGTGATTAGTTACTGTATTTTATACACCGTGTTCCAAATTATTATGCACATTGGATTTAAGTGTCATAAACATTTAATTATTAGTTTTTCAATTAAACTCATAGTCGACTACGCTATTGATTCAGTCAGAAAACCGGAAACCAGCCAGAATGGTGACGAACGGAAAGCATTAGCGATGTTTCCGTCACCATTGAGATCAATGGTGACTGAAACGGAAGCTGTGCTGTCAGTTTCACTTTCCGTTGCGGGGTTCACCCGACGGAACCCACCGACGGAACCCCGGAACAGAAATAAACGGTGATGTGAACAGGCCCTTAGGGCTCTTTGGATCATTGTAATCAATCTCAGACACCTGTGATAATTAGTTTGCCAGGTGTGCCCAATCAAAGGAAAACTACTTAAGAAGGACGTTCCACATTATTAAGCAGGCCACAGGTTTCAAGCAATATGGGAAAGAAAAAGGATCTCTCTGCTGCCGAAAAGCGTGAAATAGTGAAAATACCTTGGACAAGGTATGAAACGATTGGATATATCAAGAAAACTTAAGCGTGATCATCGTACTGTGAAAAGATTTGTGGCTGATTCAGAGCACAGACGGGTTCGTTCAGATAAAGGCATAATGAGGAAGGTTTCTGCCAGACAAATGAATAGGATTAGGAGAGCAGCTGCTCTAATGCCATTGCAAAGCAGCAAACAGGTAGTTGAAGCCCCTGGTGCCTCTGGAGTCCCGCGAACCTCAAGGTGTAGGATCCTCCAGAGGTTTGCAAGTGTGCATAAAGCTATTATTCGGCCCCCCCTAAACAATGCTAACAAGCAGAAATGGCTGCAGTGGGCTCAGAAATACATGAAGACCAATTTTCAAACCGTGTTATTTACTGATGAGTGCCGTGCAACCCTGGATGGTCCAGATGGATGGAGTAGTGGATGGTTGGTGAATCGCCACCATGTCCAAACAAGGCTGCGACATCAGCAAGGAGGTGGCGGAGACATCTTTTTGACTGGATTCATGGGGAGAGAGCTGGTAGGCCCCTTTAGGGTCCCTGGCGGTGTGAAAATGACCATTGCAAAGTACGTAGAGTTTATGACTGACCACTTTCTTCAGTGGTACAAAAAGAAGAACCGTGCCTTCCGTAGCAAAATTATCTTCATGCATGACAATGCATCATCTCATGCTGCAAAGAATACCTCTTTGTCATTGGCTGCTATGGGCATAAAAGGAGAGAAACTCATGGTGTGGGCCCACATGTTCCCCTGACCTCAACCCTATTGAGAACCTTTGGAGCATCCTCAAGCAAAATATCTATGAGGGTGGGAGGCAGTTCACATCAAAACAGAAGCTCTGGGAGGCTATTCTGACATCCTGCAAAGATATTCAAGCAGAAACTGTCCAAATACTCACAAATTTAATGGATGCAAGAATTGTGAAGGTGATATCAAAGAAGGGGTCCTATGTTAACATGTAACTTGGCCTGCTAAGTTTTTTTTGATTGAAAGAGCTTTTGATTTCTGTAAATATGACCTCCTGATGCTGCAAATTCAACAAATTACCATTTTAGTTCTCTTTACAACCTTTAAAATGTTTTGATCTCTGTTGTGCATAATAATTTGAAACAGTGCATTTTGAGTTTTTGACTTCTAAAAAAAAATCTGTTATCATTAGGAGATTTGTTCAATAAAATTTGCATTCTTTTAGTTTCCCTTTTCTTCTCCAGTCGGTCCATACTGCCATGACTACTTCTTTTGGTCACAACTTGATAATAACCCAGTTAGTAATAGTACCCCACTTAGTGCTCCCTTTAGTGTCCCCCACAATGTAATAATGAACCCCACTGTAATAGTGCTCCCTACACAGTAATAGTGCCCCCACTGTAATAAGTGCTCCCCACACTGTATTAGTGCCCCCATAATTGCCCCTCACAGTAATTATGACCCTTAGGCCTTATTTACACGAGCGTGTTAAACCTCCGTGTGATGGCCGTTGAAACAACGGCCGTCCCACGGACCTTTGTAATTCAATGTGGCCGTTCACACAGCCATTGTTTCAACGGGCCATGTGAAGGGTCCGTGAGAAAATAGGACATGTCCTATTTTTTCACGCTTCACGCATCCCTCCATAGACTCTCATCTATGGGGGATGCGAGACATCGCGTCCCGCAGCGCAGAGCTCGGATGCACCTCAGACGTGAAAAACTGCAGTTTTTCATGTCCGAGATGCGCAATGCTTGAGTAAATAAGGCCTAAGGCCTTATTGTCCCACTTACAATATTGGTGCCCCATTAGTGCCCCTTCAAATAATAAAATTTATACTCACCTAAGCATCGTTTCCACAACGAACGAACGGAGCAGAGCAGTATCAGGCCTCTTCTAGCCTGTGTAGTCTGCAGTTTGGCGCAGGCAGGCGTGATGATGTCACTGCGCCGGCCTGCGTGCACCGACCCGCCAACTGCAAAGTGAATGGTAAAAGAGGAAGCTGATGAAGTATTCAACTGTATCCCCATCCAATCTGCAGCATGTCAATTCTATTGCAGATTTGTTGCGGATTTTCACCGCGGATTTCCCTCTTTGCAATGCATAGGGTGAATTCTGCACCAAAACCCACGTGTAACATGCGTATTTCAACGCTGATTTTTTGCGAAATCTGAGGCAGAAATATTCTGCAGCATGTGGATTTAGTCTTAGTATACACAGTCTTTTATATTTCGAGCAATATTTGCAAACATATGTGAATTGCATCCGTAAAATTAGACTTTAAAATACGATAACCAAATGCTGTGGGCAAAAAACATATTGGGTCACAATTCTCAATGTATTTTCGACTTTTTTTGGCACATTTTGCTCCAAAATGTGTCTAATCTGCTGTGTGACATATTTATTAATCATTTGCGTCAGAATTGAGTATGATTTGCACCATTCCTGTCAGTTTGTTACTGTGTAGTGAAAAGTGGGCATAGCTTACTGCTTGTCCAGAATTTATAAAAAATGACATTTTAAAAACTTGCAAAAAAGTTTCAAATAAGAAAAAGGCTGCAGTGACGTATTTTTTGACAAATTTATCAAAGAAAGTACATGTAGTCATAAATGTGTCGCCAACATTAAATTAGCCAAGCTGAAATGGCGCGACTATATCTATTTTTGGGCCAATGTGTTTTTATTTCTTTAACTTGACTAAAATGAAGTCACTTTTGAAACATGTGGACCAATGTGTTGTTCTGTGTGTTATATATTATCCTTGTGTCAGTCATGCATATGTTTTTCTTTATAAAGACAGGTGAAATGTCAGGTCTTCCCTACAAAAATGAAAAGATTAAAAAAATTCTTAGAGAAGAACTGACGGAAAAAAATCCTTCTACAAATTTACCTCATACAAATGATTATCTACAAAGAAGACAAGGGAAATTGATATACAGAACCAACAGTGGTCTCCTCCCTAACTATTCGGGATATAAACCTGGTACAGTAGTGATTCTTTTTAAATGATATCCTATTAAATAGATTATATGTAGGTATTTCACCTTTGCAGTACTAAAAATAATTGATAGATGTAACCAGCAACAAATTTACCAATAGGCACAGTAGGCCTGTCTCTAAAGGCTTTCCTGGGAGAAGAGCACCTGCTGAAGGGAAACCATACATATGAATACACTAAACATTTTGTATGTCTATGTAAATTGTGGGTATTTATTGGTTAATTAGGCACGCACAGTGCTCTAGGGGGGGGGGGGTGAAAGGAGTACACCCAGAGAGAGACAAGGGAAAGACCGAAGAGGGTGCTAGATGTTGTGCCGCCATATTCTGCTTTGTTTTGTAAGAGAAGTCAAACATTTTAAAGCCATAAAGGTGTCCTACTTGATGGGTTGAGTCTACTGACTACAGGCTTCTGAGATGTAATCCGATACTATATGTAAAAGGTATTTCGAGATTTCTCTGGCATTCGGGCACTGCCTGAGACTCCATACCAGAAGGACGGCCCGCTGTTCATATTGCACTGTAACTTGTTGTCATTTCATTGCAGGATCTTTAACCCATTCCCACTTTGGCCACTTTTGACCTTCCTGATAGAGCCTTATTTTTCAAATTTGACATGTGTCACTTTATCTGGTAATAACTTTGGAATGTTTTTACCTATCCAAACTATTCTGAGATTGTTTTCTCGTGACACCTTGGACTTTAAGTTAGTGGTAAAATTTGGTCGATACATTCAGTATTTAATTGTGAAAAACAGCAAAATTTTGTAAAAAATTCAAAAACTTGCATTTTTCTAAATTTCAATGTATCTGCTTGTAAGACAGGCAATTACACCACACAAAATTGTTGCTAATTAACATTTCCCATATGTGCACTTTAGATTGGTATCGTTTTTTGAACATCCTTTTATTTATTTTTTCTAGACCATTACAAGGCTTAGAACTTTAGCAGCAATTTCTCACATTTTCAAGAAAATGTCAAAAGGCTATTTTTACAGGTACCAGTTCAATTGTGAAGTGGCTTTGAGGGGCCTATACAATACAAACGGCACCCCTCAAAGTATTCAAAACAGCATTTAGAAAGTTTCTTAACTCTTGAGGGTAAGGCCACACGGTGCGGTGACGGTGCGTTTATGTTGCGTTTTTAAACTGCAGCAAGTCATTTTTCAATAAAAGTCAATGGTGAAAATTTGGTTATGGACAGACTGCTGCTATTATATTACAATGTGTTTTTAGTGCAGTTAATGTCCGACCGCATGCAGTTAATGACCGCGCTGCCAAAGTTGTTGCTGAACTGCTTGCGTTTTTGCTAACAGTTCTGCAATGCTTTATAATGAACTATATACTGGAAGTCCCTAACAAACTTCAACACGGGTGAAAACTATGTCCATCCATTATTTCCTTTAAAAACGCAACAGCACTGCAGCATTACAGAGACGCATGCGGTTTTCAAACGCAACAAAACCGCATCAACGACGCACCGTGTGGCCTTACCCTTAGGCGTTTAACAAGAAATAAAGTGTGTGGCCTTACCCTTAGGCGTTTAACAAGAAATAAAGCAAAGTGGAGGTGAAATTTACAAATTTAATTCTTTTTGCAGAAATTCATATTTAATAAAAAAAGAATCTGTAACACAGAAGGTTTTACCAGAGAAACACAACTCAATATTTATTGCCCTGATTCTTCAGTTCTTAGAAATATCCCACATGTGGCCTTAGTGTGGTAATGGACTGAATCACAGGCCAACGGAAGCAAAGGAGCATTGAGAGGATTTTGGGGCCTTCTTTTTATTAATTATATTTTAGGCACCATGTCAGGTTAGAAGAGGTCTTGCGATGCCAAAACAAAGGAAACACCCCAAAAAATACCCCATTTTGGAAACTACACCCACAAGGAATTCATCTAGGGGTGTAGTGAGCATATTGACCCCACAGGTTTCATACATTTTATTAGAATTTAGACGTGAAAATGAAACATTTAATTTTTTTCCAATAAGATGTAGTTTTAGCTAAACTAAAAACAACAATGTCCACAAGGAATAAAGAATAAAAAGCCCCCAATTTTAGTAAAGCAACTTCTCCGGAGTACGGAAATACCCCATATGTGCTCATAAACTGCTGTTTGGGCACACAGTAGGGTTCAGAAGGGAAGGAGCGCCATTTGGCTTTTGGAGTGCAGATTTTGCTGGATTAGTTTCTGGGCCCTATGTCGCATTTGCAGAGCCCCTGTGCAAACAAAACAGTGGAAACCACCCCAGAGGTGACCTCATTGTGGAAACTACACCCTTCACGGTATTCACCTAGGGGTGTAGTGAACATGTTAACCCCGCAGGTGTTTTTCAGAAATTAGTGTGCACTCAATGTTGCAGTGTGAAAATGGGAATTTTTCCATAGATATAGCAATATGTGGTGCCCGGCTGGTGCCACCATAACAAAGCAGCTCTCTAATTATTATGCTGTGTTTGCCTGTTTTAGAAACACCCCACACGTGGTGCTAATCTTTTGCCTGGACTATCGACAGGGCTCAGGATTGAATGAGTACCATGTGAAATTGAGGCCTAATTTGGCGATTTACAAAGTATTGGTTCACAAATGTAGAGGCTCTGATGTGAAATAATAAAAGAAACCCCTGAGAATTGACCCCATTTTGGAAACTACACCCCTCAAGGCATTTATTAAGGGGAGTTGTGAGCATTTTCACCCCACAGGTGAAGTGAATGCACTGCGGATGGTGCAAAGTAAAAATTTTAATTTTTCCCTAGATATGCCATTTCAGTGGCAAATATGTTGTGCCCAGCTTGTGCCACTGGAGACAATCACACCAAAAATTGTTCTCCCGGGTATGGTGATGCCATATATGTGGAAGTAAACAGCTGTTTGGGCACATTGTGGGGCTCAGGAGGGAGCGAGCGCCATTTGTCTTTTGGAGCGTGGATATTGCTTGGTAGTAGTTTTGTTTGGAGTTTTACTGGTATTTTAGTTTATAATGTGGGGCATATGTAAACCAGGCTGAGCACATCAGAGGCATAGTCTGGTGGTATAATAATGGGGTGTAAAAAAAACAATAATATTATCCATAGATGTGTGTTACGCTGTGAAGCAATCCTTTCTGCACAGGCCAGTGTCGCACTGATGAATGTCCTTCCTTATCACCCTTTTGGTCCACACTCCGCACCTTTGCAGTTTGGGGAATTTTGCTGGGAAGTGTTGTCCTGGTATAATACGGGCACCCTCGCTTCCAGCAGGTATGTTTGGGCCCTACCCTTCCTGGTTCCCTAATTTTAGGACATTGATAATTCGCCTCTTGAAACAGAAAAAACTTTCTCCTCAGGGATGCACAACTGCATTTTTTTCCTGACTTATTGGAGCCTTAATTTATTTGATTTTTTCATAGACGTAGTGGTATGATGGCTGTTTTTTTTGCGGGACGAGCTGTAGTTTTTATTGGTACCATTTTGGGTTACATGCGACTTTTTGATCACGTTTTATCCTATTTTTTGGGAGGCAAGGTGACTAAAAAACAGCAATTCTGGCATAGTTTCTTAGGTTTCTTTTATACTGCGTTTACCATGCGTTATAAATTACATGTTATGGATACATGCGACTTTTTGATCACTTTTTATTCCAATTTCTGTAAGGCAAAGCGACCAAACAAACAGAAATTCTGGCATTGTTTTTTTTTTATACGCCGCTCACCGCGTGGAATAAATAGCATAATATTGTTATAGTTCAGTTACAGTCGCGGTGATACCAAATATGTATGGTTTATTTATTTTTTTCAACAATAGAGGACTTGATAAGTGAAAAAGGGCGATTGTGTTTTATTTTATTACTTGAAACGTTTTTTGTATTTTTTTTAAATGTTTTTTTACACTTTATTTTTAGTCCCACTGGGGGACTTTAAGATAGTAGTGCAATGTATTAGATCTGTCAGTCATTCACTGACAGAAAGCCGATTAGCCTCCGGATGGGGCCTAATCGGCTTCCGTAATGGCAGAGCAGGAGGCCATTGTTAGGCCTCAAAACGACGGAACCCTTCCACAACGGGGACAAATGGAAACCACTGGCACCGGATCCGTCACCATTGATATCAAAGGTGATGGAAACAGAAACCTATGGTTTCCGTTTGTGTCAGTCAGGGCTCAATTCTGACAGAAAGCTCATATGGAACGGAGCCCTGACGCAGATGTGAACGAAGCCTAACTAACATTTATGGAAAGCGGTTTTTATTTGTATTCTGTTTCCTGCAGGTTTTGTAATCTGTAATCCTTTTCTGCTTGACAGGTCATGTGACCCTGCACTCTGACTCCACAATATCTGCTGCAGTTAATGTATTCACTTGGAGTCAATCCCCAACTTCCAGAGAACTACAGCTCTACGTGCCCTGCATCTAATTCCTCCCTGTTACTCTGAACTCCCATCTCCACTCTGCCTCACTGTCTTCACCTGTGCTGCAGCACAGAGCTGGCTCCAGATCGCCACGCCACCTCTCAGCTCCTCTCTGCATCACAGACCTGGTGCAGCCTGGGAGTTATAGGAAAGTAGCACCCACGTGCTACAGCGCAGGCACGCACAGGTGGCTGCTACCTGTGCCGTAAAGAAGGCCAGTGAGATATCCAAAATCGCGGAAAATTGGGGGAATTAGTGGTGGGGCAGAGGATGCCACAGTAGGGCTGATGTCTGTTCAGCATGTCTTTCGTATCTCTGGAAGGATAGAAAGTGTAAAGGGTTTTTTACACAGGATGATTATCGGGCAGAGTAGCGTTAATATAACACTCGTTACCGATTATTGCCCTGTGTAAACAGGGGAATGATCAGCAGATGAACGAGCAAACACTCGATCATCTGCTGTTTTTATCGTTTTAAAAAAGTTAAATATTATCGATGTCAGCAGCACATCTCCCTGTGTAAACAAGGGGACGCGCTGCCGACATAATAATAATGTGTGGGGACGAGCGATCGGAGTAATGACCGCTCGTCCCCATCCATAGCTGCCGACATAATAATAATGTATGGGGACGAGCGATCGGAGTAACAACCGCTCGTCCCCATCCATAGCTCCGTGTGACAGGAGCAAATGAGTGCCGATCAACTATGTCTCACTGATCGGCGCTCGCTGCACCGGCCGCTTATTGATTCTGTCAAAACGATGGAAGCCTTGCACAACGGAGACAAACAGAAACCATTGGGCACCAGATCCGTCACCATTGAAACCTATGGTTTCCGTTTGTGTCAGTCAGGGTCCCGTTCCGACGGAAAACTCAGATGGAACGTCGGAAAGGGACCCTGGCGCAGATGTGAATGAGACTCTCACCAGTTTATCAATTCACTATCTCCTAACTAATCGAATAGCCGCTACTAACCTAATAGGCGCTTTGCTGCTGAGAACTACAGTGTGATTTGTTTTATAAAACGTTTATTATTTGCAGTTATGAGAATTTTTCTAAATATGTAAATAAGCCTTTTTTTTAGACAAGTGGGAGGTAACAGCAGCGATTCCCCTGAGGTGGAGCCTCCTCATAACCTCTGACGCTGTCCTATCAGCATGAAGCTGCTTCACACAGTATGAGACACATTCTAGAGGGAAGGGGGATCACTTCAAACAGCCATATCTCGGGCTGTGGACCACCTAGAACCGCGGTTCTGGTGGTATATGAAAGAGGCCATATGACACCGGGATCGCAGTTCTAGGTGTGACAGAACGGGAAAAATAGCCAGTTGAAAACACATTCGGGAATGGAAGCTGTATACTATATGATCACACTGTGTTGCTGGGCAGGGAAGGGGGAGAAGCTGATTGGTCAGCGTCATACAGAAAAGATTACACCGCCCAGAGTGAAAAGAAAGAGTCACCTTCTATTTGGCTATTAGAGCCACATTAGCATATTTGGTAAAATGCTCATAACTTGGCAAAGAATAGACGTTTTTTAAAACAAATCTTACTGTAGTTATTAGTAACAAAGCGCCTATTAGAATATTAAGGAGATAGGGAATTGATAAACTGGTGACGGTGTCTCTTTAAACGGTTCCCGACCGCTCACTGTAAATTCACGTCGGCATTTTCTGGGCTCTGACGTGAATTCATGGTGGGTGTTAACAGAGCAATCAAGTGTCTCAGAATAGCGCTGACACCCGGATCGCGCTCTTAACACCTGCCTATGGTCCCGGAGACATGATCGGGACCTGATTGGTTCAGGTCCCGATCCTGTGATCACATGCAACTGGAAAGTTGCTATAACAAACTTTCCAGGGGACCGATTGCGGGTGTTGCCGTTGGTTGTCATGGAAATGGCCTCATAGGCAATGGTCCTCATAGGCTTCCTATCAGAGTGACACATCACACTGACAGTTTATAATACATTACACGACCTTTTTTTCCTATAATAAGTCTTTTATTATAGGAAAAAAATAAAAACGTTAAAAAAAGTACACGTATTTTGTATCACCGCGTTTGTAACGACCCAAAATATAAAGTTATTTTTCCCGCACGGTCAACACCGCAAGAAAAATAAGTAAAAAACAATGTGTGAATCACTCGTTTTTTGGTCACCACTCCTCCCAAAATATAGAATAAAAAGTGATCAAAAAGTCACATGTACACTAAAAGGCTATGTTCACACGGGGTCTTTTGCCGAGTTTTTTGACGCGGAAACCGCGTCGCAAAACTCGGCAGAAACGGCCCGAGAACGCCTCCCATTGATTTCAATGGGAGGCGTCGGCGTCTTTTTCCCGCGAGCAGTAAAACTGCCTCGCGGGAAAAAGAAGCGACATGCCCTATCTTCGGGCGCTTCCGCCTCCGACCTCCCATTGACTTCAATGGGAGGCAGGAGAAAGCGTGTTTTCTGCCCGCGGCGCTCAATGGCCGCGGGCGAAAAACGGCGCGATCATTGCTATTCACACGGAGTATTTTGGGGGAGGAATATCTGCCTCAAAATTCCGTTTGGAGCTTTGAGGCAGATATTCCTCCCCCAAAATACTCCGTGTGAACATAGCCAAATAGTACCAATAAAAACTATAACCTGTCCCGCAAAAAAACAAATCCTTACACAGCTTTTTTGACTGAAAAATAAAAAAGTTATTGTTCTCAATATGTTGGCAGAAAACATAAATTATTTGAGAGAAAAGTGATTTTATTGCGCAAATGCCACAAAACATAAAAAGACTATATACATATGGTATCACCGTAATCGTACCGACCTGCAGAATAAAATAAAATGTCATTTATAGTGCATGGTGAAAACTGTAAAAACAAAAAAAAGGACAAAAATCCTTGTCAGAATTGATGTTTTTTTTATCACCTTGCTTGCCAAAAAATGGAATAAAAAGTGATAAAAAAAATCGCATGTACCCTAAAATTGTAACAATGAAAACTACAGATTGTCCGGAAAAAAATAAGCACTCACACAGCTCTGGTGGAGAAAAAAGAAAAAAGTTCTGTCTCTCAGAATATAGCGACAGAAATTGTGAGCGTTCCAAAAGCGGATAAGGTTGGGCACCATTTATCAGTGCGACACCGGCCACATATCTATGAATTATTATTTATTTACCCCATTATTATACCCTCTTATTATACCCTGATGCACTCCACCCAGCTTACATACGCCCCCATATTCTAAACTGAAATACCAGTAATGATCGCTGGTTCAAGTCCCCTAGGGGGACTAATAAAATGTGCGAAAAAAAAAGTAAATAAAGTTATTAGTGAAAAAAAAACTAGATATATTTAAAGTCCAAAAAAAAACACTTTCCAATTTTTCCACTAAAGTGATGTAAAAATTAAAACAAATAAACACAATTGGTATCGCAGCATCTGAAAACTATTATAATATACCATTATTTAACAGTGAACGCCGTAAAAAACAAAGAATTGAAAACGCCAAAATTGCAGTTTTTTTGGTCACTTTAGCTTTTAAAATTTAAGTTGTCGTTTTTACCGTATGGTGAAAGCCGTAAAAACGAAACCCAAAAACAATGGAGGTATCGCAGCTTTTCCCAATTTCAGCCTGCAAAGAATTTTATTTTCAGTTTCCCAGTACATTAAATGGTACTTTAAATGGTGTCACTAGAAACTACAACTCCTCCCGCAAAAAAATAAGCCCTCACACCACTCTATTGACAGAAAAAGTAAAAACTTTATGGCTCTTGGAAAGCAGGGAGGGAAAAACTAAAATGAAAAAGCAAAAAATGTCCTGACAGGGTTAATTAATTTCTAATGAAAAAACATTTATGAAACGTTCAGGGGGCTTTTTCTCCTTTATCCTTTGTGAAATGAAAAAATGCAACATTTTAGTGGAAAAAGTTTTGATATTAATTTTCACGGCCTAAGGCCGGATTCACACGAGCGTCTGCGTTTTGTGCACAAAAAAAAACGCGTCGTTTTGCACGCGCAAAAGGCACTTAACAGGTCCGTGTGTCAGCAGCATATGATGCGTGGCTGCGTGATTTTCGTGCAGCCGCCATCATAATGACACTGTTTGTATGTTTCTAAACAAAAAAGCATGTGGTGCTTTTCTGTTTTCATTCATACTTTTTACTGCTCTTGCGCGAATCACACGCGTCACACGGAAGTGCTTCCGTGTGCTGCGCGTGATTTTCACGCACCCATTGACTTCAATGGGTGCGTGATGCGCGAAAAGCGCACAAATATAGGACATGTCGTGAGTTTTACGCAGCGGACACACGGTGCGTAAAAATCACTGACTGTCTGAAAGGCCCCATTGACTAACATAGGTCCGTGCAAGGCGCGTGAAAATCTAATTCTAATAAATTCTGCAAAAGACCTGTGGGGTCTAAATGCTCACGATACACCTAGAAACATTCCTTAAAGAGAACCTGCCACCAGCATTTCACCTATTAAACCAGCAATACCTGGTGATAGTGGGTGAAAAATCATTTCTATATAACCTATAATTGTCTTCTTAGTCGGCTCTGTAGCTTTAGTATTCAGCTTTTTAGTGTTCCCACACGTAGGCTAATGAGCATAAAAGAGTCAGATCTTCATTTGAAAAGAGTCAAATCTTCGTTTCTCAAGTCTTTCACAGTTTACCCCGCCTCCTTACTTTTGAGTGACATCTCCTCGCCTTCCCCCAGCACACAAAATCCTGCGCTTTGGCATTGATGTCCTCTTCTTGGGTGGACACTGGATTATTACAATATAAGGCACGAAATGTTTGCAGACCGTTATTTACAGTTGGAGGAGGAGTTTAGGAGAGGGGATAACGGCAATGAACTTTTGATAGCAGCGGCCAGTGAGGGGTGAGGAGAGTTCAATAGGTGAAATGCTGGTGACAGGTTACCTTTAGGGGTGTACTTTCCTCAATGGGGTCAGTTTTGGAGTGTTTCCATTGTTTTGGTACCTCAGGGGCTTTGCAAATGCAAAATGGCACCCGAAAACCATTCCAGCTAAATTTGAGCTGCAAAAGCCAAATAGCGCTCTTTCCCTTCTGAGCTTTGCCATGGGTCCAAACAGCAGTTTATTACCACATATGGCGTATTGCTGTTATTACGAGAAGTTACGTTACAAATTTTTTCTTCTTTATTCATTGTAAAAATTCAACACTTCTATATTTTTTCAGAAAAACAGGAAATTTGCATTGTCACAGACTAACTCCAATATATATTGCAAAAGTCCTGTGGGGTCAAGATGCTAACTATACCCCTAGATAAATTCTTTGAGGGGTGTAGTTTCCAAAACAGTGTCACTTTTGGGGAGTTTCCACTGTTTTGGCACCACTCAAGACCTCTTTAAACCTCACATGGTGCCTAAAATATATTCTAAAAAAAGGAGGCCCCAAAATCCACTTGGTGCTCCTTTGCTTCTGAGGCCTGTGTTTCAGTCCATTAGCGCATTAAGGCGGATATTTATAAAAACTGAAGAATCTGGGCAATAAATATTTAGTTGCGTTTCTCTGGTAAAACTTTCTGTGTTACAGAAAAAACTGTATTACAAATTAATTACGGGAAAAAAAAATTACATTTGTAAATTCCCCCTCTACATTGCTTTAATTCCTGTGAAACGCCTAAAGGGTTAAGAAACTTTCTGAATGCTGTTTTGAATACTTTGAGGGGTGGAGTTTTTTAAAATGGGGTGATTTATGGGGTATATCTAATATATAAGGCCCTCAAAGCCACTTCAGAACTGAACTGGTCCTTGAAAAAATAGCCTTTTTAAATTTTCTTGAAAATGTGAAAAATTGCTGCTAAAGTTCTAAGTCTTGTAACGTCCTAGAAAAATAACAGAATGTTCAAAAAATGATGCAAGCATAAAGCAGACATGTGGAATATGTGAAATAGTAACTATTTTGTGTGGTATGACTATCTATTTTACAAGCAGATACATTTAAAATGATAAAAATCATAATTTTTGCAAATTTCACAAATAAGCAATGAATATTGACCACATTTTTCAACTCACATAAAGTACAATATGTCACAAGAGAACAATCTCAGAATTGCTTGGATAGGTAAAAGCAGTCCAGAGTTATTACCACATAAAATGACACGTCAGATTTGAAAAAATGGGGCTGGTCCTGAAGGCCAAAATGAGCTCAATCCTGAAATCTAAAGCCCCATTACTCTTTTGCATGGTAAAATATGTGCATGTTGGTGACAAGAAAGTATATCTTGCATGTGAAAAGGAGCAAATCTGCCTACAATCAGGTGGTTAGGAATTTGTGGCGTTATGAGTGCTAACTTAAACATATACAAATCTACTTTTGTGCAATAATAGTAATACTTTTCTTTGTATTGCAATAGGGCAAATGTTTTCTATAGGGTCCACATGGGGAAGGAGCAGTGTAAATGCCATAGGAAAGCTGCATGAGCAAACATTCCAATGGACATCTCTCTTTTGAAGTTACCACACACAATTCGGCAACATATTTAATATATCATATATGACAGTTGAATAAGTAAAATAAAACATATTACACATTCTTAGTATTGTTTTGTTATTTATCATTTCATAAAAATATACAGTTCTGAAGACCCGTCGTGCATTGTGTGCGACATCAACTAAATTGCATTTGGCGTTCCAATTCACCCCAAAGGTGTTCGATGGGGATGTTGTCAAGGCTCTGTGTAGACTACTCAAGTTCTTCCACACCAAACTCGCCAAATCATGACTTTTTGGGCCTTGCTTTGTGCACTGTGGCACAGTCATGCTGGAATACAAAAGGTCTTTCCCTAAACTGTTACCACAAACTTGAACGCATACAATTGACCAGAATATCTTTGTATGCTGCAGCATACAGAGGATACATGCAATAGAGGATAGGCTTTTGCTTTAGCAGTCCGTGTCCCGCTCTGTGAGTTTTCCTAGGCTACTTCTTCATGGCTGAGCTGTTGTTAGTACTTGATGCTTCCACTTCACAATAGAAGCACTTATAGTTGAGCGGGGGCAAATCAGAAATTTTATGAACTGACTTAGGAAAAAGGTGCCATAATATGACAGATCCTATTTTGAAGTTCCTCAGCTCTTCGATATGACCCATACTACTAGCAATATTTGTCTATGGAGATTAAATAGCTGTGTGCTTGATTTTATGCACCTATTTGCAATGGGTGTGGCTGAAACACATGGACTTAAATATTAGGAGGGTATTCCACATATCTTTGGCCATATAGTGTACATTATATTTATTCACACTATTAGCATTAGGTTCTACAGTTGCAAGAAAAACACAGTGAACCCTTTGGCATTACCTAGATCCATTACTAATAAAATGTGGTCTGTTTGTCTATAATTGTGACTTAGATAACAAACACAATCTAACTAAACTAATAACACAAACAGTTGTACTGTTCATGTCTTTTATTAAGGACATTGGGTAAAAATCCACAGTGCAGGAAGAGAAAATAAGTAATATGCTGTGTTAATCACTTCTCCAAGAACTAATTGCCAAAAGGTGTTTTAAATTAAGGAGATGAGATTGGAAGTGTGGGTTTCACAGGTGCTATGCCCATTAACCCCTTGCTGACATTTGACGTACACTCCATACAGCACGCTCCATACTAGGAGGGGTCCGCTACATGTTACAGCCGACACTTCACTGCAACGAGCGGGATCCCGCTAGTTTAACCCCTTAGATGCCGCGGTCAATAGCGACCACAATATCTAAGCCTTTAGAAAGGGAGGAGCGATGCCAGAAGATTATTCTCCAGACAAGTAAGATGGTGTTTATTATTTTCTCAATTAAATTTTGTGATTACTTATAGACCTGGATCAAAGAATGGTAAAGCTGAGGCCAAATCCACACAGAAAGACAAGCATGACAGCAAAATTATATCTGAAAATAACTACGTAGGGGCTGCTAATTTAAAAGAAATACTGAATCTACTTAAGGATTCATATGAACATGACTCATTGCTCAATAATTCTCCAAGGAATGGCAACCTATCCTACAAAGATGGATTCTGGATGCGACATCATTATTTGTATGTACTGTTTTGATTGTTTGATCTTCTTCATTTTCCATTGTGTAAGTTGCAGATGTTTTATTCTGTGATTGTCATAGTTAGCAATACATTTTAATATTCTCTTCTATGTACCTGTAACAGCACAACTTGGTGTTCTAAAATTAGTGCATGATTTTAAGCAGGCTGGACCCTTAGGCATTTAATAGACTCGAGAACTTATTTTCCATTCCTGTTGGTGGTCAAACTTTAAAAAGGATGTCCAAAAATATGTTTCTTCATGTGCCGTTTCTGCTCAAAAAAGAACTCTACGCTCTTCTCCTTTAGGTTTGCTAAGCCACTCCCCATTTCATCTCACCCACGGGGGTCAGTTGCAATGGATTTTGTGGTTGACCTATCTCCTTCCAAAGGAATGAATACCATCCTGGTTGTCATAGATCAGGGGTCTCAAACTCGGCCGGGTAAGTGGGCCACATATATAAAAAATGTGAAGTTGACGGGCCGCATTACTTTCAAATTTGATACAATACAAGATTATTGTTAATCAATTAGTCATTTGAACTACCATAATAACACTACATACCTATAATACTACATTACCATAAACATACTACATTACTATAATAATACTACATTACTATAATAATACTACATTATTGTAATAATACTACACTACTATAACAATAGTACATTAATGTAGAGGAAAAGTGATCCAGCGCTGATGTTAGTTTAAAAGGGAAATGAGAGTCCCATGTTTATTGGAGAAAATTTTAGTAAAAATAGAACGGGAGACGCAGTCCCAAAGTGCAAGTAGTTAGGGTATATGCCCCAAGCCTACGCGTTTCAAACGCGGTCTGCGTTCTTAATCATGGCAAGAAAGAGTACATTACTATAACAATACTACATTACTATAATAATACTACATTACCATAATACTACATTACTACATTACTATAACAATACTACATTACTATAATAATACTACATTACTATAACAATACTACATTACTACAATACTACATTACTATAATAACACTACTACATTACCATAACACTAAATTACTATAATAATACTACATTACTATAACAATAATACTACAATACTATAATAATACTACATTACTATAACAATACTACTGTAATGATGGGGATAGGGAAACCTACAAGTGAGCCCTAATCTACCCGCCACTCAGTCCCTGCCTACTTGCAACGACCCGCCCTAGGCGACGGGGTACAACTGGGCGACGGTCCCTACACTCAATAGGTGCACGACAGACAAACAGACAAGGGTACAAAGAAGCAAGGGAAATAGGGACGTTGCCCACGGAACACCGTGAGCAACAAGCAAGGTGAACGAGCCGAGTCAAACCAGGAGATGAGCGAGGTACAAATACGCAGAGCAGAAGAGTGGTCAGAAAAGCCAAGGTCAATCACAAGCAGAGGATAAGTAGTTCAAGAAGCTGCAGCAGGGCCAGGAAACCAACAGAGAAGAATCACAAGCAAGGAGGAACAGGAAAGGCAGGTATAAATAGACAGAGGGCGGGAGCTAGCTCCGTCTGGCCAGGCTGTGATAGGCTCTCCCACTCCTAAGCCTGCCATCCTGAGTGGTGGAAGATGGAGTCAGTCTCACAGACATAGAAGCAGGTGCAGACTGATTACCTATGGGCGTTGACACAGAAGCTGTGCCTGGCAGATCCTTTATAGTACCCCCCCTTTATGAGGGGCCACCGGACCCTTTCTAGGTGGACCTGGTTTATTGGGGTAACGAAGGTCACCATTACCCCAGCGTAAAAATCTCGGGCGGGTACCCAAGTCCTCTCCTCAGGCCCGTATCCTCTCCAATGGACCAGGTACTGGAGGGAGCCTTGGACCATCTTGCTGTCCACAATCTTGGCCACCTCGAATTCTACCCCCTAAGGGGTGAGAACAGGGACCGGAGGTTTCCTCGAGGGAGCCAAGGACGGGGAGCAGCGTTTAAGGAGGGAGGCATGAAACACGTCGTGTACTCGAAAAGATGGGGGCAACTCCAGTCGGAAGGAGACAGGATTGAGGACTTCAATGACCTTGTACGGCCCTATAAACCGGGGAGCAAACTTCTTGGACGGGACTTTAAAGTGCAAATTTTTTGACGATAGCCACACCAGATCCCGACCATAAACAAGGGGTTAGCAGAACGTCTTCTATCTGCCTGAGTTTTTTGTATACTCTGGGACGCCTCTAGGTTCTTCTGAACCTGGGCCCAGACCGTGCACAGTTCCCGATGAACGACCTCTACCTCGGGATTGTTGGAACTACCAGGTGAAACGGAGGAGAACCGTGGATTAAACCCAAAATTACAGAAAAAGGGGGAGACCCTTGACGAGTTACTGACCCGGTTATTAAGGGAAAATTCGGCGAGGGGAATGAATGAGACCCAATCATATTGACAGTCAGAGATAAAACACCTTAAATATTGTTCTAGAGACTGATTAGTCCTCTCAGTTTGGCCATTAGTTTCAAGATGGAAGGCAGAGGAGAAGGACAGATCAATCTCCAACTTTTTACAGAAGGCTCTCCAAAACAATGAAACAAATTGTACCCCTCTGTCAGAAACAATATTGACAGGGACCCCATGGAGACGCAGGATGTGTTTGACAAACAAGGTAGCTAACGTCTTAGCATTGGGTAGTTTCTTGAGGGGCAGAAAGTGGCACATCTTACTGAAGCGGTCTACTACAACCCACACCACCGACTTGCCTTGAGATGGAGGCAAATCGGTGATAAAATCCATGGAGATATGGGTCCAAGGTTTCTGGGGAATGGGCAAAGAACGTAGTAAGCCCACTGGTCGGGACCTGGGAGTCTTGGACCTAGCACAAACTTCACAAGTGGCGACGTAGGCCTTTACCTCTTTAGGCAACCCAGGCCACCAATAGTTTCTGGCAATGAGGTGCTTGGTACCAAGGATGCCTGGATGACCAGATAGTGCGGAGTCATGATTTTCCCTAAGTACCCTTAGCCGGAATTGCAAGGGAACAAACAGCTTGTTCTCAGGAAGGTTCCCGGGAGCTGAACCTTGATCAGTCGCAATTTCAGAGACTAAATCAGAATCGATAGAGGAAATGATTATACCTGGAGGCAAAACGCAACTAGGATCTTCCTCCGAAGGAGGGCTGGCCATGAAGCTACGCGACAGTGCATCAGCCTTAATATTTTTAGACCCAGCCCTATAGGTGACCAAAAAGTTGAATCTGGTAAAAAACAACGCCCATCGAGCTTGTCTAGGGTTTAGCCTCCGGGCAGTATCTAGGAAAACCAGATTCTTGTGGTTGGTAAGGACCGTTACCTGGTGCCTAGCCCCCTCCAAGAAGTGGCGCCACTCTTCAAATGCCCATTTAATGGCTAAGAGTTCGCGGTTGCCAATATCATAGTTACTCTCAGTGGGCGAAAACTTCCTGGAGAAGTAGGCACAGGGACGGAGATGGGTGAGGGACCTGGTACCCTGGGACAAGACAGCCCCCACTCCCACCTCGGACGCATCAACCTCCACGATAAATGGCTCCATTTGGTTGGGCTGAACCAACACCGGGGCCGAGATAAAGCATTTCTTAAGGACCTCAAAAGCCTGGACAGCCTCAGGAGGCCAGGGGAGGAGATCAGCACCTTTGCGAGTGAGATCCGTAAGAGGCTTAGCGATGACCGAGAAGTTAGCAATAAATCTCCTGTAATAATTAGCAAACCCCAGGAAGCACTGTAACACCTTCAGGGAGGCAGGTTGGACCCATTCCGGGGAATTCATGAGGAGTGAGGATTTGACCCAAAAATTGTATCTCCTGCACCCCAAACACACATTTTTCGGTTTTCGCAAACAGTTTGTTTTCCCGAAGGACCTGGAGCACCTTTCTGACATGCTCAATGTGGGAGGACCAGTCCTTGGAAAACACCAGTATGTCATCAAGGTACACTACAAGAAATATCCCCAGGTAATTTCTCAAAATCTCATTTATGAAATTCTGGAAGACCGCAGGGGCAAAAGTTCCCTGGAGGGCAGTGTGGGCACTGGTTTGCCAGCTGGTGTGTTGACTACAGTAATTTTCCTAAATGTAATAGGTCTGATAGTATTTATATCACTAGTATTGGTAATAGATTTATGTCTGGATTCAGGCAGATGCAGTCTTCCACTCATCCCCCTCTTTGATGCGGATAAGGTTATAGGCCCCCAGTAGATCAAACTTAGAGAACCATTGGGCCCCCTGAACCTGATTAAAGAGATCAGGAATCAAAGGAAGGGGATACTGGTTCCTTACAGTGACCTTATTCAAGTTTCGGTAGTCAATGCATGGCCTAAGACCACCATCCTCCTTCCCTACGAAGAAGAAGCCAGCACCTACCGGAGAAGTAGAGGGGCGAATGTAAACCTTGGCCAGGCATTCCTGGATATACTCTCTCATGGCTTCACGTTCAGGACAAGAGAGATTAAATATCCTACCCTTAGGGAGCTTAGCTCCTGGTACCAAATCGATAGCGCAATCGTATTCTCTATGAGGAGGTAACACTTCGGAGGCCTCCTTAGAGAAAACATCAGCGAAGTCCTGAACAAACTCAGGTAGCGTGTTCACCTCCTCAGGGGGAGAAATAGAATTAACAGAGAAACATGACGTCAAGCATTCATTACCCCATTTGGTAAGGTCCCCAGTATTCCAGTCAAACCTGGGATTATGCAACTGCAACCAGGGAAGGCCTAAAACCAAATCGGACGATAATCCCTGCATCAACAGTACAGAGCACTGCTCCAAATGCATGGAGCCAACAAGGAGTTCAAAAACAGGGGTATGCTGTGTAAAATAACCATGAGCAAGAGGAGTGGAGTCAATACCCACTACCGGGACAGGTTTAGGCAAAACAATCAAAGGCATAGCTAGAGACATAGCAAATTCCACAGACATGATATTAGCAGAAGACCCTGAATCCACGAAGGCACTGCCGGTAGCAGACCTACCACCAAAAGAGACCTGAAAGGGAAGCAAGATTTTATTACGCTTCATATTTACGGGAAATACCTGTGCACCCAAGTGACCTCCCCGATGATCACTTAGGCGCGGAAGTTTTCCGGCTGCTTGTTCTTACGCCTAGGACAGTTGTTCACTTGATGCTTGTCATCCCCACAGTAGAAGCAGAGACCATTCTTCCTGCGGAACTCTCTACGTTGTTGGGGGGACACAGAGGCCCCGAGTTGCATAGGTACCTCCGAGTCTTCCGTGGAAGAACGAAGCAACGGAACCTCGGGAGGCATCATGGGGGAGTCAGAGGAGAAAACACAAAAACGTTCAAGTCGTCGTTCCCTGAGACGTCGGTCAAGTCGTACCGCTAAAGCCATAACCTGGTCTAGGGAGTCAGAAGAGGGATAGCTAACTAGCAGGTCTTTCAGGGTGTTCGACAGACCCAACCTAAACTGGCACCTTAAGGTAGGATCATTCCACCGAGAAGCTACGCACCACTTCCGAAAGTCAGAACAATACTCCTCAACAGGTCTCTTACCCTGACGTAAGGTCACCAGCTGACTCTCGGCAAAGGCAGTCTTGTCAGTCTCGTCATAAATGAGTCAGAGAGCAGAAAATAAAAGATCAACGGAGGAAAGTTCCGGAGCGTCAGGAGCCAAGGAGAAGGCCCATTCTTGGGGCCCTTCCTGGAGCCGGGATATAATTATACCCACCCGCTGGCTCTCAAAACCTGTGGAGTGGGGCTTTAAGCGAAAATAGAGCCTACAACTCTCCCGAAAGGAGAAAAAAGTCTTCCGGTCCCCTGAGAACCGGTCAGGCAACTTGAGGTGGGGTTCAAGAGGTGAGGTGAGGGGCACTACGATGGTAGCATCAGGCTGGTTGACCCTCTGAGCCAGGGCCTGGACCTGTAGGGAGAGGCCCTGCATTTGCTGAGCCAGGGTCTCAAGGGGGTCCATAGTAGTGTCAGGAACCAGGGTAGACTAGGTATATGGGCTTGTGATTATGTAATGATAGGGAAACAGACAAGTGAGCCCTAATCTACCCGCCACTCAGTCCCTGCCTACTTGCAACGACCCGCCCTAGGCGACGGGGTACAACTGGGCGACGGTCCCTACACTCAATAGGTGCACGACAGACAAACAGACAAGGGTACAAAGAAGCAAGGGAAATGGGGACGTTGCCCACGGAACACCGTGAGCAACAAGCGAGGTGAACGAGCCGAGTCAAACCAGGAGATGAGAGAGTTACAAATACGCAGAGCAGAAGAGTGGTCAGAAAAGCCAAGGTCAATCACAAGCAGAGGATAAGTAGTTCAAGAAGCTGCAGCAGTGCCAGGAAACCAACAGAGAAGAATCACAAGCAAGGAGGAACAGGAAAGGCAGGTATAAATAGACAGAGTGCGGGAGCTAGCTCCGTCTGGCCAGGCTGTGATAGGCTCTCCCACTCCTAAGCCTGCCATCCTGAGTGGTGGAAGATGGAGTCAGTCTCACAGACATAGAAGCAGGTGCAGACTGATTACCTATGGGCGTTGACACAGAAGCTGTACCTGGCAGATCCTTTACAACTACATTACTATAACGATACTACAGTACTATAATAATACATTACTATAATACTACATTACTATAATAATACTACATTACTATAACACTACATTATTATAATAATACTACATTACTATAATAATACTACATTACGATAATAACAGCGCTAGGTTTAAACATAACGAAGATTTGCGAGTTTGCTCCACATTCTTATTTCAACAATCCAGTTTTACAGTGTCGCTAAATGCAGTCCGGTGGCTCAGTTGGCTGTGTATGGCAGGCACACAAATGTCAAGATTAGGCAGCCCCTTTTTAGATAGTGCCACAGAGCCCTCTATAGATAATGCCACAGTGCCCTCCGTCGATACTGCCACAGTGCCCTCTGTAGATGCCACAGTGCCCACTATAGATAATGCCACAGTACCCTCTGTAGATAATGCTACAGTGCCCTCTGTAGATAATGCCACACACCCACCCGTAGATAATGCCACAGTGCCCTCTTTAGATAATTGCACAGTGGCCTCTGTAGATAATGTCACAGTGCCCTCTGTAGATGCTGCCACAGTGCCCTCTGTAGATGGTGCCACAGTGCCCTCTGTAGATGCTGCCACAGTGCCCTCTGCAGAAGCTGCCACATTGCCCTCTGTAGATAATGCTGCACACACCCTTTGTAGATAGTGCCACACACCCGCCCAGTAGATGGCTTCATTGGGGCTCCCTCTAGGAGTGGAATCCCCAGCCAGAGTGTTGCCGACGCTTTGGCCGGGGATTCCTCTGCTGGAGGAGCCCCTGACATCAGTGTCCATACATATATGGCCAGAGATGTCAGGGGCAACCCCAGAGCTGGAGTCCCGGGCAGAGCGCTAATAGCGCTTCTACTGGGACTCCAGCTGTGCACCCAACATCACTGTCCAGCTCTGGGGAAGCCCTAGACATTGCTGTCCATATATAGACAGCGATGTCAGGGAATTCCACAGAGTCCCGGAGCAGAGCCTACACTAGCGCTCTGCCCGGGACTCTGGCTCTGGGGAAGCCCCAGACATTGCGTGTCCATACATTGACAGTGATGTCAGGGGATTCCACAGAGTCCCGGAGCGGAGCCTATACTAGCACTCTGCCCAGGACTCTGGCTCTGCGGAAGCCCCAGACATCGCGTTTCCATATATGGACAGCGATGTCAGGGGATTCCACAGATTGCCGGAGCAGAGCCTATACTAGCGCTCTTCCCGGGACTCCACTCTGGGGAAGACCCTGACAACACTTTTCTATATATGGACAGCGATGTAAGGGATTTCCACAGAGTCCCGGAGCGGAGCCTATATTAGCACTCTGCCCAGGACTCTGGCTCTGCGGAAGCCCCAGACATCGCGTTTCCATATATGGACAGCGATGTCAGGGGATTGCACAGATTGCCGGAGCAGAGCCTATACTAGCGCTCTTCCCGGTACTCCACTCTGGGGAAGACCCTTACAACACTTTTCTATATATGGACAGCGATGTAAGGGATTTCCACAGAGTCCCGGAGCAGAGCCTATACTAGCGCTCTGCCCGGGACTCCGACTCTGGGGCCAGAGATGTCAGGGGCAACCCCAGAGCTTGAGTCCCGGGCAGAGCGCTGATAGCGCTCCTACTGGGACTCCAGCTGTGCTCCCAATATCACTGTCCAGCTCTGGGGAAGCCCTAGACATTGCGTGTCCATACATGGACAGAGATGTCAGGGGATTCCACAGATTGCCGGAGCAGAGCCTATACTAGCACTCTGCCTGGGACTTCGCTCTGGGGAAGACCCTGACAACACATTGTCCATATATGGACAACGATATAAGGGAATTCCGCAGAGTCCCGGGGCAGAGCCTATACTAGCGCTCTGCCCGGGACTCCCACTCTGGGGAAGCCCCAGACATTGCATGTCCATATATGGACAGCAATATCAGGGGATTCAACACCGTCCCGAAGCCTATACTAGCACTCTGCCCGGGATTCTGGCTCTGGGGAAGCCCCAGACATCGCGTTTCCATATATAGACAGCGATGTCAGGGGATTCCACAGAGTCCCGGAGCGGAGCCTATACTAGCGCTCTGTCCGGGACTCAGCTCTGGGGAAGACCCTAACAACACTGTCCATATATGGACAGCGATGTCAGGGAATTCAACAGAGTCCAGGAGCAGAGCCTATAATAGCGGCTCTGTGTCCCGCGGGCCGTAGATGACAGCCTCATTTTATTCCAATCAAGGGAATACCCACTGCAGAGCAAAATGCTGAACTAATGATTTGGGAAGTATTCAAATGACTTGGAATTCCAGATAATGTGGTCTCTGATTGACAGTTCACTTCTAATTTCGGGAAAAGATTTTGCTCTACTCTTGGGATAAGATTAAATGTGTCATCTGCCTTTCATCCCCAATCAAGTGGACAAACAGAAATAACTAATCAAACTCTTGAACAGTAACTTCTATGCTTCATTAGTTCAGGATGACTGGTTAACAGGGTGACAGGCTTACTTACCTGAGTAAGCTGAGTTTCCATATACTGTAATAGCACAAAACCTTAATAGTCCTTTCTATGCGAATACAGATCACCCCTTTATTCCTGATTTACCAATTTCTACCTCTTTTCCAGCATTGACTGAACTCTTGCCACCATTACAAAAGGTTCAAGATCAGATTGTTGAGAGTTTGAACGATGTTCGAAGCAAATTTTAAAAAGCTGTTGATAAACACTGGAAAGCTACTCTTTTTTTTTTCATGTAGGGGACAAAGTGTGGCTTTCCACCGAAAAAATTGAAACTGAATATGCCTTCTTCCAAACTTGGTCAGCAATACATTCGGCCATTTAAAATTTCTGCTTGAATTAATTACGTTACTTTTTGTTCCAAACTTCCTGGGACTACAAAGGTGCATCTTGTTTTCCATTACTCTCTTTTTTTAAGCCATTTCAGGAAAATCTTTTTCCAGACCGCAATTGGCACCAGCAGTAAATGTGCAAGGTGAAGATAAATATATTGTTGATATGAATATATTCCAGAATGAGCTGCAGTACTTGATCCATTGGAAGGGGATGGCTCATAGGAGAATTCTTGGGAACAAGGAAACAATATTCTTGCTTCTAGGCTAACAAAATAATTTCATCAGATATATTCTAACGAGCCAGCCCCTAGGATGTCCAGAGGACATCCTGGAAGAAGGGGAGTACTATCAGGATTTGAACCCACCTAGAGACTTCTGTGTCCAAGGCAATAGCTTTTCTCATTACACCATCAAGGATGATGGACATCTCCATTTCTGAATCTGTTGTCACGCTTTTCTTGATTCTTGCCTCTTTGGATCCCTTAATTAGTTTTACCCTTTTGACTTGCTATAAAAGTCTAGCCCTTGCACTTCCTGGTTGTCAAACTTTTGAGATTCCTGTCTGTAGTTTAGTTCCTTGCTGCCGCTATATAAACTGTTCCTGATCATTTGTGTACCGGACTGTTTCCTGACCCCGTCTCTGCCTCACGCTACAATCTGTTGCCGCTTATCTGTGTACTGAACTTGGAACTGTTTCCTGACCACATTTTTGTCTCATACTACAAACTTTTGTCGCTTATCTGTGTACTGAACCAGGACATTTACTGGACTAGTCTTGCTATTAGCACCCTGCTGCCTTATCATTTCAGCCACTGGAATCCGAATCTGCTACAGAACTTGACAAACAGAGAGAACAGTCCCAAGCCACGCAATGGCACATAGAGAATTCTCAGTCCAGGTTCTTTAATTGAGTACTGTCTAAGAACCCCTTTAACAAGTTGAATCAACAGTTTAACAATTCTTCTCACATGAACTGCTTGAAGTCACTTAACACTTCAAAAGGGTATTGGAAATGTGCCTTTTTGTCCAAATTCACTCTTATCTGCCAAGATGAAGAGTAAAGTTCTAGGTCCCTATGGCCCCACTAGCTCACTCAAAAAAATTGCAGCATTTTCTTACGGATTATGTGGCGCATTCCTCTAAAGGGCAATGACTCTCAATCTGCCCAATCTTTCTAGTCTAGGAAGATTTGCTGGCTCCACAGCTGCCTCCCTGGGACGTTCCCTGGCCCACTACTCAATCCTTACATGCAGCAGGTCCTACTCTTCTCACACGCAGTCACTGCCACACACCGCGGTGGCCTCCTTCCTTTTTCACTTTTTTTTTTTACTCAATGGGCCCTCCCCTCTTTACAGTGTAGTTCTGCAAAGCGCCGCTGTGTTTAAATACCTTCCCCTCCTCTCATCGAGAGGAGACCCTTCACCCACCATAACCGAGCATCAGTGTCATGACGAGTGGTGCGCTGGGAGCGCCGTCGTAATTACAACCTAGACGCCAGAGAGGCTACGGAGTCTTCTCCCTCCCAATTCATGAGCTAAACTTCGCACTCAGCAGCACCACACAAGCGGATGGGAAGACAACCAACGGGGACACACAGGACTGGTACAAAAGGGAAAGACACAAACAGCATTAGCGGCACACTACAATTACACTACCACCCCTATTACGCTGCTGTCCAAAAAACAATTGCAGTCTGTCTCAAGTATTTCCAGAGACCACCTGGATGTTCCACAATGCTTCTGTAAAATGTTCTATGGACAGATAAGACAAAAGTAGATCTTTCTAGCCCAAATGCACAACACTATGTTTTGAGGGAAAAGAACACTGTACACCAATACTAAACCTCATCTTAACTGTGAAGTATAGTGGAGGGAACATCATGGTTTGGGGCTGTTTTGATGTCTCAGGGCCCGGACATTGAGGGGATAATGAATTTAAAGATGTATGTAAGATATGTAATAGAATACAGGGGCAGCATTCTAGGACCTCAAGCTGAAGAGAAGTTAGGTGATGCAACAATACAATGACCAAAAGCACACAAGAAAATCAACTAAAGAGTGGTTAAAAAAATGTGTGTTTTGGAATGGCCAAGTCAGAGTCCTGACCTTAACGCTATCGAGATCTTGCAGTATGACCTGAAGAGGGCTGTGCACACAAGAATCCCAGAAACTAGAACTAAATTCCTCCTCAATGTTGTGCAAAGCTTATTTGCAGCTACAGGAAATGTTTGGTAGAGGTGATTGATGCTAAAGGGGGATCTACAGGTTATTAAATTCAATATTTATTTCTAATATGCACTGTATAAACCCACTGTATTTATGTATTATGTTTGCATCTGTTAATCTTTACAAATTGTGTTATGTCTTATAATTAGCTATATGATGTACAGGGCCGATTTTAGACAAAGTGTGGCCCTGGGCAAAGTTAAAAGTGGGGCCGCAAATGCTTAATTACTGTATCAGTAATGAAGTCAATTCAGTAGGCGGTGTGCAGAGAACTGCATCGCTGATTTCTATCGTGTCCAGGGAAAAAATTAACTTGCACAAAAAAATGATCTATATACATATACAGTTATTACATCATACAACTAAACCGGATGAAATATTACCTGCATACTGTTACCGAACACAACTCACTATTATAAGACCAATATTACCAATAATAACACACTATAATGTCCAAATAATACCACCACAGCACAACCCTATAGTGACTGAATAAAAACCATTATACAAAGACCATTATTAAAACCATATAGTGACCATATAGTGGTGGATGCCAGTTATACACAGGAGCTCTGCAAACAATATGAGTGATTACAGCACATTTATATCCAGTGACTCACAGGTGATGTTTTCTCTGATTAGAGTCGTTCACTTTTCTTTTTTTCTCTCCATCCGGCCCAGAGCAGTGTGACAACAACTTATTCTAGCCACGATTCGTCTCTGCAGAATTTGACACACAGACATGTTGGTTTCGTGCTTTTCCAGCATCCTCCCCACCTATACCCCATCCTCTAAACAAACTCATAATCCACAGTGCCCCAGATGGTAATAATAATCTCTCAGTGCTTGACACAATAAAAGTGCCCTATCAGTAACCATGCCCTCTTTGTGCCCCCTGTACATAGTGCCACAGTATCCCCTGTAGATAGTGCCACAGCCAGCCCCCTGTAGATAGTGCCACACAGCCCCCTTTGTAGATAGTACCACACACAGCCCCCCCTTGTAGATAGTGCCACACACAGCCCTCCCCCTATATAGTGCCACACAGCCCTCCCACCTGAATAGTGCCACACAGCTCTCCCCTTATTAGATAGTGCCACACAGCCCTCCCCCTTGTATAAAATGCCACACAGTCCCGTCCCCCCCCAAAATAAAAAAAACTGTATTTACCTACCTTCGGTCCCGCGATGGGTGGAGCACTGCACAGTGTCCGGGAGGGACCCTTGCGTATGCCAGCGTGATTCAGTGATATCATCACGCCGGCCTGCACATGGATTCTTCTCAGCGCCTTATAGGTTGCAGGCCTAACATGGTCTGCAAGCCATAGTATTCAATTGTATATGCGCCCTCATGTCTCGGGCCCTGTAACAGCCGCTATGGCTGCTACAGTGGGCAGGGGGGCCACGAGAGGATGGTGGCCATGGGGAATTGCCCAGTTTGCCCCCCTCTAATGCCGGTCCTGATGTTTTTTATGGCCGTTAAAAAAAACTGATGAATTTCATTGGTCAGGCTTTTTTTGTCCCAACCCCCTGAAAACACCCAAAGGAAAGTCACATGATTAGGAACTCTGGCCACTCTGTGATAAAAACAACATATATGGTTGAAAACCGCAAGTGTGAACACAACCCAGCGATTTTGCTTTGAAAATTGTTATCTTCTCAAATTTGTTCCATGCATATATGATGTTTTACATACTTATGAGGTGATATTATAGATGCATAGAGGTGCTATTATATGTCTCTTTTCCTGGCCAGGAGAAAAATATTTTAAATTGTTGTTGTATAAATTAATATTGCCGGTATTATCTGGATTCATAAATAAAATATTATGTTAAATTTTATCCAACCCAAGAGTGCCTAGCTATATTCCTGGATCATTGTTTTCTTTTTTCTTTTTCAATATTCTTTATCAGGAATGGCACCGTGCTATATTATATTGCAATTTTGGGTATGTTAGGTATGGTTTTGTATAACCACATCTTTTTTCTATAAAGTCACATGTTCACCTAGACACTATTTACAGCCTCCTGTATATGATGCCACACACCTCCCTGTATATGATGCCACACAGCCTCCCTGTATATGCCACACACCTCCCTGTATATGATGCCACACACCTCCCTGTATATGATTCCACACAGCCTCCCTGTATATGATGCAACACACCTGCCTGTATATGATGCCACACAGCCTCACTGTAGATGCCACACAGCCCCCTGTAGATGCCACACAGCCCTGCTGTATATGATGCCACACAGCCCCGATGTATATGATGCAACACAGCCTCCCTGTAGATGCCACACAGACCCCCCTGTAGATGCCACACAGCCCCCTGTAGATGCCACACAGCCCCGATGTATATGATGCCACACAGCCTCCCTGTACATGCCACACAGCCCCCTGCATATGATGCCACACAGCCCCGATGTACATGATGCCACACAGCCGTCATGAATGCCCTACATACTCACCGTTGCAGCGCTGTCTTCTTCAGGTAAGGTCCCTCGTTTCACAGGATCTGCGGCGACGCGATGACACATACTAACGATGCAGCGCTGTCTTCTGGTCTGGTCGCTAGTCTCACGGGATCTGCAAAGGCAGCGCGATGATGTCATCGCGTCGCCTTCGCAGAACCCGTGAGACTATGGACCAGACCAGAAGAAGTCGACGCTGCATCTGTGAGTATGTGTCGTCACGCCGCCGATAGCCAGCAAGGGAACTAGTAGTTCCCATGCAAATCCCCATGTCACAGATCCATTTTTAACGGTTGTTACATGTATTGACAGCCATTAAAAACGGATCCATTGACTTCTATGGGGGCCATCAGGCCGTTAAAACGGCCAAAAATAGGACATGTCCTATTTTTTGACTACCATTATTCACGTGCCGATAAAAAAACGGCCGTGTGAATACACGTATAGAACATCATTGTTCTGAAAATGGCTGTGTGACGGCCGTTAAAAGAACGGCTGTCACTTGGCCGTTTATCACTGTCGTGTGAATAAGGCCTTAGTATTTTTTTATTTCATTTTGTGTTTTTGTATGGTTGCTGATTTTTTGTAGGTTGTACAGTGCAGAAAGTACCAACACATTTACTATAGACATTTAACAATATGTGCTAAACTATTTAAATAAAAGAGTTATTACAGTTTAAGCAAATAAATGTTATCCATATAATGAAAAGTTATAACATTTTCCAATGCACTCTCTCTATCATTTCTTCACGGTTTTAAAGATCTTTGATTGCTGTCATTCAGTTTAACTCCTTAACGCCGAAGGACGGATATATCCGTCCTCAGCAGCTGCTAGTTCGCGCAGGAGGACGGATATATCCGTCCTGTGATGGCGCGGGTACTGAGACTGTACCCACGCGATCAGCAGCAGGAGCACGGCTGTTATACACAGCCTGGCTCCTGCTGCAACTGCCGGAATCGAAGCACGCGCCGATTCCGGCAGTTTAACCCATTAAATGCCGCTGTCAATAGTGACAGCGGCATTTAATGTGTTTGACAGAGGGGGGAGCTCCCTCTGTCACCCGATCGGCGCCCCCGCAAACAAATCGCGGGTCGCCGTCGGGTTTCCATGACAGCCGGGGGTCTAACAAAGACCCCCAGGTCTGCCTTCAGCATCTGCCTGTTAGGCGATGCCGGAGGCATGACCTAACAGGTTGCCTGTCAGTTTTACACTGACAGGCAATAATGCTTTGGTATACGAAGTATACCAAAGCATTATATATGCGATCGGCAGATCGCATAGTGAAGTCCCCTGGTGGGACTAAAAAAAAAAAATGTAAAACAGTTAAATAAAGTTTGTGAAAAAAATAAATAAATAATTACAGTCAAAGTCAAATAAAACTACTTTTTTGGCCCAAAAAGTGGTTTTATTTAGTAAAACGGTCAAAACAAATCACACATACACATAGATGGTATCCCCGCGTTCGTAACAACTTGACCAATAAAATGAACATATTAATTAAAACGTCGGATGAACGGCGTCCAAAGAAAACGCAAAAAACAACGTCAAAATTCTCTCTTTTCTCCCATTCCCCCCATAAAAAATAAAATAAAAGTTAATCTATAAGTCCTATGTACCCCAAAATAGTACTAATAAAAACTACACATTGTCCCGCAAAAATCAAGCCCACGTACGGCCACATCGACGGAAAAATAAAAACGTTACGCCTCTTGGAATTCGACCGTGAAAAAACAAAAAATAATCCTTGGTCATTAACGTGCAAAATGGCCCGGTCATTAAGGGGGTTAAACCTTCATCTTTTAATCCCAGTGAATAATCATCTGTCTAGGTCATGTGACAATGCCTAGAAAACTAAACATTAAGGCTACATTCACACGACAGTGGAAAAAAATGGCCATTAAAATCTGATCGACTGTCAGTCTCCAAATTTCCATCCATTTCCAGTCTGTCTGTCCGTTTTTAATCGCCGTTTGACATCCCCTTTGCATCCGTTTTTCATGGCCGTTAAAAAAAACTGATGAATTTAATGTCAGGCTTTTTTTGTCCCCATGAAAACATCCAAAGGAAGGTCACATGTTCACCTAGACACTATTTTCTCTGGACCTATTTCTATAGACCTCCTGTATATGATGCCACACAGCCCCCCTGTATATAATGCCACACAGGCCCCCTGTATATGATGCCACACAGAACCCCTGTATATGATGCCACACAGACCCCCTGTATATGCCACACAGCCTCCCTGTAGACGATGCCACAAAGACACCCTGTAGATGATGTCACACTGCCTCCCTGTAGATGATGCCACACAGCCTCCATGTAGATGATGCCACACAGCCTCTCTGTATATGATGCCACACAGCCTCCTTGTATATGATGCCACACAGCCTCCCTGTATATGATGGCACACAGCTCCCCTGCAGATGATGCCACGCAACCTCCCTGTAGATGATGCCACACAGCCTCCCTGTAGATGATGCCACACAGCCTCCCTGTATATAATGTCACTCAGCCCCGATGTAAATAATGCCACACAGCCCCAATGTAGATGATGCCACACAGACCCCCGGTAGATGATGCTACACACACCCTCCCTGTAGGAATTTTCAGGGATTGTCTCTGTAAATTCTGGACAGTCCCGGAAAATTCACTAAAGTTGACCACTATGTACAATGCCCCCTGTACTAGCGCCACACTACCCTTGTAGTGAGCGCAACAATACACTACATTTAACTTTCAGCTGCCCTAAATACTCACTGATGCAGCGCCGTTTCTCGTCTTCTTCAGGTGTGATCTTTCGTCTGCACGGGATCTGCCAAAGCGGCATGGTGACGTCATCGCGTCGCCTTTGCAGAACCCGTGAAGATGAGAGACCACACTTGAAGAGGACGGCGCTGCATCGGTGATTATGCTGCCGATAGCCAGCAAGGGAACTAGTAGCTACCTTGCCAATCCCCATGTCACATATCCATTTTTAACGGTTGTTACATGTATTGACAGCCATTAAAAACAGATCCATGGACTTCTATGGGGGCTGTCTGGCCGTGAAAACGGACAAAAATAGGACATGTCCTATTTTTTGACAGCTATTATTCACGGACCGTTAAAAAAAAGGACCGTGTGAATACACCCATAGAATAGCATTTTTCTGAAAACGGCCTCGTGACAGCCCTTCAAAGAACGGCCATCACACGGCCATTTTTCACTGTCATGTAATTGTAGCCTAAGGCTCAATTTAGACAGGATGAAAATGCTGGGGATTGCCACAGTAGAATCCAACATTTTACGTGCAGATTTCACCCCTTCTATAATGAACATTTAGAACTGAATGAGAATGCTCTAACTTTCATCTGGAAAATGTTCAGCAGCATGTAGATCCATCCTAACGCCTTATTTACATGCGTGTGTCCTATCTCCATCCGCAAAAAATGTACTGTAAAGAGATAATCACAGCACACTCTTCAGAAAATTCTTGCATAAAGTGATATTTATTGAACTCTTGATTCAACATGTGGGAACATTGAACCAGGCGCATCCAGCGCCTGTCACAGACATTAATCCAACCGGTGCTGGATGCACCTGCTTCAAAGTTCCCACCTTCCATTAACCTGCGACTTATATTTGTCGCTTTGCTTTGTTGATCTTTATGAATACCACATGTTGAATCAAGGGTTCAATAAATATCACTTTATGCAAAAAAATTCTGAAGAGTGTGCTGTCATTATCTCTTTACTGTTGAAGTGGGAAACCCGTTCGTGAGGCATCTCACCCTTATTCTTCGAGTGCATCCTGTGAAAGTGATTAATATAATGTTTACATGAATTCATTTTGTGCAGCGACCATCTTGTCTGGAGTCTTCATCTTGTTTCTTTTGTAATGAATAAGGAAGTCTTTACTCGTTTAAGACAAGTTTGTATGTTTCTTAGTTAGTTATCTTTGACCTTGGTTCCCATACGAGGCTTGGAGAGAAGAAACAGGGAGTGAGATGGGAGGAGGGCAAAAATGCATGTGAGTATTTCTCCTCCATCTTACAGGAATATTCTTGCCAAGAGAGATAAGGCACCTGCAAACCTTGATGTGTGAAGAATTATAATGATGTATCTGGAATGTATCGTGTGTCTGTAATTGGCTGAATTTGAAATATTGTCACATTGCCTCTTATTGTTTAACCACAAGCCTACACCCCTTCTGAATGATATTATTGTAATTGAGTTTGGCAATGAACCGCAGAGAAGGATTTTGAGCATATAAAGCATGGTCTCTTGTGTCATCTATTCTCTCAGAGATATATATATATATATATATATATATATATATATATATATATATATATATCACCTATGATTTGGATCTGGATAAATCACTGAAGGGCGGGTATCGGTTGACATACCCATTACAAATTCCAGTCTAATATGTTTTGGCCCATGATTGCGTTAACAGTTTTGGTGCCGTAAACGCGGGAGATTGCTCGTCTGATAGATGTCGCTGGAGGCCTGACAGCAGTACAGTACGTAAGAAGCTTATTCTTACATTGTTCACTCATTCATTGCCGAGGCTGGATCAGCTCCCATGATGTCACATCTCTTGAGCGCAGTAATTTATCCAGAGGTATGTTGAAAGCTTTTAGTGTGATGAATGATTGCAGATACGTACGTTATATTGAGTTGTTGTACAGATGTGTGAATCTTGAGGTTCATGGTATGAGAATTTTTGCCAGCATTGAAACTGTTAAGATTTTGAGAACAGAAGCTGTGAGGAGTGGGTGCGTGACCCCCTCCTGTGGAATGTGATGACGTAGTAAAAAAAAAAAAAAAGAGGAAAAGATGAACTTTAAAGTGTTAGTGAACCTGCAATGAACTGTGCTGTTTCAATTTGTGTATTGTTATAGTTTTGTTGGAAATTTCATTTATTATTTGGCTGTTGTGTAGAAACAGTTAAGGATCAAAGGGGAATGTTATCCTGTTGTCTGCTTGCTCTGAGATAGTCGAGTTTCGGGGACACCTGGCTCGGCACGGTACTATGCGTCCATAAAGTGACACAAATAGCCCATAGTTGGCAGAGCTGAGAGTCACAGATCTCTAACCAGAGTTACAGAACACTAACCCAGCAGAAATGTACTACAAATTGCCCGTAGTTGGCAGAGCTGACAGTTACAGACCACTGACCAGAGTTACAGAACGCTAACCCAGCAGAGATAAGGACTGTCTGTAGTGACAGAGGTTGGATATTCATAGGTAATATCCTGTAGTACTTGTAGTACCGTCAAGGACTTCTGTTGAAGTCCTGATAATGGAGAACTCGGAGAGCAAAGCAACAAGGGAAGCCCCATAGTGTGATATACAGCCAAAGAGTATTGTGACAAACAGGGGAAGGAAAACGCTATAACAACTTAAAGGGGTTCTGTAATAATCAGGTTCTTTGTCAGGATTGTAGTAGTCAAATGAATATATATGAAAGTGCACGTGAGAAGTGTGTATGTACCATTACCCAGTGCAATAGGGAAAACTTTGAATGTTGTATTGAGTATACGTTTCTAGCGCACACTGCCAGCTTGACATATTATGTGTAAGGGTCCTTTAAAACCACCAGTTGTATGCATTGTCAAACTGGCATAAGGTAGGAATCAGTACAGACTGATTTCTAGCATGCATTTGATAATCCGGCTTATTGACTTTGAGTTTGTAGTAGTATAACATCAGACCGCTAGAAATGAATACCGTTGTAACATAACAATCTGTGTTCAAAGCAAAGAATGACCCACATGTGTCGCAGTAGTAGTATAACCACCTACACAAATTACAGTGAACTACATTGGTATTGGCGCACACCTAAGGCCATTAAAGAAATCATCACCAACATACGTAGCAAATCCCCAGACTACAACCCACAGGGTGAATAGGCTGAGTGGGGAGGTTGTGTAGGTTGTGTTGATGTTAAATAATTGCTGTTTAAGAATAGACAGACAGAAAATGAATCCAGAGTGTAAGGAATTGATGATGATTATGATGATGACTAATATAGATTGTGACAGGAGGGGGGCTGTGTGATGTAACGAGTGCAGTGTGAAGTCGAAAAGGCAGACTGATATAAGCTTACATATTGAGCATGGACTGATGAGACAAGTGATCACAATATTGCACTAATTTTATATATATATATTATTATATATATTGCATGCTCTCTTTTTTAATAGCAGTAATGTGTAAAATGTTTAGTGTCTTGTGTATAGAGTTAAATTTGAGTCATTCCAGAAAAGCATGGGTCTGAAGAAAAGGGGGGTTATGTGTGTGAGGAGACAGGAAAAGGCTGCTCGCTGGTTACAGTGATTAGGAATGTTTCTTATCTTTACGCATGCGCTGTTGTCCGTAAGTGCCAAGTGTGTAAGGTATTATGTCAGAATTTGTCTGCATAAAAGATAAAAGTTACGTTATATATTTATGTGTTATGATGTGATAAGATTTAATGTTGTAATGTTTTTAACCTAATTCGAATGAATTGAAATACAGATATGGTGAGACACGGGGTCTTGTAAATGTATGTACCCCTACTGTTCCCTACTCCCACATATAGTTTATTGGTTTGCAGTAATTAATATTAGCAGATATATTATTTTCTGTTTTATTGGATAAAAAATTATAATTATTATTTTTGTTTTTACACATGCAGGCAAGTACTAGAGTACTGACTAAATGTCATTTTTGAAAATGTGAGATGATTTAACCGGTTAAGGACTAGGCTGTTTTACAGCTAAATGACCAGAGCAAATTTCACAATTTTGCTATGCGCTTCTTTAGATGACTATAACTCAGCAGGTGAATAAAGTTCATCTTTGAATTTTACACTCTTTTTAAAGGACAGATAGGGCTTTGTTTTAGTGGAATTTGTCAGTATATATCATTTTTATTTTTTTCTCTAAAGTGGGCAAAATTGGAAAAAAATTCAAGAATTTAGCAATTGCGCCAGTTTATGCTAGCATTTTTCACACACGGTATGGACCACGGACAAAATTAATCTCCTTTCACATTCTTCCACTTCTCCCGTGCATGGGGATACCAAATATGTGTGCCTTATTCACTGTGCGGGCATGTGCCAGGGCTTGGCATAAAAGGAGGCTTTTTGGCCTTTTCGGTCCAGGAATTTAGCATTTGATTTTATAGCCGTATACTGTTTTCTGGGGGGCGTAATGCTGCTGAAACATTAGAAACACCCCATAAATGACTTCATTCACACAAGTAGACCCCACAAGGTTTCCTTCAAGGGGTTTATCATATTTTTAGACAGTCCAGTTTTCTTCTGAAAGTTTCTTGAATAAGATGGATCAAAATAAAATTAGCAATTTTTTAGCAAATGCGTCAGTTTATACCAGCATTTTTCACACACGGCATAGACCACGGCCAAAATTAATCTCCTTTCACATTCTTCCACTTCTCCCGTGCATGGGGATACCAAATATGTGTGCCTTATTTATCACATAGAAAAGTAGGAGGGCGGACGATAGAAGAAGCTTATTTCACAAATCGCTTTTTTTCAAAGCTGGTTTTACAAAACTCAACAGAGTTTCTATAAGGCTGGGTTCACACAACCTATTTTCAGACGTAAACGAGGCGTATTATGCCTCGTTTTACGTCTGAAAATAGGGCTACAATACGTCGGCAAACATCTGCCCATTCATTTGAATGGGTTTGCCGACGTACTGTGCAGACGACCTGCTATTTATGCGTCGTCGTTTGACAGCTGTCAAACGACGACGCGTAAAAATACAGCCTCGTCAAAAGAAGTGCAGGACACTTCTTTGGACGTTTTTGAAGCTGTTTTCTCATAGACTCCAATGAAAACAGCTCCAAAAACGGACGTAAAAAACGCTGCGAAAACGGCGCGAAAAACGCCGCGAAAAATGCGAGTTGGTCAAAAAACGTCTGAAAAGCAGGGTCTGTTTTCCCTTGAAAACAGCTCTGGATTTTCAGACGTTTTTGGTCACTACGTGTGCACATACCCTAAGGCTGGGTTCACACGACCTATTTTCAGACGTAAACGAGGCGTATTATGCCTCATTTTACGTCTTAGGGTATGTTCACACGGCCTATTTACGGACGTAAATCGGGCGTTATTGCCCCGAATTACGGCCGAAAATAGCGCCTCAATAGCGCTGACAAACATCTGCCGATTGAAAGCAATGGGCAGACGTTTGTTTGTTCACACGAAGCGTATATTTACGCGCCGCTGTCAAATGACGGCGCGTAAATAGACGCCCGCGTCAAAGAAGTGACCTGTCACTTCTTTGGCCGTAATTGGAGCCGTTATTCATTGACTCCAATGAATAGCAGCGCTAATTATGGCCGTAATTGACGCGGCGTTCAAGCGCCTGCACATGCCGTTACGGCTGAAATTACGGGGATGTTTTCAGGCTGAAACATCCCCGTAATTTCAGCCGTTACGGACGCCCTCGTGTGAACATACCCATAAAATACGGCTACAATACGTCGGCAAACATCTGCCCATTCATTTGAATGGGTTTGCCGACATACTGTGCAGACGACCTGTCATTTACGCTTCGTCCTTTGACAGCTGTCAAACGACGACGCGTAAAAATACAGCCTCGTCAAAAGAAGTGCAGGACACTTCTTTGGACGTTTTTGGAGCTGTTTTCTCATAGACTCCAATGAAAACAGCTCCAAAAACGGACGTAAAAAACGCCGCGAAAACGGCACGAAAAACGCAGCGAAAAATGCGAGTTGCTCAAAAAACGTCTGAAAATCAGGGGCTGTTTTCCCTTGAAAACAGCTCTGTATTTTCAGACGTTTTTGGTCACTACGTGTGCACATACCCTAAGGGTATGTTCACACGGCCTATTTACGGACGTAATTCGGGCGTTTTTGCCCCGAATTACGTCTGTAAATAGCGCCTCAATAGCGCTGACAAACATCTGCCCATTGAAAGCAATGGGCAGACGTTTGTCTGTTCACACGAGGCGTATATTTACGCGCCGCTGTCAAATGACGGCGCGTAAATAGACGCCCGCGTCATAGAAGTGACCTGTCACTTCTTTGGCCGTAATTAGAGCCGTTATTCATTGACTCCAATGAATAGCAGCGGCGTTCAAGCGCCTTCACATGCCGGTACGGCTGAAATTACGGGGATAATTTCAGCCGTAACGGACGCCCTCGTGTGAACATACCCTAAGGGTATGTTCACACGCTGAGCCAAAAACGTCTGAAAATACGGAGCTGTTTTCAAGGGAAAACAGCACCTGATTTTCAGACGTTTTTTGAGCAACTCACGTTTTTCGCGCCGTTTTTCGTGCCGTTTTTTCGGCCGTTTTTGGAGCTGTTTTCAATAGAGTCTATGAGAAAACTGCTCCAAAAACGTCCCAAGAAGTGTCCTGCACTTCTTTTGACGAGGCTTTAATTTTACGCGTCGTCTTTTGACAGCTGTCAAACGACGACGCGTTAATTACAGGTCGTCTGCACAGTACGTCGGCAAACCCATTCAAATGAATGGGCAGATGTTTGCCGACGTATTGGAGCCGTATTTTCAGACGTAAAACAAGGCATAATACGCCTCGTTTACGTCTGAAAATAGGTCGTGTGAACCCAGGGTATGTTCACACGTAGTCAACAAAAACGTCTGAAAATCCAGAGCTGTTTTCAAGGGAAAATAGACCCTGCTTTTCAGACGTTTTTTTACCAACTCGCATTTTTCGCAGCGTTTTCACGCCGTTTTCGCTGCGTTTTTTACGTCCGTTTTTGGAGCTGTTTTCATTGGAGTCTATGAGAAAACAGCTCCAAAAACGTCCAAAGAAGTGTCCTGCACTTCTTTTTACGAGGCGTAATTTTACGCGTCGTAATTGCCGTACGACGCGTAAAATTACGCGTCGTGTGGACAATACAGCGTTCTACCCATAGAAAGTAATGGGCAGATGTTTGACGACGTATTTGAGACGTATTTCCAGACGTAAAACGAGGCAAAATACGCCTCGTATACGTCTGAAATTTGGCCGTGTGAACATACCCTTAGGGTATTTGCACACGTAGTGACCAAAAACGTCTGAAAATACAGAGCTGTTTTCAAGGGAAAACAGACCCTGCTTTTCAGACGTTTTTTGAGCAACTCGCGTTTTTCGCTGCATTTTTCGCGGCGTTTTCGCTGCGTTTTTTACGTCCGTTTTTGGAGCTGTTTTCATTGGAGTCTATGAGAAAACAGCTCCAAAAACGTCCAAAGAAGTGTCCTGCACTTCTTTTGACGAGGCTGTATTTTTACGCGTCGTCGTTTGACAGCTGTCAAACGACGACACGTAAATGACAGGTCGTCTGCACAGTACGTCGGCAAACCCATTCAAATGAATGGGCAGATGTTTGCCGACGTATTGTAGCCCTATTTTCAGACGTAAAACGAGGCATAATACGCCTCGTTTACGTCTGAAAATAGGTCGTGTGAACCCAGCCTAACACTTCCAAAATATCTGCTCTTGAAGCAGAAATCCCAAAATATTCATCTAGGGGTATAATGGGAATTTATTTTTTGGGGTTTTCTAAAATAAGAAATTGCAGGTTTATGCAAATGGAGCTCTCCAGCAGCTGAACTTTAGAGAATATGCAAACATGACATCCACCCCCCACCCATTCCCTCCCTCACCCTTGGAGTAAAATCAGGGGGAAAATAAAAACGTAGGGCAAATATATTTTCAACGAATTAACTAAATTCTAATAATTCAGAACAGTGTGGTACTTTTTAAAACATGGCTCAATGCACAGGCCTGGTTGCGAAGGACATGAGGGACAGAAATATCGGGAATCTTTGCGGTGCCCGTATTTTCTGCAGACGCGGCACTTTTTCTGAGGGTTGCCTCTGGTTGGTGTTGGGGGAATCCGACTGATGAAGTGTCTTTCAGTCAGTCGCGTGACATCCTCAGACTGGGGGCATTCTCGGGTGTCCTGAACATCAAAAATGAGGCCTTCAATAATTTTTTCCTGGAAATCCAGGTATGTGTCTCTGCCTCTGTTTTTTTTGTAGAGCACAAATGAGTTGTGGATGGCCACCTGTAACAAATAAATGGCCACTTTTTTGTACCAGGTTTTAGTTTTGCGTTTTACTAAATAGGCCTGTAAAACCTGGTCGCTTAAATCCACCCCCACATGTACTTGTTATATTCGGACACGCTCACTGGCTTGTGCTTGTCCGATGTTGCCCCCCTTTCCCTCACTGCCACTGTTCCTGCGGTATGAATCGTGCTTAGCACATACACATCTTTGCGATCCCTGAACTTGACCGCCAGCAATTCTTCAGATGCATAAGCACAGGAGTCCCCCTTTACCATGCGCTTCCCCACTAATTGCTGTGGAAAACCAATTCTGTTTTTGCGCATGGTACCACATGCCCCAGTCCTTGCAGCATGCAAATGCCTAAACAGGGGCACACTCGAATAAAAATGATCACAGTACAGGTGGTACCCCTTGTGAAGCAGAGGCTGCATTATCTCCCACACGATCTTACTGCTGGTGGAAAGATCAGGGGGGCATCCAGGAACATTTATTGTGCGGTCCCGCCCTTCATAAATCCTGAAGGCGGTGGTATATCCTGACCCGCTTTCACACAATTTGTAGAGCTTAACGCCATATCTTGCCCTTTTTGAAGGTAGATATTGGCGAAAGCTAAGTTTGCCATGAAAGTTGAGAAGGGATTCGTCCACACTTACATTCTGCTCAGGGGTGTAGAGTGTACAGAATTCCAGCAAATTGGTGGGCGTCCAATCTCTGGCATGGGTGGATGAAGGTTTCTGCCTTATATATTGAGTGGCATATAAATTTGTTTCGTGGACAATCTGATTTAGGATGTCGTCCGTTATAAATAAATGGAAGTAATCCATTTGGACAAAATTTGTATTGTCCACGGTTATGCCAGGAGTGGCAGTAAATCCGTGGATTCTAGGCCGAAAAGATGGGGCAGGTGCCCATACAAGAGCCTGGACTGAAGGGACCAGGCTGTCCCGTGCTACAGCGCTACTTGGCCCTGCGCTTTCATGTTCTGCAGTTTCAACTGCATCAGGGACAACGTCCCCTGAAGATGAACCTGAAGTGACGCTGTCATCGTCACTACCTAAAACAGCTTCCATCTCGGACGCCATCTCTGATGCGGTCTCCGACTCAGACCACAGCATGGCGTATGCCTCCTCGGCGCTAAACAACTTCCTCGCCATTACGTAACTAACACTAACACTAACTAAACACATTTTTTTATTTTTTTTTTAATAAAACACACAAACTAACTGCTATATATATCTACACTACCGCTAACAAAAAAATAAACCGCTATTGCTATATATATTATATATATGTGGATATATATATAATTATATACTCCCTACCTGCCTATTCTAATAGAATAAAAGATAGAAAGGTAGATATATAGAAAAAAAGATAGATGGATAGATAGATAGATAGATTGTATAGATAGATAGAAATCTATCTATACAGAGAATGTTTTAGAGTGTAACTGTATTTTTTGTGTAACAGTAACTGTAATCTTCGGGCAGCAATTCTCCCGAGTCTCTTCTTCTCCTCAAACTGAAACAATGTTTGAAGAGAAGAAAAGAGGCAGGAGATTTACTGCCAGAAAAGTCAAAATAAAACAAATGTGGTCGCTGTGATAGGTTTTCACAGCGACCACATGTTCAGGGACCATCAGATTGGTCCCTGATACTCTGCCCAGTGCCCAGAGCTGTTGGTAACAGCGTGGGCACAGGGCTGTGTGCACGCGATCGCGTGCACACTGTTTTCTATGCAGAAATGCATGTGATCGCTGTGATTGGTTGTGATTGGTTGTCACAGCGATCACATGTTCAGGGGCCAAAAAATTGACCCCTGACATTCTGCCCAGTGCCCATGGCTGTTAGCAACAGCCAGGGCATAGAGCTGTGTGCACGCGATCGCGCGTGCACAGTCTCTGAAGTGCCGCCGTAAATAGTCTATACGGCGGACTTCAGAGACCCTGACCGCTGGCCGTATAAATACGGCCAGCGGTCGGGAACCTGTTAAAGGTAAATGGTTGTAAGTTATTTAAAAGATCAAATGTAGTTTTGTCAGGAGAAAGTCAGTCATTTTAGTTCCAGGCTATTGTGTATTACAGGGGGCCAAACTAGTGCCCCCAGACAGAGTGCCCAACCTTAATATGTTGAGCTATGTCGTTTTGAACCCTGCTACATTACTTTCGCAGAGTCCAATAATGAGGGAGTAGTGATGAGACTGATCAGGTACAATTATATTTTGTTTTGTATTTTGTTTTGAATTAATGAATTTGGTTCTAGGAGGTCTACGAAATGTGTATGCGACCACCAATGAGTAATCCAGATTAAATGTGTAAGAGAGTAACCCAGATTTTGAGGTTTTCTGTGTAGATGGTTCCAGATCCTTCCAGAACAGTAAATATGGCACTGGGTATGCTGTGCTGTAGTCACCACCCAATATGAGGTATTGTATAAGAGACCATGAGTCTTTACAGATTTAGATGGGAAGTAGGCAAAAAGTGTTTGAACATTGTTGATTTTATGTCAGATTTTAGTAAAACTATTTTTGTTTGTTTTTGTATTAATCAGTTATTTACAGGGCCTGGTGGGGTGGGACTTATAAGTGTTCTGGATTATCAGATGAATGTGGAAAAATAAAAAGCCACCCTTTTGAAATAGTTTATCTATATGCGATATGGGTTTCCAATGTAAATTTGTAATGTAGAGATATTTCATCATATACAGTATGTACAAGACAGGATACACGGTAGTCACGATGCACGAGGTAAATAATCCAGAAAGGTGCTCGCTGAGGCTTGTAACCTGGCAAAACGTAAGACAGCCGACATTTACACTGACTTTAGGTACGCTTTTGGCCCATTGGTAGTAGGACCTTTGTTGGATCATCGGGTAAGCCAATTGAGAGTGTAAGAGACGACAGACCTGACAAGAGTATGTGCAGCCAGGTAACGGAAAATTGGCTTGTCCCTGGATTCAATAATACCACCACTAGGTTTGCAGCAGTCTGCATGATGTTCGCACGGTATGATATAGGTAAAACAGCAAAAGTACCTATGAAAAGTGCAGCCCGGCCAGATTACTAGTTCCATCAACTGCAGAAGATACAACTACCCGAGGTAGGTGTGTATGAAAATGTGCTCATTTGTGTAGACCTGTTCTCAGGGTGGCCAGAAGCCTGGCCTGTATTTTCCCAACTGCAAAGAATACGGGCATGAAAATTTTCAGTTAGGTTGTGTGTAAGTGACAGGGGAATAGTTTTCTACCAAGTTTTGAACTGGTGTTTGCACAATAAGATATCAACAGTTCCGTAGATGCCATTCAAAAGTTAGTTTGTTTGATAACGGTATTCAAGAAGTGTTGTGGGAATGTTAAATACTGAGATTAAGTTTTATGGAAAGTTCTGGATCAGCCTTAGCATTGGACTATTGGAGGCATTCGTCAGAATTATGTTTGTGTAAATGATAACTTCTCAGTGCAAGCAGATTGCCATTTGAAAATAATTTTGTTGTGAAATGAAAATTTTAGAGCAGAGAATTCTGTGCAGTATATAAAAAGAAGAAAAATCAGTTTGCATGTATCACTTTTAGTTACTGCCCAATGTAAATGTTTAATATAAAGATGTCATTGTCATTGGCTTTTTCAACTGAATTATCTCATTAAGATCAATTAATGATTATGCTATGAAAAAGATTATTCTTCACAGGAAGTATCTAACTGGGAGCGGAAGGCGTGAAAACCAGATTCTAACAGAATATGGATGGATAAAGGAAGGTAAACCAGTAGCACCCAAGGCACTCTTGATGGCACTCGAATTGAGGGTGTGTGACCACACATATGCCCCCATGACTGCAAGGATTTTACAGATGTTGCTGGTAAATTCTGTTAGAGATGTTTGATTTGCCTACAGAACAGTCCTGGCAGACCGGTGCCAACCTTATCATCACACCCGCCTCCCACAAAGAGAAGAGACCTTGAGAGGCCTTCCCAGGCAATACAAATCAGAGTAAGAAAAATTGGTTTGAGACACTTGTCAGATAAACATATGGTATCTGTGTATATTTCTGTTGGTAGGAGCTGTTACAGGTAATCAGCTCAGATCAGGGTATAAATCCTGCTGAAAAGAGTAACACCAAGAGCAAAATAAAATGTACCCAGTAGCTATACATTTTCTAGGTGCCCTGTCCATTGGGACAAATACGTTTTTATAAAAGGGACAGAGAAGTTTTTCTTAAATAAAGGTGTTTGTTTGATTTAGTTTAAGGGCCTGACATTGTTATTGTATGTATTTAGAACAACTTTTATAGTGTATGCGGATGATGTTATCATCAGATGAGCATTTTATTTTAACAATTAATAAGGGTTGGGTCCCCAGCAAGTGCCAGTAAACATGAACTAAAAGACTTTAATATGATGAACTCCATCCCTGAGATGCAGCAGGCGCAGCCTGAGCCAATACAACACGTTTGTCATTAACTGACGACAGTGTCACAATTCTAAACAGCCGTGCAGACAAGCAACTTGCCGGAGGAAGAGAACAGATGAGAAGGACCAAACCAAGTCCTGATGACATCAGCAAAGGTCAAAGTAAAGCAAAGACCTGAGTGAATCCGTCAGCAGCATCCAAGTGTTTTCATAAGTAAGTGACCAGGAGGAGGGTAATGATAAATCCCCCACTGGACACCACCGTACAGTCTGATTTCACAATTGTGTGGTTTACCCTAAGGGCATCAGTCAGTAAAGAACAAAAGACAAAAGAAGAGGACGATGATGTATAGGACTTGAAATGAACTAATGGGACCGAAACCTGAGGGGTGATAGCATGAGATTGGTGATTATTTTATTAGTTGAGACCCTGCTGTCTGAGGTTTATAATTATAATGTATGTAAATATGCCACGGTACTGCAAATTACAATCTGAGGTGTTTTATGTGGAGGTATGAGGTGAAGGTCACTGGTTGTTGTCACTCATAAGTAAGAAGTATATGGCAGCAATAAGAGCCCAGAGGTTATGTTACCTGGGTGTCTTTAGGTTTGAGGAAGATGCTGCCCATGACCTGTTATATCTGTAGGGGTTCCCATTAGGACAGTAAGTGACAGTGCAACACAATTCTTATGACAATACATGTGCCGTGGTGGAGAAGTTTGGATTATTGCTAACATTAGTAGGTTTAACAGTAAAGGAGGCATATAATACAGAGAAATTAGCGGCGATGTTTGACAATGTTACAGATTATATGTTTGATGTTTTGAATATAACTTCTGCATTTGTTAGATAATTTATATACAATAGTGTGAGATGTTTGAATGCTGCCCAAGGGGCACGTGCCAAGTATTTGGCCCAGCATGTTGCCATTATATAGACCTTTTTGCCATTATGCAGGTCAAGTAGACCAAGAGTGGCCAGAGTAGTTGTCATGCCTAGACCCCTCTAACTGGTTTGAGGGTATTGGGGGATGGATAATGGGTTATCCAGAGTGTACTGCAGGTTGTTTTATTATGTATTTTGAGGCCTGAAATTTTTTTTTGCAATGCTTCGCAGCAAAGACCCAAATAATTACCTACCAGCCTGGATCCTTTTATCAAGAATGTTTTATGAGTGAAATGAGTATGGGTTAAGTAAGTCCACAAGGGGGGATAAGCCCTTCTTTAAATACCTGGCATGGATACAAAATGTCCTCAAATAAACAAAAGGTGGGAAATGTGAAAGTGATTAAAATAATGTTTATATGAATTCATTTTGTGCAGCGGCCATCTTGTCTGGAGTCTTCATCGTTTCTTTTGTAATGAAAAAGAAAGTCTTTACTCCTTTAAGACAAGTTTGTATGTTTCTTAGTTAGTTATCTTTGACCTTGGTTCCCATACGAGGCTTGGAGAGAAGGAACAGGGGGTGAGATGGGAGGAGGGCAAAAATGAATGTGAGTATTTCTCCCCCAACTTACAGGAATATTCTTGCCAAGACAGATAAGGCACCTACAAACCTTGATGTGTGAAGAATTATAATGATATATCCGGAATGTATCGTGTGTCTGTAATTGGCTGAATTTGAAATATTGTCACATTGCCTCTTATTGGTTAACCTCAAGCCTACATCCCTTCTGAATGATATTATTGTAATTGCGTTTGGCAATAAACGGGAGAGAAGAATTTTGAGCATACAAAGCATGGTCTCGTGTCATCTTTTCTCTCAGATATATATATATATATATATATATATATATATATATATATATCGATCACCTATGATTTGGATCTGGATAAATCACTGGAGGGCAGGTATCGGTTGACATACCCATTACAAATTTCAGTTTAAAATATTTTGGCCCATGATTGCGTTAACAATCCCATATCCTATATATGTATTTCTTTAGCAACTGGTCAGTAAAAAACAAACAGCACACGGATGTCGTCCATGTGCTGTCCGTTTTGTTCACGCACCCATAGACAAAAATGGACTAGAATAGGACATTCTGTGAGTTTATCGTACGACACACACTGAAAAAAAACACGGATGTGTGAATAGTCCCATTAAATTGCATGGGTCAGTGTACCGTCTGTTGTTTGAAAGCACAGCACACTGATGGGAAGTTTCATAAGGGAATCGGATAGATGTCCTCACATGGACGAAAAAACCTGGCTATTCCGCAGCGTGTAGAGGAGCCCTATTAGTTGCATTTTTTTTTAAAGTCAGTATGAAAATATTAAGTCCTCAAGTCCCTCAACACACACTGGGGGGCATTAATCAAGACAGTCTAACAGAAAAAAAAAACTTACCTTGTTGCTCATAGCCACCAAACAGAACTTTCATTGCTTAAACTGCCCTTCAAAAATTAAAGCTGGAATGTGATTGGTTGCTTCTGTAGCCAACAAGGCTATTTTTTTCTGTTAGAAAGCTTTGATAAATAAAGCCCATTACGTTTTTATTTTGAGAGGTTTTTTTTGGAGCGTTTTTGACTTTTGAGGCAATATGTTCAAAATGCAGGAAGCACTAAGTGTGTAATTTTTTTTAGGGCATTCTCTACCCATAGACCTCAGTCTGTATGTTGCAGTTTTTTTTAAGTTTTTCTTTTTATTTTAGTACATAAAAAACATTTGTGAAGGAGGCCTTATTCCTCAAAGTATAAAACTGCCATGATTTTATTTATTCTCCTGTTGTTTTTCAAGCAGTACTTTTTGCACATTGCAGTAAGTATGTTACATCAACAGTAAAGTATTAAAGAAAGAGCATAAATTTACCTAGTTGATGTGACCCTGTACACGATGTAAAAAAAACAACGAAAAATTAATTTTATTGTAAATGAAATAATTCTCAGAAGTCAGTGGTTATCATAAAATTAGAATTCAATGTCACTGTGCCTATCTCTTGAAGGGGGAGAATCCACATTGTCTCCATATATAGGCTGAACATTTGGGAAAAGGTACGAGGGTGAATAGTAGGAAGATGGAAGGACAAGCTCCTCTGAATGGATATATGCTGCAGTCTGTGGAGAAAAAAAACAACAAAACAACATTTATGAAGTCAACATAAGAAACAAAATACTTGTTAACTCTTTATATTTTACCACTATCACTTTAACCCCTTAAAGGGGTAATCCAATCTCAGACGGGATATGCCATAAATGTCTGATAGAAGAGTGTTTCATCTCAGAGGTGGGACCTGCATCTATCGGATATTTATGGCATATCCTGTGGATATGCCATAAATGTTCGAAATGGAATACACCTCTAAGGACCGGCCTGTTTTCACCTTCAGGGCAGGGCTTTCTTTTTTGTTTTTTTTCATCTCTCCATTCCAAGAGCCACAATTTATTTCCGGTCGACATTGCCCTATGAGGGTTTTTGTGGGAATTTATTAATGTAAAAAAAAAATGGGTGGGAGAGAGTGGAAAAAAAATATGCACTTATTTTTTTTTTAAATGTTTCTATATAAATAATGTGATAGCCTTATTCTGCCGGTTGATATGAATACAGCAATGGCAAATATGTTTATTTTTTTTTTTATGTTTTACTACTTAAATCATGTTTTATGGGGGAAAAAAAGCACCATTCTCAGGGACATATAATTTATTGATTAATCTTTTATTTTTATTTTTATTTTTTTAAAGCAAATGGGGAAAAAAAGCAAATCCCAAATTTTTACGCATGTAACGCATGTGCAGTATAAATAATATGTTAACTTTATTCTACGGGTCGTTACAATTACAGCAATGCCATACGTGTTTTATGGTGAACTATTTAAAAAATATATTTTTTGATGGGGAATTGTTAAGACGAAGATGAGAGACACCAGACCCAACAATGCAGATGAGCTGAACGCCGCTATCAAAGCAACCTGGGCTTCCATAACACCTCAGCAGTGTCACAGGCTGATCGCCTCCATGCCACACCGCATTGATGCAGTAATTCATGCAAAAGGAGCCCCGACCAAGTATTGAGTGCATATACTGTACATACTTTTCAGTAGGCCAACATTTCAGTATTAAAAATCATTTTTTAAATTGGGCTTATATAATATTCTAGATACTAAAATTTGGGGTTTTCCTTAACTGTTAAACATAATCATCAATATTAGAAGAAAAAAATTCAGTGTGTAATGAATCTATATAGTATAGGAGTATCACATTTTGAATTGAATTACTGAAATAAATGAACTTTTTGATGATATTCGAATTTATTGAGAAGGACTAGTATGTACTGAGCTTGGTTCTGGTGTTGTATTTGTGTACTGAGATTTGTTCTGGTGAGGTATATATGCACTGAGCTTGGTTCTGGAGCTGTGTATATGTACTGAATTTGGTTCTGATGCTGTATATATATGTGCTGAGCTTTGTTCTGGTGCTGTATATATGTACTGAGCTTGGTTCTAGTGCTGTATTTATGTACTGAGCTTTGTTCTGGTGCTGTATTTATGTACTGAGCTTGTTTTTGGTGTATATATGTACTGAGCTTTATTCTGGTATTGTATTTATGTACTGAGCTTGGTTCTGGTGTTGTATTTATGCATTGAGCTTGGTTCTGGTGTTGTATTTATGTACGGAGCGTGTTTCTGGTGATGTTTATATGTACTGAGCTTGGTTCTGATGCTGTATATATGTGCTGAGCTTTGTTCTAGTGCTGTATGTATGTACTGAGCTTTGTTCTGGTGCTGTATTTATGTACTGATCTTGGTTCTGGTGTTGTATATAGCTACTGAGCATGGTTCTGGTGCTGTATATATGTACTGAGCTTGGTTCTGGTGCTGTATTTATGTACTGAGCTTGTTCTGGTGTTGTATATATGTACTGAGCTGGGTTCTGGTGCTGTATATATGTATTGAGCTTGGTTCTTGAGCCATATATGTCAGAGCTTTAAATAACAAAATTGCAGGGCAGATGGAATTGTTTTCAATTCATTGTATTTAATGGGAACCTGTTTAACCCCTTTAACCGCCACCATGCGGTAATACATGACCTGACAATATTTCCAAACAATCCCCTGTATGTTTTTTTCAAATGCAGCAAAATCCATAAAATCAACTTTTAAAATGACGCACGCTATATGCTAATTACTAATTAAAGAGAGATGGGGCAGTGCCGCTATCTTGAAGAGTCACATAGTCCTTCCTCCAAACCCAACTTTCCATGTTTGATTGACATCCCCCTGGCTGTTACACATCACTACCAGTCTCCTCCAACTTTCTCGGATGCGCCATTGCCTTGTACTACTTGGGCATGCACCGTGGTGTATTCTGCCCGGCTGCACCGCGCATGCCAGTACAAGTCAATGGCGCATCCGCAAGAGTTGGAGGAGGCTGCTAGTGATGTAGAACAGGCACGGGGATGTCAATCAAAATCTGGGGGGAGCCATTTCAATTTTCGCCTCAGGCAGCAGAAAAGCTAGAATCGGCCCTGCATATATGCTATAAAACGTAGGCAATAATTTTTTGGAATACTATCCATCTGTGCATCAGCATGGCCTAATAGGCACAAACATATGGCAGGCCTAGGGGCCCTATGGCTGCCATGATTACCAATCGGCATGCGGGGGCACCAATGAGCTTGTAGATGAAGCCCTCTCCCTCTGTCAAACTCCTTAGGTGCCATGATCACTATTGACCATAGCACCTAAGAGATTAAACAACCAGGATCAGGCTGTCAATCATACTGTAGATGTATGCCGAAAAGTATCCCTGTGGGCAGCTCAGCAGTGACCGCAGTTGCACATTTTCATATCAGTATGACCAAATACATTAACCTGGTGTGCATTTGTACGTTAATATTTGCACACTCCCCCTCAAGCTTGGCACTTTCCAAATTAATAAGAAGCTTCTATTCCAATTAAACTTCTGCTTAATGTTTCATGTATTAATTATCACTATGCTATCTACATACACGGATCAGCCATAACATTAAAACCACTGACTGGCAGGGCGCTTCATAATCAATGTTATTCACTTCCCCACAGTGCAAAAATTGTTTAGGAATAAATAGTTTGAGGAACATGACTTGAGTTCACGTCCTCCAAATTCCCCAGATCTCAATTATTTCAAGCATCTGTGGGATGTGCTGAAAAACAAGTCTGATCCATGGAGGAATTAAAGGATCTGCTTCTAACCGCTTGGTGCCAGATACCATAGGACACCATCTGAGATCTTGTGAAATCCATGCCTTGACAGGTCAGAGCTGTTTTGGTGGCACGAGGGGGACCTACACAATAATAGGCAGGTGGTTTTAATGTTATGGCACTAACAAGTTATCCATTATAACCCATAGATCAGTGCTTCTCAAAGTGTGAGGCGCAGCTCATTTGCTAGTGAGGCGCGAGTTCCCACCAGTGATCGGCCAAAAGTAGGAACTCCAGCAGTCTGCAGTTTCCATGGCCAAAAAGGGTGAAGGACCTGCAGTGACAACATGGTCCTATGATTATGCACCCAGGCAGTACTGCAGTTCAGCGGGAGTTTGGAGACTTCAAATTAACTGGAGAGGAGGTAAGAGATGAACCTTGTGGGCTCTCCTGATGCTTTCCCTCCATCCTCCAACATTTCGCTTTGCATCTAGCATCATTTAATCTCTGTCCTCTGAATGGAGATGCTACTACCAGTCTAGGATGGGTGGGAATGGGGAAAGTGTTGTGGCCAGTGGGGAAGGGTAGTTTGGGGAGAATGCTACTGCCAGTGGGATGAGATGGAAAGGGATTGAATGCTGCTGTTCCTAGAAGGGTAGATAACTGCTGCGAGTGGGGGAGGGGTGGAGTGAATGCTCATGCTACTGCCAATGGGAGAGAGGTGGAAAGGAGAAGAATGTAGCTGCCATTAGGAGAATGGAGAATGCTGCAGTCAGTTGGGGAAGGGTGTAAAAAAGGACAATGCTGCTGCTATTGGGGGAGGTGTGAGGGAGGTGTGGGAAATGCTGCTGCCAGTGGTGCTGTACTGCGGTATTTGTTTGGTGCCGTTGGGGAGGTATTTTGTGCTGTACTGTGGCATTTTGTGCTGCAAGGGGGTATTATGTGTGCTGCATGGTGGTATTTGATTGGTGCTGCTGGGGGTAGTAAGGCCGCTGCACAGTGGTATTTGTTTGGCGCTGTGCAGTAGTATGTGTTCCCCGGTGAGGCCCCAGCATCATTGTGGCTTGGCTGGTGAGGCCCAAGCAGAAATATTTTGAGAAGCTCTGCCATAGATTGTGAAAAAGTTGTTTCCGAGAAAAACTCTACTTTTCACTTTAGTTAGCACAGAACTTATCAAGGCTTAGTGAAATTGATGGAAAGAACTCTTTCACCTAATGTTTATTGGTTATGTCAGAAAATTACATCTCTATATGAGAAAGGGGTATCCAAATGTATACTGTGAGGGTTCTATAGGCCAGATGTATGTCAAAAGAGGGTATTTTTTATAACATCTGGATATTTTTTTCTGTATAGAACCTAGGCTGCTATACAAACATATGCACCTGTAAGCCATACAGTTGAATACACTTTTGCTAAGAGCTGAGTATATTTTTTTTTTAAAACACCCAAAAAACACAGCAAAAAGTATACCTCAACTGTATGGCCATGAAAGTGGTAAGAAAGGGCCTCAGTATAACAGACTTCGTTAATTAATATAAATGCAAAACTTTTAGAGAGTCTCCCAATCATGTACAAATAAAAGTAAAAATAATTATAAAAAAATATAAAACTTACTAGAGGAGGATATTTATAGTGTACTGAGTTACTGAAATCAATGGGGTAAGTGCTCTGTATATCTGCATCCCTCGCATTCACAAGTCGAATGAACAGTTCTGCATTTTCTAACTAAAAAGAGAAAATCAAAGCGAAATAACAGTAAATAGCTGTATTATAGATATAGTATCTGTAGTCTAGCTCTCTTGCTACATTTTAGACTATTATTCTTCACAATAAAAACTACACATTATAGTTGCTTAAAATGTAAGGCTGATGTTTGCACCTGAGGTACTCCATTTAAAGCCCCTGTTGTCATAGACGGCTTAACAGGAAGGATCCGAACCGGAACTTTCCACTGTCCACTAATAACTCGGTTCTGATAGTCAAAAATGTCCACTTTCACCCATCCTCGAGGAATTAAACGACTGACTTCTTGCCCATAAGGATCATAACCACCAGATGCTTGTAATTCGATTATTAGAGATATGTTTGGAGAAGGCCGTACTCTGAAAACAAAAAGGTACTCTGGATCAGCTGTATGTAATGCCAGGTTAAAAATGTTTTAAAAAGGGGTGCTTAATGTTTTTTCGCACGCTGGTAGTGAAACTGATGAAAGCAATAAAGTTATGCTATGAGTAAGAACACTTTGTTCGAAACACGTTAGCGGTAACACGTCCTACCTGTGTCCCATGGACTTTTAACATTCTGTTGAAATAAAGCTCTTTTATATTTTATCCAACGTGGATGTGCTGAGGATTTTTTTCTATTTTTCTTCGTTTCAAAGCAATAAAGTATCTTGTCTGAATAAAAGGGGTAGTCTAGTTTCAGCAAATTTATAGAAACATTTTCTATAGTTATACAGTTTTAGGCCCCATGCACACGAACGTGCTTTTGCGGCCGCAATTCCCCGCGAAAATCCACGTGAGAATTACGGCCCCATTCATTCCTATGGGCCCATGCACACAACCGTGGTTTCCACGGTCCGTGCATGGCCCAGGAGCCTGGACCGCAGAAAGAACGGACATGTCTTATTACGGCCGTGTTCTGCGGTCCAAGCTCATAGGAAATAATGCACGCGGCCATGTGCAGGGCCCGCGATTTGCAGGCGGCTCGCGGGTGTCATACTGTGGCCAGCCAACCCGAAAATCACGGCCGTGCACATGGCTACGGTCGTGTACATGAGGATTACAATATACTTTCTGTATTAATTCCTCAAGACTTTTAAGATCTTTGCTTGTTGTCATTCAGTAAGAACCTTTATTGTTTACTTCCAGTGGATAGAATTCTATCCATGATCATGGTCATGTGATGTACATACAGATGCCGGGATCATTAATACATACTGTGATTGAAATAATCCCAGCACCTGTGTGTACATCACATGACCATGGATAGAATTTTATTCTCCAGAAGTAAACAATAAAGGTTTTACTGAATAACAACAAACAGAGATCTTGAAAACTGTGAGCAATGAATACAGAAAGTTTATAGGGAAATTGTATTACTTTTTATTAAATAGAAAAAACTTAAAGGGGTATTGCAGTTATAAGAAACTGATGACCTATCCCCAGGATAGGCCATCAATATCTGATCAGTGAGGGTCCGACTCTAGGCACCCCACCGATTAGCTGTTTCAAAGGGGCTCAATCAAGTGCTGCTTCCCCTTTATTCCTTTCACTGCTCGTACTGTGAATCGCCGACACACTTGAATCGTTTTACAGCCTTCTCCTATTCACTTGAATGGTAGAAAGCTGTAATCCTGTGAACCGCCGCTACAAGTGTGTCTGCGATTCACAGTACGGAGCAGGTTAGTAATGTAGGGGAAGCAGCACTGCTCCCCTTCAAAACATGATTGGTGGGGATTCTGAGAGTCGGACCACCACTGATTAGATATTGATGGCCTATCCCAAGGAAAAGCCATCAATTTCTTATAACTGGTAACTCTTAATTTGCTGAAACCGGACAACTGCTTTAACAATGTAATTAAAGGAATTCTGTCATTGAGTTTGATGATGAGCAAAGTGTGATAAAACATGTTTGAATAATTTATGGATCAATCAGTTGTCTTTTAAAAATAATTTTTAATGTATCTGAAAAGTAAATTGTGTGCATCTATAGGAGGCTCAAAGTAAAGTGCGTAAGCAGGTCCTATGGCACTTGAACTTTACATTGTCCGAGATGCTATTTATAAGAGTGGGCATTATGCTAATTAAAGCACCGTATGGAGACAACACTTGTGTGCGGAAAGGAGTAGCAGCCACCAACCATGTAATTAGCATTCGGCACGTGCTTTTGAACAGCACCCCAAAAGGCAGTTCGGGGAAACATTCAGCGGCTGCAATAGCTTACTATAAAAGCATCTTATTGATGCTTTTTCTAAAGGGGTTTGTCTGATGACAGATTCCCATTAAAAATCTGATACAGTTTGGAGGGGATTAAGATTTCTTATTAACTTACGTATGTTCAAATAGTACAATATAAATGGATGTAAAATGTAACATAATTACATTTCATTCAATAATATAAACAACCAATATATGAATAAGTACCTGGGAACAGCTTGCTTTGTAGCCAGAATTGCTATATTCTGTTTTTTGCTGTCGTAGAACTTGGTTTGGGAAGCATCACAATACACCGGTGGAAGGATAGAAGGATTTCCCATTTCCTGCCCCCCACTACACAGGCTGACAGCTATTCTGCATACTCGGTAAGATGGGTCAAGTCCAAGAAGATAGTCATAAAATACTACAAAGCCAGAACTGGAAGTCAAGAGTAAAAAAAATCAGCATAGAGAAACAAAGCAGCCAAATTGTGTTTTGTAGTAACAAAAACCTAAACAAAAAACTACTTGAACTACATCGATTTTTTTGCATATTTGTTCTACAAGAAAATGTTAGAGTTTATAACATTGAGGCATACGTATCAATGCAATTGCACCAGTAACAGCGCTGTATTCCTTAAATACCCCAAATATTGAGGAATAAAGTGCATGCTACGTTGAATTGACATACTCTTGTACCATTCAGTCGTGCCTCACTATTAGTAAATATACCCCATTGTGTTGAAACTGCCTTCCTAAAGCCCCTAATACACTGGCCGATTTTGGCCGGTGCAGCGAACGCCAATCAACAAGACATTGTTGATCGGCGCTCGTTTGCTCCTGTCAGAAGGAGCTATGGATGGGTACGAACGCTCGTTACTCCGATCACTCGTCCCCATACATTATTATCATGTCAGCAGCGCGTCTCTTTTTACACAGGGAGATGTGCTGCCGACAACGATAATAGTTAACTTTTTTTAAACGATACGATCAGCAGATAAACGAACGTTTGCACAGGACAATAATCGACAACGAGTGTTCTATGAACGCTTGTCTGCCAGATAATCAACCAGTGTAAAACCCGCTTTAGAGTGATACAGAGATTGATTATTTACTTGTATATGTCCACATAGAACTATATACATGGGTACAAAACATATATATACACTGATATGTGGATATATATAAGTAAACACAACTGTGAACCCCAAGATCTACAATAAGGGACCAAAGTAGAACAAAACGTATATTAGAGACTTTAGGGCTCATTCAGATGAGTGTGTATCACGTCTGTGTGACGGCCCTTAAAACGGCCATCACACGGACTCATGTATTTCAATGGAGCCATTCACACGACCCTTGTTTTAACGGAGCGTGTGAAGGGTCAGTGAAAAAATAGGACATGTCCTATATTTTTGCGCTTCACGCATGCCTCCATAGACTCTAGTCTATGGGGGATGCGTGATAACACGTCACACATGGGTGCACCTCGGACGTGAAAAACTAGGGTGGCCACGTTCGTGTGAATGTAGCCTTAGAGTTTATTAGGATTTAGAGTTTGAGCCATATCTATAAAGAAAAGTGTATAGAACCCCTGCATAAAAGATACCTAATGTCCCAATAATATTTTATTCTAAATGTTTAATACTATACTTTATGTGGGCTGGTACATACGTTTAGGGAGACAATAAGATCACTTCCTTGAATCAAGTATAATCGAGTGGCTCAGGTAGGTTTGTCGCCAATAGAAATGTAATCATAACGGTCCTAAAGGGTTGGTAATTACCAAGAATACTCACATTGGATCATACGGAGCAAGCTCTAGTCCATGGCTGAGATTTGAAAAATGTCCGCCAAGATTTGGAGTGTTGGGTTTGTTAATTTCCTGTAGAGCAGTTACAATAAATCATCGTCATTGGCTTGTGTCTGTTTACAGGTTTCTAATTTAACAATTTTATCTGCAAATTTTGAACAAAGGCATTCAGAGTTACCATCGAATAAAGTATATCCAGCTGTGGTATGGCTCGTTGAGTAACAGATGTTTTAATACGACGCTTTAGCTTCTGAATTTCCAATTCTTGCTTTAACACTTCTAATTCTGCATTTAAGGTCTTTACATTATGTTTGGTTTGCTCTTTCAAAAACCGGGGGAATTGAAGGGTCTTCTCAACCTCTGTTTATGAAAACACATAGTACAACAAAATGTAAATGTTCAAAGTAAAATCAATAAAATCATAATATACTTCCCATATGGACACTGAAAGGCATATTTACTTATTAGTAAGAACTAATGTATCAACTACCATAAATTATTACAGGCTTCACTACACAGTCTCTTCACTACAGCACACAACACAGCGCTGTCCATGTCCATGCCATTGTGTCTGATACCACAGCTCAGCCACATTTATTCGAAACAGGTTGAGATGGGGCTGACCTGCAGTTTCAGACACAGCTGCATTGATAAAAGAACTGCTACCCCTTCTTTCTGTAGATTGTTGAGGTACTAGGGATCAGACCCCATTAGTCACACATTGATGGTAGCGTTAAATTCTGAAAAGCTTTTTTATGCCTTGAAGAGGTTGGCCAACGAAAACTATTTATCACCTATCCACAGGGTAGGTGATAAATGTTTGATCGCTGGGGGTCCCACCATAGAGACCCCCACATATCACGAGAATGAGGGTTCCGTGTGGCCCAATTTAATGCAACAGCAGTCATACGTGCGCACAACCCTCCATTCACTGTCTACAGGACTACCGCTCCATTTAAATGGGGGACACGGAACCCTCATTTTCATGATCGGTGGGGACCCCTGCAATCATACATTTATCACCTATCCTGTGGATATGTAATAAATGTTTTTCGTGGGTCAAACCCTGTAAGTAATAGAAAAAATAAGTTGGGGTTTTATAAGCAGTGAGCCTTCAAATATCATTTCTTTGGACAATATTTGAAAATTCTAAGTAGTTTTTTCATAGCCAATGGCATATAACATATGATGATAGTACTGTCATTGTGAATTATACAATCAATTTAATATTTTACTTGGCCAGCAAAATGTATCTCTTGCACTTTTAGTTTTAGTCTTTTTTTAGTCACTTAGGACAACTTAAAGGAAATGTGTCATGATTTTTTTTATTATTATTAATTTATATGTTTTTATGTAATAAAATATTTTATTTACTTTATTTATTTTTGTCACAAAATGACGTTTTTTATTTACATGTTTTTATTGTACTGGGGGCTGCCATTTTTTATTTCATCTGTGTATGTGTCACTTCACGACACATACACAGATGAAATATGGCAGCTACAAGGCATAGGACATAATGAACGGGAACCGTTCGTTACATCCTCTGCCGTCTAGCTCTGTACTGTGCATGCCCTGTGGCAGAGCGACCCAGCATAGAAGCTGGTTTGTAGGTGGAAAGCCAGCGCCATTTTGGTGAAGACCGGCCGATTGGTGTGTGTGGGTGTGTGTATGTTGTGTGTGTGTGCTGCATGTCTATCTATCTATCTCATATATATTGATATATAGTATAGTTGTAGGCTGGGGGGGTACGTGTGTGTGTGTGTGTGCGTGTGTGTGTGTGTGTGTGTGTGTGAGATTATGTGTATGTGGCAGAGCATTGGGGGGTGGTGGTTTTTTTTTATGGAGCGGCTGCATGTGTGGGGGAGGCTTGTGGGGGGAGCTCCATGATGCGCCAGAATTACTAATATTTCTGCTGCATCTCTAGTTCCCGTCCCAGTTCATTGACCTTTCTTTTGCGGCACAAAGGGAAGATAGACATCTGCTGTAGGTGAGTATAAGTATTTTTATTTTTGATATTACTAACTTTATTTTTTTGTTTTGCAGATTCCGCTGGACCTATTGGAGTACATTGTAGATTCGTTGGACTACTGCGATAATCTACGGGTTGTTGTTTTTTGGGGGTTTTTTAAATAAATAAAATGGTTAACGAGGGTCTTGTGGGGGAGTGTTTATCTCAATAAAAAAAATATTTCCTTATGTCTGTTTTTTTAATACTTTATTAGCGCCTTAGTAATGGCAGTTGTCTGTTTGACAATGTCCATTACTAAGGTGGGGCTTAGCCAGTAAAAAGGCTTGCAGTAAAACCCCAATATTACCCCGGTACCCACTGCCACGAGGGGTGCCCAGAAAGAGCTGGGTACAATCCAGTACCCGACCATCTGTATCGATGGTCGGGTACCAGGGCGGCAGCAGGCTGGTATTATGAGGCTGGGAAGGGCCAAACCGTGGCCCTTCCAACCCTGGGAATGCTAGGCTGCTGCTGCTATGTTGTATCTGGCTTGTTACGAAAAATGGGGGGTCACGCCACGTAGATTTAAAAAAAAACAAAAAAAACAATGAATCATTTTCATAACCAGCCAGATACAACATAGCAGCAGCAGGCTAGTATTACCAGGGTGGGAAGGGCCACTATTTTTGGCCTTTCCCAGCCTAATAATACCAGCCTGCAGCTGTCCCGGTACCCGACCATTGCTACAGATGGTCAGGTATTGGATTATACCCGGCTCTTCCCGATACCCCTGGTGGCGGTGGGTAGTGGGGTAATAATGGTGGGAAGTTAGTGCTAGCCTTTTTATTGGTTAGCACTAAGCCCCGCCTTAGTAATGGACGTAGTCAAACCTACAACTGCCATTATTAATGTGCTAATAAAGTATTAAAAAACATAGACATAACTCCCTGTTCACACAGAGATTTTTGGCGCAGAAACCACATTGGAATCAGCGCCATAAAACCACTGAAATTGCCCCACATTGATTTCAATGTGATGCAGAGGCGTCTTCTTACAAGGCGGATTTCTCACTCACGGGAAAAAAAGCAGCGTGTCCTTTTTTTGGCGCAGCTTTCACCTTTGACCTCCTTTTGAAATCAATAGGAGATAGAAAAAAGCCGCAGCGCTCGTATCCAAGCATTTTTCATAGCGTTTTTTGCCCACGGTCCTTGCATTAGATGGCCGGGGCAAAAACCGCACCGAAAACCGTGGACAAAAATGCCTGAAGGGATTTTGAGGCAGATTTTTTTTCTGCCTGCAAAAAACTGTGTGAACAGGGCCTAAGAGTGTATACACATAGTGCTCGTTTGCCGCGTTTTCCCACGTGGCCGAAAAGCACATCGAAAAACGTATGCGTGTTTATGGCAATTTTTTAAATGCGGTTTTTGGCTGCGTGGCGGAAACGTGGCAAAACCGCACTGTGTGAATACACACTTACAAAATACTTTTTTTTATTGAAATAAAAACTCCCCAAGCAACCCTCGAAAAAAAAATCGATCAACGTAGTCCAAACGGTCCAGCGGAACCTGCAAAAAAAACTAATTAGGTGAATAATATGAAAAATAAAAAAAACTTACCTACAGCAGACTTCTGTCTTCTCCCTTTTTAAAATACAGGCGTTTTTCCACATGTTTTTTGGCGCATAATTAGGACTCTCACTGACTATGGGAACATTTGGAGCATTTTACACACCATAGAATAGACTCGACGTCTCTTTTTTATGCAACACGCTTTTTAACAACGATCGCGTACAAAAGCGCGTTGTATGTACTAACAGCTTGCTTTACCATTGATGTAAATGGGAAGCTTAAAATACACGCTGTGTGAACCTGTCAACTGATAAGTCATTCACAAAAGGGTCTTCCCTCTTGACTGTCATCATTCTCAGCCTTTTGGTGTGTTCTAGAGCTCTGCCAGCTGCCATTGTAAAATCACTCCCAAAATAGAGCTGGACACTGCTTAGCAATTTGGAGACACCTTTTCCTGATTTGTAGAGAAAAATAGGGAGGGGGTGAGTCTCCCTCACACATTTAGGCCTTATTCACACGAACGTGTGCGTATTGCGCGAGCAAAAAATGCGACGTTTTGCGCGCATAGCAGTTCTGTGTGGCATCAGTATTTGGTGCGTGCCTGCGTGATTTTCGCTCATATGGCATCGTTATGACACTCTGTTTTTATGTTTACAAACATAAAAGCAGGAGGTGCTTTTATTTTTTCATTCATTTATTTTACAACTGTAGCGCGAATCATGCGCGTGCTGCGTGAAAAACGGACAAGTATAGGACATGTTGTGAGTTTTACGCAGCAGACACGCGCTGCGTGAAAATTACGGACAGTCTGAACGTCCCCATTGCCTAACATAGGTCCGTGCGACGTGTGTGATTTTCACGAGCGTATCACGGACGTAAAATACGTTCGTGTGAATAAGGCCTTACAGCATTTGTAAGTCCAGTTGCTTTGCCTGATTCACCTTGCTGTAATTCTTGGAAGTGCTCCCTCTGGTGGCCAACATAGGAAAACATGCCAAATTATTATTTCATGTTTAATACTTTCCACTTTGTGTAAGAAAAAAAAAATACACCAGAAAAACTAAAAAAAATATAATAAAAATAAGTAACTTGCTTGAATTGTTTTTTAAATTCACGACACATTAAACAGGCTATGTAAAGGCTTTGAAAGCGAATTTTGTTAAAATAAAAATGTCAGTGTGTTTTGTGCAACTTTCAAATTAGCTTTTATTAAAAATTATTTTTACTTTGAGATACAGCTGCTCTGTATTCTCTATACAGAGCAGCTGTATCATTTGTTGAATCCTGTTACCGGCAAGTCCGCGGTACTGACAGGTTCAGTGTCACTGGCATGTAAGATCCACCTGTTAGCCATCACATGTAAGTTCATAACTTAGATGTGATAGACTACAGGTGGATCCTGCATGTCAGACACGCAGGACCCGCTGACACTGAACCCATCAGTTATAAAAGTTATAAAAGCTCATTTGAAAGTTGCACAAAACACAATGACTGACATTTTTATTTTAAAAAAAACTTTAAAGCTTGAGTCAAACACGCAGTTTATTATCTGTTGTAACTAGGAGATGCCTCACCCATGTTTATATACACTATCACAACCTTTTCACTTATTACACCCCTCTTACTTAAAACATTAAAATGCATTAACCTGCATTAGTCACTGTGTGCAAATATAATGTGGTAGAAACACTAGACCGTTTCATAATCTCTTTTTCATTCACAGTACAAACATATTGGTCAACTGCCAAAAGACAGCTCCAAGGAAAATATTTATTATAGTAAAATTCTTCTGCACATTAGTTTGAGAATTAAATTTTTATTCCTGTCAACTATAAATTAGAACACGGAACTAGAACTATAAAATATAAATATATTGTAAAGGATCTGCCAGGCACAGCTTCTGTATCCACGCCCATAGATAATCAGTCTGCACCTGCTTCTATATCTGTGAGACTGACTGCATCTTCCACAACTCAGGATGGCAGGCTTAGGAGTGGGAGAGCCTATCACAGCCTGGCCAGACGGAGCTAGCTCCCTCCCTCTGTCTATTTATACCTGCCTTTCCTGTTCCTCCTTGCTTGTGATTCTTCTCGGTTGGTTTCCTGGCCCAGCTGCAGCTTCTGAACTATTTGACCCCGCTTCATATTGACCCTGGCTTACTGACTACTCTCCTGCTCTGCGTTTGGTACCGCGTACACTCCTGGTTTGACTCGGCTTGTTCACTACTCTCCTGCTCTGCGTTTGGTACCTCGTACACTCCTGGTTTGACTCGGCTCGTTCACCACTCTTGTTGCTCACGGTGTTGCCGTGGGCAACTGCCCCTTTTCCCTTTGCTTCTGTGTAGCCTTGTCTGTTTGTCTGTCGTGCACTTATTGAGCGTAGAGACCGTCGCCCAGTTGTACCCCGTCGCCTAGGGCAAGTCGTTGCAAGTAGGCAGGGACTGAGTGGCGGGTAGATTAGGGCTCACTTGTCTGTTTCCCTACCCCCGTCATTACATATATATCTAATGTATGTAGATCGATCTATCTATCTCATATCTATCTATCTCAAATCTATCTCATATCTATCTATCTCATATCTATCTATCTCATATCAATCTCATATCTATCTATCTATCTCATATCTATCTATCTCATATCTATCTCATATCTATCTATCTCAAATCTATCTCATATCTATCTATCTCATATCTATCTATCTCATATCTATCTCATATCTATCTATCTCAAATCTATCTCATATCTATCTATCTCATATCTATCTATCTCATATAAATCTCATATCTATCTATCTATCTCATATCTATCTATCTCAAATCTATCTCATATCTATCTATCTCATATCTATCTATCTCATATAAATCTCATATCTATCTATCTATCTATCTATCTATCTATCTATCTATCTATCTATCTATCTATCTATCTATCTATCTATCTATCTCAAATCTATCTCATATCTATCTATCTCATATCTATCTATCTCATATCTATCTCATATCTATCTATCTCAAATCTATCTCATATCTATCTATCTCATATCTATCTATCTCATATCAATCTCCTATCCATCTATCTATCTATCTATCTATCTCATATCTATCTCATATCTATCTATCTATCTCATATCTATCTATCTCATATCTATCTATCTATCTATCTATCTATCTATCTATCTATCTACCTATCTATCTATCTACCTATCTATCCATCCTGTATCGGTATGTACATATATATATATATATATATATATATATATATATATATATATATAAAGAAAAGCGGATCCACAGTACAGTTTCTTGGCATTAAAAATAGATTTATTGAAATCCTAGGCCCATATGACAGTTTGCTTAGGCTCCATAGCAAGCTTTATGACTGGCCGGTTTTAATTCAAGCCGCCAAGCAGCAAAACCAAGTATAAAACAATTACATGTGGCTCATGCTGTACGATAAATCTGGTGAGTGTTGCTAGACATGTCACACACTTTTTAACTTTACGCATCTCTTGGTTGGTTTATTGCGGCAGGGTGTGTGTGCCGTTTGGCAACGTCAATGAATGAGAGTTAATTCAGTCAGAGAAATGTCATAGAGTAAGTTGTTGTAATTTGCTAAATCGTGCGGCCATAAAGGGTGTATTAATTCATGGCCGCACGATTTTGCAGATAAAGGGAGGGTTTACCCGCGTTAACATGTGGCCACTAACAGGCTGTTTGGTGCCGGCGCGGTTGTTAGCTGCGTTGCGACCGTGTCAGGGCCTCTCCGTGTGGCCCTACCCTTAGGCCTTATTCACATGAACAAGTGCGTTTTGCAGTTCCGTGTGTCATCAGTGAATGGTGCGTGGCTGCGTGATTTTCACGCATATGCCGTCCTTATGACACGCGGTTTTGATGTTTAGAAAAATAAATGAAGGAAGTGCTTTTATTTTTTCCTTCATTTCTTTATCTACTGTTGCGCGAATCTCACGCGACACACGGAAGTTCTTCCGTGTGCTGTGCGTGATTTTCACACACCCATTGACTTCAATGGGTGCGTGATACGCGAAAAACACCCAAGTATAGGACATGTCGTGTTTTACGCAGCGGACACGCTGCGTGAAAATCACGGAATGTCTGAATGGCCCCATTGACTAACATAGGTCCGTGCGACACGCGTAATTTTCACGCGTGTATCACGAACTTTAAACACGTTCGTGTGAATAAGGCCTTAGGGTGCTTTTTACACTGGCCAATTTGGGCCGTAAAAATTAGTGCTCGTCTGCTCTTTTCACAAGGAGCTATGATCGGTAATGTATGGGTACGAGCGATCGTTACTACCCATGCATTTCCATCATGTTGGCAGCACATCTCCCTGTAAAAGGGCCTTAAAGCGAAGGTGTCATGAATTTTTTTTATCATATTGCTTCTAATATGATATTAACATAAATTTTATTTATTTGTGTTCTCATGTTCTACTTTTTACTTTTTTCTTACTTTTACTTCTCTATGGGGGCTGCCATTTTTTTTCCATCTCTGTATGTGTCGATTAACGACACATACAGAGATGGAATACGGCACATACAACCCCATAGAGAATGCGAACGGGAGCCGTTCCATTCTCTGAAGCGTACGCCATCTGTGTGGGAACGGCGCATGCTCCTTCGCAGAGCGAAATCCGGTGCCATGTTCATGTGGACCGGAAGCCACTGCCAGACAGTAAGATGACGACTTCCGGCCGCAGCTTCCGGCCATATGTTCAAGGAATAGGAGCGGAGGCGGCGGCGGCAGGAGAAGGTAATTTATGTTCTGTATGTGATGTGTGTATTATATTCGTGTATGTTCGTGTTATACTGTCGTCTGAGCACTGTATCTAATCCTCCTACACTGTGCAGTCGCTCAGAAAATGGCGGCACACAGTGTAGGAGGTTTGAAGATTCAGACCCCTCCTTCTCCTGGCACTAGCCAGAATAAGGGAGGGGGTATTGTGTGAGGACACTAGAGAGAGTGTGTCTACACCAAATTTGCAGCATAAAGCAATGAGGTTGCTTTACCACATTGACCATGCTGCAATTTTGGGAACTGCTCCCTCTAGTGCTCAGCACATGGAAATGTTATAAATTAGAATCTAATTTATAATATTTCCTGACTTGTGAAAAAATGTAAAAAATTAAAACAACGTGCAATCACGTAAATAATAATAGTTTAACTAAAAAAAAAATATAAAAAAATTCTAGCGACACATTCCCTTTAACAGTGGGGACACATACAGAGTTTTATTTGTGTTTATAGTGTAACTATGCTGTCTTATCTAGGCCTCTAGCAGTACAATAGAGCTGTCATTAAATTCCCTCGCCCTCTGCTGACCCTTTGTTTTATATAGAGAGTCAATTAGAAAAAGAAAAAAAATCTTAAAAAAACATGTTTATAATAAAAAAAGAGATTAAAATATAATTACATTTTCTCATGATTCAGTCCCTTTAGTAGAAGTCTAATAAACTAAGAATTATAATAGAATAACTTCCCAAAAGAATGCTCTAGCGATTACGCCTGAGCTCTCAGACTATAAACAATTATATAAGAGCTCTCAATCTGTTTTCTCCTGTGTACAGATATAATATTATTAGGAGCATTAAGGCATAGAACTCTACAAATTTCAGACATTATTGTCGGCTTATACAATACTACTGTGTAAATACTGTATCTGTATGCAGTGCTCAGAGTAGTTGTGCAGTATACGTTTTATAATTTCCTCCTTAGGGAATCGCCTCACTGTAAATTTGAAAATAGTTCACACCGTACCTCCATTTGTTGTTCTGGGAATCCTGCTATTTCTTTGCTTATGAAGCTGAAGTTTGAAGAGTTCATCCTCTAATTGTTGATTTTCAATTTCAAGAGTAATTAATTTTTCATTCAAGTCCCATTTTGTAGTTGTGTATCCTTCTAAACATGGAAAGAGTAAAGACAAAAAGAAAAGACAAATTGTATATAAAGAGTATTGTGTCAAGAGAGTAAGGGTGGCTTTCCACCAGCGGTGCGCAACCTGCACAACTACCTCCCAAAATACAGCTGTTAAAAAGATCCAGGCAAAACTATTTCTGTAGAAGAAAAAAGAGAAATGATCCAGCGCTGTATAGGGATAAAAGGGATACTACGTTCCCACTTTTATTGGTACGAAAATTCTTTACAATTTGGCAAGAGACGCAGTGTCAGGGTGGTTTGAAGTACGGGCTGTTGCCCGAAGCCTACGCGTTTCGAACACCGGCAGTGTTCTTATTCATGGCAGAAATCCTATTTCTGTATTATGCCTAGTGCAGGCTTAAAGGGGTGGTTCATGACTGTATGCTCTTTCAATCCCTATGTCATGCACATCAGATCAAGCCAAGAGTTCTACTATTTATGTCGGAATTCCCATCTGAGACATTTTGGGGATATTGTGGCCCTTGGGAGTGATGTGACAATGTCGCCCATAAAAGGTTCTGCACTCCTGCTATTGGCCATGCTCACAAAGCATATTTTGTAGGCAGAAAGATAACGACGCATAATACATGTCAAAAACGCTTTTAATTTATGTGTTTTTTTATGATTTTGCCACTATTTTTCATGTGTTTTTAGCCTTCCATTAAATTCAATGGGCTACATAACACGAAAAAACGTGCCAAGAATTGACATGGCACTTTTTGTTTTACATGACACGTAATTTAATTATACACATGTAAGAAAAACAATGGGAAGTCAATAGGAAGCTTTAGACAGGCGCTTCTTAAAGCACACTTTGGCTGATAAAACGCACCAAAAAAAGTCTGTGTGAACAGGGTTCGATTTAATTTTCTGAATGTATAAAGATTCGTGGACTACCTATACTAGTCAAAATCGTAATTGCAAATATTTAGTGTTAACAATTTTTATTGTAAGATCAGAAAAAAACGCTGTGTGTAAATGCAATCACTCGATGATCTTTCAATTTAAATGGGTATTGCCATGCATAATTTTAACTTTTCTCCACTCCTCTTTACGACGTGACTACGACTTTGTCGCAATATCAAATAATCACCACATGCAAAGGGGTGTCATACTCTACCGTCACAAACAGGAGCTATAGTTTAAAAAAGCAATCAAATCGCAAAATTTTACGTATTAAAGCACGTATTAAAGAGGCTCTGTCACCACATTATAAGTGTCCTATCTCTTACATAAGGAGATGGGCGCTATAATGTAGGTGACAGTAATGCTTTTTATTTAAAAAAACGATCTATTTTCTTAACGTTAGGAGCGATTTTTATTAACTTTTTTTGGGGGAGATTATAAAAAAAAACTGAAATTCCACCATTGTTCTATGCGTTTTTAAATTGACGCCGTTCACTGTGCGGCGTAAATAACATGTTACCTTTATTCTATGGGTCGGTACGATTACGGCGATACCACATATGTAGAGGTTTTTTATATTTTACGACTTTTGCACAATAAAAACACTTTTGAACTAAAATTATTTGTTTTTGCATCGTTGCTTTCCAAGAGCCGTAACTTTTTTTATTTTTCCATCAATGTAGTGATCTTTTTGGCTTGTTTTCTGTGGGACGAGACGTAGTTTTGATTGGTACTGTTTTGGGGTGCATGGGACTTATTGATTCATTTTTATTATGACTTTTTTTGGGGGCAATGGAAAATGGTGGCAATGGTATTGTTTTTTGCGGTTTTTTTTACGGTGTTCATCTTGCGGTTTAAATTACATATTAACTTTATTAATGGAGTCATTACGGTCGCCGCGATACCATATATGTGTACTTTTATTTATTTTTTACACTTTTACTAAATAAAACAACTTTTTATGGAAAAAAATGGTTTTATTTATTTTTTTACTGTAATTTTTATTAATAATCTTTATTTCACATTTATTATTTATTTCATTAGTCCCACTAGGGGACTTTACTGTGCAATCTTCAGATCGCTGCTATAATGCTCTGGTATACTTCGTATACCAGAGCATTATTGCCTGTCAGTGTAAATCTGACAGGCAATCTGTTAGGACGTGCCTCCGGCGCGTCCTAACAGGCATGTGTCCAGGGCAGACCTGGGGGCTTTTATCAAGCGCCCGGCTGCCATGACAACCCATCGGAGACCCGCGATTGCATTTGCGGGCCGCCGATGGGGGACAGAGGGAGCTCCCTCCCTCTGTAAACAAGTTAAATGCCGCGGTCGCTATTGACGGCGGCATTTAACGGGTTAAACAGCTGCGATCTAAGTAAACTTCGATCGTGGGCATTGGAGCAAGAGCTCAGCTGTCATCAGACAGCTGAGCCCCGGCTCCAGCCTGCACGGGAGACCCGTGCAGGACTTAGACTACGCTCACGTGAAAAGGCATCAGCCTAGCCTAAGGCCCCTTAGTGACGAACGTGAAAAGGCGTATTGTTGGTCACTAAGGGGTTAAACCAAAGAAGAAAGGACCTTAAAGGGACAGTGTCATGATTTATTTTTTAAATTAATTTATGTGTTTTTTTTAAATAAAATATTATATTGACTTTTTTTAATTTTTCACACACACACAAAGTTTTTTTTATTAACTCTTACTGTACTGGGGGCTGCCATGTTTTATTTCATCTGTGTATGTGTCTCTTAACAACATATACACAGATGGAATACGGCAGCACAGTGCATAGGACACAATGAATGGGAGCCGTTCATTGCATCTGCCATCTGGCTCTGTACTGCGCAGGCGCAGTTAAGAGCCACTCAGCAGAGAAGCTGGTTTGTAGGAAGATAGCAGGCACCATTATGAAGACCGGCTGCACTGCATGTAAGGTGTGTGTCTCTGTCTGTCCCTTCATCTCTCTCACACAGACCACCCCTCGCGACCCCCACCCCCGTGTGTGTGTAGCATTGCTGTGTGTGTAGCATTGCTGTGTGTTTGTGTGCAGCAGAGCTGTGTGTGTCTGTGTGTAGCAGAGTTCTGTATGTGTGTCTGTGTATAACATAGTTGTGTGTGTGTGTCTGTGTGTAGCAGAGCTGAGTGTGTGTCTGTTTGTAACAGTGCTGAGTGTGTGTGTCTGTGTGTAGCAGTGCTGTGTGTGTGTCTGTGTGTAGCAGATCTGAGTGAGTGTGTGTGTCTGTGTGTAGCTGTGTTGTGTGTGTGTCTGTGTGTAGCAGAGCTGAGTGTGTGTGCATGTGTGTAGCAGTGCTGTCTGTGTGTCTGTGTGTAGCAGTGTTATGTGTGTGTCGGAGTTCTGTGTGGGTGTGTCTGTGTGTAGCAGAGCTAGGTGTGTGTCTGTGTGTAGCAGAGCTGAGTGTGTCTGTGTGTAGCAGAGTTGTGTATGTGTGTCTGTGTGTAGCAGAGCTGAGTGTGTGTGGAAAGGAATTGACTCAACATTTCTTTATTTACACAACACGTTTTTTAAAACGCGTTTGTAAAAAAGGGCGTTGTATGTACTAACAGCGCACTTTACCAATTATGTAAATAAAAAGCGTAATCAAGCGTTTTTTGATGCGGTTTTTGGCAAGCAAAATGCGCAAAGAAACGTGTCAAATACACGCCATGTGAACCTGTCAACTGAAAAGTCATTCACTTCACTTTCATCATTCTAAGGGTATGTTCATACGCAGTGTTTTCAGCCATTTTTCGGGCCGCAAACGTCCCGAAAAATGGCTGAAAAATCCGAAGCAGAACGCCTATAAACATCTGCCCATCGGTTTCAATGGAAAATACAGCGTTTTTCAAAAACGGCACGTAAAAAGACGCACGCCAAAAAGAAGTGCATGTCACTTCTTGGGACGTTTTTGGAGCTGTTTTTCATTGACTCTATAGAAAAACAGCTCCAAAAACAGCCGTAAAAAACGCGGCCAAAAAAGCAAGTTTGATTAAAAAATGGCTGAAAATCAGGAGCTGTTTTCCCTTTGTTTAGTAAGCGTGTGAATATACCCTTAGCCTTTTTGTGTGTCCTATAGCTTCTGCCAGCTGCCATTTGTACAATCACTCCCAAAATGGCAGCCGGACACTGCTTAGCAATTTGAAGACACCTTTTCCTGGCTTGTAGGAGGCGGCGGGGTGAGATTCCCTCCCACATTTAAGGCAGCTGTGAGTCAGGTTGCTTTGCCTTATTCACCTTGCTGCAATTCTGGGAAGCGCTTCCTCTGGTGGCCAACATAGGAAAACATGTCAAATTATTATTTAATTTTTAATACTTTCCACCATGTGGAGGAAAAAAAAAATACAACAAAAAATTTAAAAAATATAATAGAAATAAGTAACTTACTTAAAAAAAAAAAAATTTAATTCATGACACATTCCCTTTAAATTGCAAAGGAATCAGACCAGGCAAAAGATACCAAGTCATGTGATCTGCCCCACAATACTCTATGTAATCGATGTACTACTGCTACTACTTGTACATAGAGTACAGCGGGGGCTGGTCACATGACGAAGAGTCATATCATCATCATCAAAGAAGACTGTACAACTAGACTTCTGGTCCCCCAGCAGCGCTGTAAAAATCTATGAAAATCTCAGAATTAGCACGACGGGGGACCGGAATGTATATTAGCGAGTATACTCACATACTCTAGTGAGTACACTGCTCATAATTTTTGGTCCTTACATAAGCCATTTAATATCTAACATTAGAAAACCACTTTAATAACTAAAACCCATACCTTTTTAAGGTACATAGAAATATGTTTTGATTCCTATTATATTGGATTACATGAATCTTCAAATCTGCCAGAGGCAGAAAAGAAAAAAATGAAACGAAACAGTTTTATGAAATATGAACACTTCCTTTTGAGTCAGTAATAAACCACACACATTCACAAAAGATTCTATCTGAAATATATAAAAATAAGAATTATCACGTCTAGATATTGGCTAGGTGTGAATTGTGCATTAGATGATTGAAGCAAAAGAAATGAAAATTTTTCCATGAAGTTGTCTAGCAGGTTATGGAAATTACACTAATGGATGCTGACCTGACTGAAGGCATGAATAGTTAATCATCAAAAGTATGTTACCCACAAAATGAGTCTTAAGTTCATACATAATACCTTATTTAAAAGATATTGTAAAAGCTGTCATGAATTAAAGATTAGGTATGTAACATACTTTTGTTTTTCTTCTTCCGAATGGAGCGCACATGTTTCTCTCTTTGTTCTATGAGCTGTGCCTCAGTAAGAAGATCCTGTAAATTCGCCAAGATCATGTGATCATTGCCGCCATTCTGCAGATAAGTCATGCGTAATGCACTGTGTAAAAGAGATGGATCAAGACTTTTATTCAATAAAACAAAAAGTTGTTAAAAGTGTTTCTAGCGGCCCCTTTACAGCTCAAATTAACCCGGATCAATGAGTATCACACTTATCAATTATATATGCCATAAAATTGTGTTTTGTTTTTTTTTGGGGAGCTCGACTGATCTACCCATTGATCTTAAAAGACAATTAGCAGCTAAGTTGACTACGGTATTCATTCCGACAAAATGACGGAACCCTTGCACATCTGACACAAACGGAAACCATTGGCAACGGATCCGTCACCATTGAAATCAATGGTGATGGAAACAGTCAGTCAGGGCTCCGTTCCGACGGAAAGCTCAGAGGGAACGTCGGATCGGAGCCCTGACACAGATGTGAATAGCCTTACTGTTCTGAGAAGAGAGCGCATGTACAGTCGCTCTCATTAGAGATGAATGATGAAGATATAGAAACAGCCATGTGAGAATGCTTGGTTGTTTCCGAATCACCCATTCATTTCTATGGAGAGTGACTGCACTCAGCAGTCAGATTAGAGAGCAGCAATGCTAAAATTGACAAGGGATAGTAGGTAGGCGGCCCCTCTACAAATTTTGCGTTGAGCCCAGGAGCTTTAACCTATGCCTCTGTATAGCAATGAAAGAATACTTAGAAATTACAAGAAACAAAACCAGTTATATGTTACTTTTAGTATAAGCATTACTGTCCCTATAAGACTGTGTTCACATCACTGTTGCCCTCATGTTGAGGGGTTCCATCGGAGGTTTCCGCTTGGTTAACCCCTCAACGGAAAGGCAAACTGAAACCTCAGCTTCCGTTTCCCTCACCATTGATCTCAATGGTGACGGAAACGTTGCTAAAGGTTTCCGTTTGTCACCGTTGTGACATGGTTATGTTGTTTTGAGGGGTTAACCAGACAGAAACCTCAGACGAAACCCCTCAACGGAAAGGCAACGGTGATTTGAACAGGCCATAAGCCATACAGGCCATTTGTTTTCTGTAAACTTTACATAGGTTCAAAAGATAAAGGTTTTATCTTTTCCAAAATTTTTATATTTTTACAGAGATAAGAACAGCAAATACAACATATGTTGTCATAAGGCACAAATAAAACAGATCAAGACAACAGTGCCCATGTGGGCAGCTAACATTATGTATGTTAAACAGTGTAGGAGGACTACGAAGAGACATCGAGTCCAATCAGTAAGTATATGTAAAGTGTACATTGCATAACAAAAGGTTAGAATTACAGGACACGGTTGCAATATAACCGAAAATCAAAGAATTGAGGAGAGAGAAAAAAAAAAAGAGAGAGAAAGTAGGGAAAGTCTTCACCCTAATAATAGGGGGAAGTGAGAGATGAGGGGAGGGTAAGGGGGAAAGGTACAACCCGAAAGGTCATCCTATTGCAACAAACACTAGGAACCCCATATTAGAGGTGAATCATGGAAAATAGGGTCATTGTTGGATGAGCGTAGGAAATGCAGGGAAGCCATGTTTTTTCAAAGCGAGTGGTCGTGTCATTTAGGACACTAGAAAGGTATTCGTTGACCATGCAGGTATCCAATCTCTACTTGACAGAAGAGAAAGGTAGATTGGGGGATTTCTATGCTTGAGCTATGGTCTGCTTCGCCGCTAGGAGGATGAAGGTGAAAGTTTGAATTGTAGGCCCGTAAGACTCGGTGGTCAAAAATGCAATAGTGCTGTCCAAGGGTCCTGACCCATCGGAGTATGAAAGAGGGAGCGTGCTAGGTTGAAGATTCTTACCCAAAAGCGAACGGCCCAGGGGCAGGTCCACCAGGTATGCAACATGTCACCTATGTCTGAGCAACCACGGAAACAGGAAGCAGGGTATCCCTGGACAGCATGTGCAATCCAACCAGGGACAAGGTACCAGCGAGAGAGGACTTTATAGGCTGATTCCAAGGTCGTGATATTGGTAGAACAATGAGAGATCACGTCCTAGGAAGAGGACCAATCAGCTGAGTCATGTTTTTGTTGGAGATCCCTTTCCCAGTTAGCAACGTACGAATGTCTAGAGGGGGTTGAGCAGTTTGCTAATTTTTTTATATAAAATTGAGACTAGACCTGAATAGTGTGGGGAGCCGACGCAGATTTGTTCAAATTGTGTAAATTTAGTAAATGAGGAGTCCCGATGGATTAACGTGGAGACCCAATGTGAGAGTTGTAAGTGCGAGACCCAAAAGATAAAGGTTTTATACCTGATTTCAGAAGTCAAGCTTCCACCTCCATAAATTGGAATAAATGGCTGTTGATGAGGAACTGGAGCTCTTTCTATTTTTCGAGATGCTGGGGATTCACAGTGCCTGGTTGACATATCTCTTTTTCTAGAATACAAAGTCAAAATAATTAAACATCTAAAGCCATTTATAAGTTTATGATGAATTTGCCCTAGGTGCACCAAGATAAGAAAGCTAGCATTTTTTTTTTACAATTGTTTACAGTTTTAATATACTTTATTGTATATTTTGTTAAATATGGTCCCCCTGCATCATGTTTTATGGGGCTATGTTTGAATTTATGTTAATCCTCCAAGATTGCTCTATTGGTGGGACACGAAAAATGTCCATAGAAGGTCATACCTTTCATCCATAAAGCAGTCCATAGACAAATCAGATATAATGATGGTATTGTATCCCTGGCTGTATTATGAGGGTACTGTGGCTGGCTGTATTATGATGGCACTATAAATAACAGGATTATGAGAGCACTGTAGCTGGCTATTATAGGAGCCTTTCCCTGTTATGGGGCAATCGAGGCTGGCAATGTTATTGTTGGCACTGTTTCCGGAGCCCAGTGTCTGGGGGTGTTATGGAGGTATTATGTCCTGGTTATGGTTGCATTGACTGTTGCTACCATTACTAATAGGAAACTATTGAGACATATAGGCATGTCTATTAATCCCTCCTTTATTAAAAATAAAAGTGCGTACACATGACCCATGGTATATTAAGTAGTTAAAACACTGGTCAGGCTCTTTTATTTTCGAAATTTTAACCAAATCACAGACATCCCCTTTTACCTAATGCTATTACCACTAACATGGACTCTAAATGAGATCCTTTTCCAGACTGTAATCCTATTTAAAGTTTTGTTTTAAAGTTTTAATCACAATCCCAATTTTTAAACTATTCTATCTAAATGCCGTTTAAATGTGTTTTTGTATAAATGTTAGTTTGGGGAATGGGAAAAACAATGGGGAATATTTATCGATGCAACTACGCCAGTTTTCTGGACGTGAAATATGACTTGTTTCCCTCAATCAGTGTGCACCACTAAAATGTCAAACTGTTGTAAAGCACATTAGTGCGCCAGTATAATACTAATATATAACAGGCAAGCCATGTTGCCAAAGACTCACTTCTACTCTGATTGGCTGCAGAGATCACATGGTGTAACCACTTTAGCCATTCAGTGGAGGGGGGATCACTTCAGATGCACCTATCTTTGGCTCTATAGAAACTAAAACCATTGTTCTGATTACTTTTAAAGTTGAAAATCCCAAGCTTCGCAGTTCTAGGTGGTGTAGGACTGGAGATACGGGTAGTTAAATACATGGTTGGGAATGTGAGCTGCAAGTACAGATCCTCATATTTAAAACAACACCAGAATTATGGTTGTAGGTTCTATAGAGCCAAATATGGGGGCATCTGAAGTGACACCCCCCCCCCCCCTCCAGCCTCTCAGCCGGACTTTTCCTCAGATAACAGGAAGTGTGCGGCTCTTCTCAGCTAAGTTTCATATGACTTTCAAGGTGATTTTCTAACTTAAAGGGGTATTTCACACATCGTTTTTGTTAGCGCTGATTTTGACGTGGAAACCGCGTCAGAATCAGTGTCAGGAAACACCCCTTATTGATTTCAATGGGAAGCAGAGGCTTTGTTTTGCCTGGGTGGCTTTTGGCTGCTCGCGGTAAAAAAAGCGGCATGCTCTTTCTTTGAGCGGTTTCTGCTTCTGACTTCCCATTGAAATCAATAGGGGGTAGAAAAAACCTACGTTGGTCGTTTGAAGCATTTTTTTCTTTGCATTAAATTCAACGGCTAAAAAAAAACTGCAGTCAAAAAACGTCGGAAAAGAAGCGTCAGAAAACGCTGGCATTTAAAAATCTGCCTCAGGGATTTCTGAGGCAGATTTTTTTCTGCCTGACAAAAAACACTTTGAACTCCCCCTAAAAAGGGAAAGCTAAGAAGGGTATTTCATACCCTACCTGAGGGTGCTGTGGGTTTAGTGGTGAAAATGCTGCTGACAGGTTCCCTTAATAAATGTGTTGTTTTAGTGAACAGATTTATCCAAAATGTCTAAAAGATAAACTGTTTGTTGCCATAACAACCAATCACAGCGCAGCTTTTATTTTACCAGATCAGTTTATTTAAAGAAAAGATGAGCTCTGATTGGTTGCAATGGGCATGACAACATCACCTAGAGACAGACAGCAATGTAATACATGTACATACACACAAAGTGAATGAGCTGTTCAATAATAACAATAATTCCAACATTTTTCCTCTTCAGTTAGCCCATGGATGTCATGTAACCCTATAAACGAAATGCTGTAGGTCACATCGTGTATACTCAATAGCCCTCCTCCCCTTCTACTCTTCCGCTACAGGAAGAAGCGTATTAAGTGGAGGAGTCCACCAAGCTTGGGTGTAGAGCGGGTTACGTTGCGCCAGTAGAAGAGTATTGAGTAGGGCGGTCTATCACTATCTGGAGGTAAGTGTGTGAACACAGCCAGTATAATAGATATAGGGGGAAATATAAAACCATTAAAAAAAAATAAAAAAATAAATGTAAAGCAACATACGTCTCCTGACCTAGTAGAATTATCATCCTGCAAAGGCTTCCGCATTTTGTATTTTAATGGTTCATGAAAAATGAAAGAACTGACCAATAAAAGTTTTGTATTTGTGTCCATTGTATTTTTTGCACAATGAGCATACAGGGGGTAGAGTGGTGACACACAGGGGACAGTGATGGCATATAGGCAACAGAGTGGTGGCATACCCAAGGAACAATGGTGGCATACAGGTGGCAGAATGATGGCATATTAGGGGGCAGAGTTTTCTAGAGCTGTTGCATTTTTTTCACACAACGGGCTTTATTGCTAGTTAGTTAATACGTTCAATATGTCAAATGGCAAGATTAAAAGGTACAGTAATGAGTCATTCTATATCTTAAGGGTATGTTCACACGACAGCGTCCGTTACGGCTGAAATTACGGGGCTGTTTTCAGGAGAAAACAGCTCCGTAATTTCAGCCGTAATGGCATGTTGAGACGCTTTTTCGCTGCGTCAATTACGGACGTAAATGGAGCTGTTTTTCCATGGAGTCAATGGAAAATGGCTCCATTTAACATCTGAAGAAGTGACAAGCACTTCTTTGACGCGGGTGTCTATATACGCGCCGTCTTTTGACAGCGACGTGTAAATTTACGCCTCGTGGGAACAGACCAACGTAAAACCCATTGCTTTCAATGGGCAGATGTTTTTCCCGACGCTATCGAGCTGCATTTTCGGACTTAAATTGAGGCAGAAAACGCCCGAATTACGTCCGTAAATAAGCCGTGTGAACATACCCTAACTCTACATTTCCAAGCCCAGTCATAACTAGAATCATATTGAAATCTTGCAAGAGGTCATCAATAGAAAATATGTGATGACTGGAATTTTCTTAAACTGTTTTGGGAAGAGATAACCTTTATAAATGTCTGAATTAATAGAGACAATATTAACCCCTTGGAGACACAGTCAGTTTTAGCCATGTGGACACAGCCTATTTTTTTTAATCTGACATGTCCCAATTTATATGGTAATAACTTGGAGATGCTTTTACTTATCCAAGCGATTCTGAGATTGTTTTCTCGTGACATATTGTACTTTATGTTAGTGAAAAAATTAGATCGATAAATTCAATATTTATTTGTGAAAAACACAAACATTTAGAGAAAATGTGGAAAAATTAGCATTTTTCTAAATTTAAATATATCTGCTTGTACGACAGATAGTAATACCACACAAAATAGCTACTATTTCACATTTCCCATATGTCTTCTTTATGTTTGCATTGTTTTTTGAACATCCTTTTATTTTGGCAGCAATTTCTCACATTTTCAAGAAAATTTCAAAAGGCTATTTTTTCAGGGATCAGTTCATTTCTGAAATGGCTTTGAGGGCCTTATATTTTAGAAAGTCCCCATAAATCACCCATTTTAAAAACTGCACCCCTCAAAGTATTAAAAACAGCAGTTAGAAAGTGTCTTAACCCCTTAGGCGTGTCACAGGAATGCAAAGTGGAGATGAAATTTTTTTTTACGAAATTAATTTGGAATAATTTTTTTTCCTGTAACATAGACGATTTTACTAGAGAAACGCAACTCAATATTTATTGCCCAGATTCTGCAGTTTTTAAAAATATTCCACATGTGGCCCTAGCGTGCTAATGGACTGATTTTTTGCAGAATTAGTTGGAAGTAGGCCATGAAAATGAAAATCCTCATTTTTTCCCATAAAATGTAGTTTTAGCTTAGATTTTTTTCATTTTAACAAGTGCTAAAGGAGAAAAATCACCCAAATATTTGTAAAGCAATTTCTCCTGAGCACGGCAATACCCCATATGTGGACATAAATTGCTGTTCGTACCCCCGACAGGGCTTAGAAGTGAAGGAGCATTATTTGGCTTTTGGAGCTCAAATTTTTCTGTCACATTTGCAAAGCCCCTTTGGGACCAAATCAGTAAAAACCCCCCAAAAGTGACCCTATTTTGGAAAATACACCCCTGAAGAAATTTTCTTCAGAGGTATAGTGAGCATTTTGAGGTTATTCTGCAGAATTTTGTGTAATTATGCTGTGAAATTGAAAATTAAATTTTTTATGATAAAACTTGGAAATGTTCAATTTTTACCAGGAATAAAGTAGAAAATGCTCACCAACATTTGAAAAGCAATTTCTCCCGATTATGGCAATACCCCATATGTGGTCATAAACTGCTGTTTGGAAACACGGCAGGGAGAAGGAGGGAAGGAGCGCCATTTGGCTTTTGTAGCTCAAGTTTTGCTGGAATAGTTTTTGGGTGTCATGTCGCATTTGCAAAGCCCCTGAGGGACCAAAACAGTGGAAACCCCCCAAAAGTGACCCCATTTTGGAAACAACAGCCCATAAAGAATTTATCGAGGGGTATAGTGAGCATTTAGACCCCACAGGTTTTTTGCTGAATTTTGTAAAATTAGTCAGTGAAAATTAATATCAACATTTTTACACTAAAATGTTGAATTGTTTCATTTTCATGAGAGATAAAGGAGAAAAAGCACCCCAGCATTTATAAAGCAATTTCTCCCGAGTACGGAAATACCCCACATGTGGTCATAAACTGCTGTTTGGACAAGCGGCAAGGCTCAGAAAGGCAGGAGCGCTATTTGGCATGCAGATTTTGTTGCGCCATGTTGCATTTGCAAAATCCTGAGGAACCAGAGTACAGTGGAAGCCCCCAAGAAGTGACCCCATTTTAGAAACTACACCCCTTAAGGCATTTTTCATTTGCCTGGACATATGACAGGGCTCAGAAGTGAAGAAGAGCACCATGCACATTTGCAGCCTATTTTGTTATTTTCACTGCATTGGCCCACAATTGCAGGGCTCTCAGGCCAAATAGTAAAACAAACTCCAAAGTAGTGCCCCCTATCTTGGAAACTACACCCCATAGGGCATATTAGGGGGTGTAGTGAGCATTTTGACCCCACGTGCAAAATACAAATTGCAATTTATCAGCGGACATGCCAATTTAGTGCACATTATGGTGTGCCCAGTTTGTGCCACTGAAGACAAATACCTCATAAAATTTTAGGCTGGTTCTACCAGGTATGGCGATGTCATATATGTGGACGTAAACTGCTGTTTGGGCACACTGTAGGGCTCAGAAGGAAGGGAGCGCCATTTGGCTTTTGGAGCACAGATTTTGCTTGGTAGTTGTTCTGTTTGGGATTTTACTGGTATTTTAGTTTATAATGTGGGGGCGTATGTAAGCTGGGCAGAGTACATCAGTGCATAATAATAGGGTATAATAATGCGGTAAATAAATAATAATTCACAGATGTGTGGCCAATGTCGCACTGATAAATGGTGCCCAATCTTATCCGCTTTTGGAACGCTGCACATTTTGCATCGTCATATTCAGGGAGCCAGACCTTTTTTTTTTTTTTTTCACCGGAGCTGTGTGAGGGCTGTGTGAAGGCTTATTTGTTGCGGGACAATCTGTAGTTTTCATTGGTACCATTTTGGGGTACATGAGACTTTTTTTATCAGTATTTATTCTATGTTTTGTGAGGGGTGGTGACCAAAATATAGCGATTCTGGCATCGTTTTTTATTTTTTGCAGTGTTCACCGTGCGGGAAAAATAACATTATAGTTTTACAGTTTGGGTCGTTACGGACGTGGTGATTCCAAATGTGTGCTTTTTTTAACGTTTGCATGCTTTTCCTATAATAAAGGACTTATAGCAAAAAAGGCAGTGTTTGTTTTTTTTAACTTGAAACTTTTCTTTTTACACTTTTATTCAACATTTTTATAAACTTTTTGTTTTGTCCCACTAGGGGACATGAAGGCCTGCACTTCTGATCTTAACTCTAATACATTGCACTACCCCGCCTAATAACATTCATTCGTCAAACAAACTGGAAGGAGGGTGATAACAGCAAGAGGAGTCAAGTAATAGTCCAGGTTTGGTACAAAGATAAGCAGCAACAGTTTGTAGCATTAGGCAAAGACGTCAGAAAACAATCTAAGTTTGGTACACAGATAAGCGGTCTCAGTTTGTAGAGTGAGGCAGAGACGTGGTCAAGAAACAATCCAAGTTCAGTACACAAATAAGCAGCAAAAGTATCTAGACCAGAGGTAAGAAGTTTAAAGGGGTTTTCCAGCCCCGAAAAATGGATGGCCTATCCTCAGGATAGGCCATCAATTTTTAGGGTCTGGAAAACTCCTTTAATAGTCTGGCAAGGAGGAAGTGAAAGAAAGCCAAAAGGGTGAAACTAATTAAGTATTCAAGGCACGGTATCTGAAAGGGGTTGTTCCAGAATCGACAAATTTCACCTATCTACATTTCCATAATTACAATCTTTGGGGTGACGTTTTCCCTTCTAGGAGGGCAGCGTCATTGTTGCCTAGTGACAGCTCTCACGAATCATTGTACAAGCAGCACTTACATTTACCAATACTACTGCCAAGCACAACTTTTTTAATGCATGTACAATCGATTTATTAGTGATAGACAATAGTTCTATCTTTAATAGTTGATCTTTTTGTGCATTACCACTCGCCAATTATTGTTACAGTAGTTCCGAAACCAACAAATCTTAATAATAATTTCAGTGTAAACAGGACTTTCATCTGGATCCCATGAGTATCTGACTCAAATGGCTACACATGTAAATCAATAGTGAACTAAAAAAGTAGAAGTGTAGTTATGTACTTTGGGCTGAGTTACCTTTGTAAAATACAATGAATATGAATTAAGCAATACTAAAGAACATATTAGTCTTACATTGCTTCAGCCTGAAGCAGGTCTATTTGTTGCTTCATAGTAGTTAAAAGTTGTTCATTCTTTTGCTCTTGAGTATTTAAATGCCTCATCATTTTTTCTAGGTAGTCTGTATTCCTGCTCCGAGATGTTATTTCATTCAGCCTTTGCACAATATCTGTTAGATAAAGTTATAGTCATACTTCAGCATCACACGATCTATGCTATGGAATGCTAATGTTTGCAAATCAAAAAAAGAGAACACACAAAAATGGATTTCTTATTACAGTAAAACAAAAGAAAAATAATATTTGAAAACACATGTTGACATTTTGAAGGGAAACTGTTACTAGAAGGAGCCATTGGGATAGCTGTAAGATTATCTAACTGGTAGATGTAATTGCACCTACTACAAGTTCCCTTAAAGTCCCTTCCAGCACATATTGTATGGGAATCCCCTTAATAAGTAATATTTGCCATTTTGCAGCACCAATGATTCATCTGTTGGCAGTTATCCACCCCTTACTCTATTTAAATGGCTGTCTGATGATAAGATGATCATAGGGTGATGTCATCTGTGGGGGAAATTCACAGAAGCACATATTTTTCCTGTAGCACCACCACAAGAGAAATTAAGCATTACACAATTCCCACTGTAATCAATGGATTGTCCATGTAATGCTTGTTCAGGCCAGGTCCTCCAGAGTCAGCAATGTTTTTTGTAGTTGATACTGAGTTAACAATCACGCATACAAAATTAGTTGAATCACTAAGAGTAATTATAAAGTCTATTTTCTAACAAATAAGGAATACAGCTTTCTAATATATGAAATTTGTTTTCTATATTTAGGAATTGTAGATATAATGAATTTTGTAGGAAACTGAGATCAATTTAAACAAACAAAGGGGTACATTTAAAAAAAATAAAAATATAAGAAGCTATATAAATATTGAGCACGTTTTCTACTCTAAATTATACATTTATAAATGTGTCCCAAAATACATAGATTAAAAAAAGAAATGTAATAACCATCTTAAACTAAATTTACAGTTAAAGAGTAACTATGATGGGGAGGGCAAACTATTTTTTATTTAAAAAATCATTAGATTAATAAAAACTTAATATAACTAATTTAAATAAAATGCTTTTTAAGGTGCGCGCACTTTTTGTAAATGACCTGACTCGCCTCAGAATTCGTGTGCGTACTTACTTTTCAGCAGCTCCCATAATGGTAGGCCAAGCTCCTGTCATACCAAGTGGTGTTCCCATAATCTCCCGGCGGCATACAGTGTAAAGCTGCGAGATCTCGCTGGTTATTGTGAGACCTCACGGCTCTGACTTAAAGGGACTACTGTGAGATTTTTGTAAATAAGCGTTTATTAGACAAGTGGGAGGTAACAGCGGCAATTCTCCTGAGGTGGAGCCTCCTCACAATCTCTGACGCTGTCCTATCAGCATGAAGCTGCTTCACACAGTATGAGACACATTCTAAAGGGAAGGGGGATCACTTCAAACATATGAAAGAGGAGATTCTAATCTTTCATATGACACCAGGATCGCAGTTCTAGCTGTGACACAACCGCAGATATCGCCAGTTGAAAACACATTCGGGAATGGAAGCTGTATACTATATGATCACGCTGTGTTGCTGGGCAGGGAAAGGGGAGAAGCTGTATGCTGATTGGACAGCATCATACAGAAAACATGACACCGCCCAGAGTGAATAGAAGGAGTCACCTCCTATTTGGCTATTAGAGCCACATTAGCATATTTTGAAAAATGCTCATAACTTTACAAATAATAAACGTTTTTTTAAAACAAATCACACTGTAGTTATCAGCAGCAAAGCACCTATTCGATTAGTGGGGAGATAGGGAATTGATAAACTGGTGACAGAGTCCCTTTAAACAGCTCTGTAACTGCTATATACAGTACTGTTCTAGTCAGAGTCTAAAGATCTCGCATTAACTAACGAGATCTTGCTGCTTTACTGTAACGTCTATGGCTGAAGGCCATCGTTCATACTTACCCTCTGACGGCCTCGGCCATGGACATCTGTCTTCTCAGCGACATCTCCCTCCAAGGAGACGCCGGCACTCACTTCTGGGTCCTGGGCTTATTTCCCACAGGGCGCGCGCAAATTGTCTCCCAGTGTTTTCCAGTTCCCACTGTTACCCGTTCCTGCTGCCTGTACCCTGTATACCGTGCTATCGTATCTACAGAGAGAGTCAAGTTGTGTCTTCTGCTGCATCTACTGTGCCAGCTACAGTGAGAGTCAAGTCGTGTCTTCCGCTGCATCTACTATCCTTCTACAGTGAAAGTCAAGTTGTGTCTCCGATACTGTCTACATTGCCTCAGGTACCCGTTCTGGACTATAGACATTGTTTTGTAGCTAGTTGGCCAGCTGCTACCCCGCTACGCGGTACGGCACAGTGTGTCCACTCCCCGTGCTGTGACATTTACACTTTATGCCGCCGAGGGGTTATGGGAGCACCGCCAAACATGATGGGAGCTGCTGGAAAAGAAGTTTAGTCATGACTCCTGTGGTGAGTCAGGTCATTTACAAAAAGTGCGCGCACCTTAAACATTTTTAAATTAGTTATATTTGTTTATATTTTACTTTTGTGACGGCTAATGATTTTTTTTAAATAAAAATTATTTTGACCTCCCCATGATTGGTCCTCTTTAACAGTGACTTTAACAGTAGGTTGTGTGACATACCATCTCTCTGTTTTTCCAAAAGCCTGTTCTGAGACATAATTTCACTGATTTGCTTGCTGTGAGCCTCAGCGAGATAGCGCAGTTGTGTGTCATTTTCTGTTGCCCTGGGTTCTGGTCTACCAAATCCATTTATCTAAAAAGAGGAATTTGTCTTCTTACATTATTATTAAGGTTTTGGTAACTCAACCAAGATACATTGCTCCAAAAAAGATATTTATTTTCCAACCACTTCCTATATTAGTTTTAGGCGAGCCTTGAAAACTAATTTTTCAAGGAGGCCTATAGACCATGGCCCATACATAACCTGACTTGGTTGTAGAAATCTCCACTCCACTCTGTCCTCAACTAGATACCCTTGTCGCATCACTCTACACTTTATATTGATGTTGGCTCTGATACTGGCTGGGTGACATGTAACTATATTTACTGTATATATGCCTGGACAATATTATCACCATGTACCTATTGTATCACTCTTCCTATTGCATTTAGATTGTAAGTTGTTAGGAGCATGGAGCTCTCTCCCTTTGTCTCATTGTTTGTTCAATTGTTTTGATCACTTATAATTTTATAAGTGTTACATTTTACATTTTTGCGTGTTACATCACCAATTGTAAAGTGCTGCGGAATATGTTAGAGCTGTAGAAATAAAGATGGTTATTATTGTATGACCTCCATTTTCTCTTTGTATATTTCTCCTGTGCCTACCATGCTTGTGTAAACCCTCTGGGCATCACATAATTACTCTTTTTATTGCTCTCAGTTTATCCTGATTACATACTAAATTATAGCATTACTTTTTAAAGTAATTTGTGGCCTTGACCAATACATTCTGCAATGACTGAGGTCAAGGCTACATAACAATATACTACATCTGATTCTGCAAACTGTATGTAGTAAAACTGATATTGCGGATAATATGATTTTTAAAAGTCCAACAAAGCTAATTTATTTTGATACATTTTACAAGAAAGTGGAAATTAGTTTAAAAAGATTGTAATTGGATTATTTTCAGATTTCAGATTTAGAATTTATCTAATCTGTACTTACCTTTTCTAAATCAGTCTTCTCGCTAGAGTCCAACATGTGATTATGATCATTTATCTTCGTGGCATGATGATGCTGCAATTGGTCATCTTTATTTCGCCTGGAGTTTTTAAGCCGGTTAACCTAATTTACAGATACATAAATATGTGGAAAATCTTAACAATATTAATCAGTCATGTCCTAGAAATGTGATCAGTGGTGGACCCCCACAGACAGGGTCAAAGTGGCCCACGAGAGCACCAGGGGATCCTCCGGTAGGCCCAAACTCTGACCCAATAATGGGCCCCAAAAGGTCTAGCAGAAGACAACCTCAATTGAAGCTGACCAGGGAGCCAAGCACTTGCCACTAAGATCTATTTCATATGGGTGATTCACAAATAACCTATTAGACCTAATTGACAAGATCCTGGGTGGGCCCTCAGATTTATTCCCTCCAGTCCGACGCTGCCCACAGATTTAAAGGTACAGGTAAATCCTATTTGCAGTTATCACTAAGGGGTTTCAATGATCAATTATAGTGCATGGCTACTTCTACACCAAGAATGAAGACCAGCTCCCTCAGATTAATATATCACAAGGAGGGTATTCTGATAAACCTTACAGTAAATTCTTCATGCTTTAGTTAGAAATGGCCTCAGAATCTCAGATGTGAAAAAGGAGTTAATTCCAACCTCAAGAAATAACAGTGCCAAGCAGTAAATCCAAACAGATATTTACTTTATAGATAAGTTAAAGTAGTGGTTAACTATAAAAAAAAATTAATGTGAGAGGGAATATTCTTATATACACATACAAAAATGATGCTGTTTAGATTATCCTAGGAGAGTAATCTCTATTCTCCAGTTCCTCAGTTAAGCTTTTTAAAGATAATTCCAATCGGTCATTCAAAGTGAAACTGCAATAAAGGGAGAAGCTGTATCCTTACTATTAGATGATATTTTGGACAAAGTGAGAGTGTATTTTCAAAGTTACTTCTTTACAAGAAGGAATGTCAGGGTCCCCCCAAGCTATGAGCTTGGGGGACACATGGTAGTAACGAACCCAAAAAATATGTGTTAATGACAGTTATTTTATATGGTGTTGTGTTGTGTATTTCTCTTCCCCTTTCCCTTCTTTTTTCCATATGTATTAGAATGGTACTTACCTTATCGGCGTCCCCTATGTAAGCTGTACAGGTGGTACGAGCAGGTTCCAGAGGTTTCTATCTTCAGGCAGAAATTTCCTGGAGATCAGCTGATTGGACAAAGGTCAGCTGTGCCTTTGGCATGAGCAAGTTCCAGAGATTTCTATCTCTAGGCAGATTTTTCCTAAGTACAGCTGATTGGCCATTGGAATTCCTAAATGGCGGGAATCCAAACTATAAATTACCGTGTTTCTAGGTGGTCAAGCAGTCGTCTGGAAGCACGGACCGTCGCCCATCCACCCTCCCTATTATGTGTATTTCCTTCCTGTCGCGATGTTTATTAGAGGGGTTTTTTCACCCAGCTAATGCTGGGCGGACTTGGTCTTTTATTAATTAAAAGCTGGAATTTTAATTTATGGTTATTTATATATATTAATTATTCTTTATTTTATTACCCTTAATAAACATCGTGGCCATTATTATCCAAAAATTCAGTGTTGTGTGTTTATTTTGGTTTATTATTTTGTGGGTTGTGTGCTACCATGTGTCTTTTTACAGTGAACTCTATGTTTGCATTGTACTCTATAGTGTCATAAATACGCTTCTCAGTCTAAGGTCTCATTCACTCTTTTCTAACAGAGGGTTAAATACTGACACAAAATACAGATCGTATACAGATGGTATATGAAATAGCATGCTGCATGTGGAAAAGTGAAAAATGTATCTGAAATTTCCTGGAGTCCGTAGGCAGCACACTTAAGGGTTAAGATACTTCATCTGACCGGATAGAAGAGACATATTACTCAGCAGTAATCAATTAAACAATTAGGAGGTCCCAGGTAACCTTAAATAGAGCCCAAATCCCCTCAGAAAGCGTGACGTATGCAGCAGTATATATATAGGGTGGGAAACTTGTGCTGCCTACGGACTCCAGGAAATGAAAATTTAAGGTAAATTTTCCACTTCCTGATCGTCCTAAGGCAGCACACTTAAGGGAATTAACAAGCAATGAGAATATGGGGGGGGGGTTAGGCTTTGGATGCTCCCACTAGTATTTTCCTGAACCTTCAGAAGAAAACAAGTCGAGCCTATAGTGTTTAATGAAGGTCGAGAAAGAAGACCAAGTGGCTGCTTTGCGGACCTCGTCTAAGGAGACATGGCATCTTTCTGCCCACGATGTGGATGTGGACCTGGTTGAGTGGGCCCGAATATCTAAAAGGGGATGCTAGGCCTTCCAGGGAGTAGCAGTCCCTGATGATTTCTTTGAGCCATCTAGCTAGTGAGGCTTTGCTGTTTTTTTTCCCCTTATTTGGCCCCTGAAATTGGAGAAACAGCCCTTCGGATTGTCTAAAGGAGGCCGTTATTTCTAGATAATTAGGGACCTCCTTACTTCTAAGCATTGAGAATCATTAGGGGTATCAGAGGCGGTCTACTGATAGGACTGGCAAAACTATCTCTTGATTTAAGTTGGAGCTAGACTGTACTTTTTGTAAGAACCCTGGCATTGTTCTAAGGATTACGCACTCGGGCAAAATCCAAAGATAAGGATCTTTACAGGACAGAGCTTGCAACTCGCCAACCCGCCTTGAGAAGGTAATAGCTATCAAGAATAAGGTTTTATATGAGAGAAGCTTAAGGTTTATACTATGAAGCGGCTCAAATGGGGCACGGCTGACGTGCTTCATAACAATGGGCAACTCCCTATAGGGCACAGGATTATGATAGTATGGCCTTAATTTTTGAACTGCTTTCAGGAATCTGGTTATCAGTGGCTGGTTGGAGAACCTTCCCTCTGAATTAGCATTAATGGCTGTTAAATGCACTTTTAATGTATGGGGCTTGAGGCCTTTCTGGGATCCCTCTTGCAGAAACTGCAATACTGTGGACACTGTGTATGATGACCTGTCATTATCCTGACACCATTTTGAAAATATAAGCCATATTCGAGAATATATTTTTGTTGTACTGGGTTTCCTGGAGGCTAATAGGGTATTAACTACTTCATCAGAGAAGCCCTTATTTTTTAGAGACTGTCGTTCAGTTTCCATGCCGTCCTCCTGTAGCAGGAGATCTGGACGTAATGGGAGTCTCCAGAAGTTGCCGTTCTAAAGTTTTAACACGAGCAGAAACCATGCCCTTTTGGGCCAATGAGGAATGTTCGCTATGGCCTTCACTTTCTCGTCCCTTATTTTCCTTAACACCCGAGGAATTAGAGGGATGGGGGAAAGACATATATGAAGGTCTTCCCCCAACTCAATGATAGACTGTCTATGGCATATGGGTGGTTCGACCTGTTGAGGGAGCAAAACTTCCTCAATTTGGCATTCTTTGCGGTCGCCATGACGTCTAAAGATGGTTTGCCCATCTTCCTGGTGATTTGGAGGAAAACTTCCGGATTCAAGCTCCACTCTCCTGGGTGAATCTGTTTCCTGCTCAGCCAATCCGCTTTCAGATTCAATACTCCTCGAATGTGGACTGCGGAGACTGATCTCAGATTGCGTTCTGCCCACCGCATAATCTGACTGCATTCCCTTCTGAGGGAATTGCTTCTGGTGCCCCCCTGCTTGTTTACATAAAACAATGCGGGGAGGTTGTCTGACTGAATTTGTACATCGTGATGATGGAGTACAGCCTGAAAGTGTAATTGGGCCAGTTTGATCGCCCTGAGCTCCTTCATGTTGGATGAAAGGCAGCTGTCGTGTTTGGACCATTTCTTTTGCACCCATGATGTTCCCACATGTGCACCCCAGCCTGAGCCTGAGGCATCCGTAGTGGGGAGTATCCGATGAACTGGTTTCAGAGATCTGCCTCGATCAAGATGGTAGGGTACCAGCCACCACTGGAGGTCCCGTTTAACATTCGGAGGTACTGATATTAAGGTGTCGAGTGACACTAATCTCTTGTCCCAGCTTTTTAGTATGTTGGATTGCAACATTCGGATGTGTACCCTTGCCCAGGGTACCGCCTCGATAGCCGATGTTAGAAGGCCTAACACTCTCATGGCCTGACAGATGGAGCAGTGACTCAATGAAGTTAGTCGCTGAACACCCTGATGGATAAAACATATCCGATCGCTGGACAAAGTCAGTGACATTTTCTGTGTGTCTATCATGAAGCCTAAGTACTTTAACTTGGTGCATGGTGTTAGATGAGACTTCTGGAGGTTTATGATGAAACCGTGCGATCTTAGCATGTCTAGAGTGACCCTCAGGTGTTTTATGAGCATGTTTTCTGACGGAGCTCTCATACGACATACGAAGATCCCTTTCATGCGTAGTACTGCAGACAGTACCACCGCTACCTTCGTAAACACTCTGGGTGCTGATGTTATCCCAAAGGATAGGCAGGTGAACTGAAGATGTAGGACTTGATGATGAACAAGAACTGCTACCCAAAGAAACTTCCTGTGTTTCCTCAGGACCGGGATATGAAGGTATGCATCTTGCAGATCGATAGTGGCTTGACAATCTCCTTCCTGGATAATATTTGTGACTGATTGTATAGATTCTATTTTGAACTTTTTCTTTACAAAGAACTGATTCAGATATGTTAAATCTATCACTAACCGCCACTTGTCTTCTTTTTTTTGGAACGGCAAAGATAGGGGAGTACACTCCACGACCCCGCTGATGATACGGGACTTCCTCCAATGCTCCCTTCCTTATGAAGTCTTGAATAAGCATGAGAACAATAGGATTTCTTCCCCTGTTTACACAGAATCTGTTCCTTAGAACGGTGTTTAGTTCCAGTGAGTAGCCATTCTGGATGGTGGATCTGACCAAGGCGTCTGTGGAAGTTTTTAGCCATAGGTGAACAAACTTTCCCAGTCTTCCAGCTACTGGACACTCCTCTCTCTTGGCGTCATAAGTTAGGATTTTTTTGAAAGGGTGATTTCTTCCTAACGGATAGGTTACCCTCTTGCTTGCGTTTGAATCTACGCTGCCTATCACCACCCCCCCCCCCCGAAAATATTTCTGACCTTTAGGCGACCTTTTGGAACGGTTCTGAAAGGTTCTAAATGGTGGCCTCATTGGAGGACCTGGGAAGGAAACCCCTCTTTCATCATTAATTAATTTAAGGATGTCTTCCAGCTGAGGGCCGAAGAGAGAGGAGGGATGGAATGGTAGGGAACAGAAATGATTTTTAGATGGCATGTCCCCTGTCCATTGCTTGATCCAGAGGTTTTACGTGCCATATTAGAGAGAGCCAGGGATCCGGAAGAAAACTTCAAGACATCCAGCGGCTCGTCACACAAAAACTCTGCAGCTGCGTTCATGAGAGGGATATTTTGCAAGATCTTCTCTCTCAGTACGCCTTCCTCCAGATCTTGAGAGAGCTGACTAAGCCATGTACGAAGGGCTCTGGCAACCGGGATAGAAGCTGATGCCACTTTACACGCCGCAGCCGACGATGAGTAGGCTTTTTTTAATATGGAATCAGCTCTGTGATCCATTGGATCCTTTAAGAGCGAGGACTCCTCTGAAGGAAACACAGATTTCTGTGACAATCTGGCACCAGCAAGATCAACTTTGGGCGGAACATCCCAGTTAGAACTGAACTTGGGATCTGTTTTGTAGGTGTGTTTAAACCTCGCCCCTTGATCGATGCGTCTCTCCGGCTTATCCCAATCTTTCTGGACCCAGTCTGTAATAACAGGATGGGAGGGGAGGTGTAATGACGGGGTAGGGAGACAGACAGGTGAGCCCTAATCTACCCGCCACTCAGTCCCTGCCTACTTGCAACGGCCCGTCCTAGGCGACGGCGTACAACTGGGCGACGGTCCCTACGCTCAATAAGTGCATGACAGACAAACAGACAAGGGTACACAGAAGCTAAGGGAAATGGGGCAGTTGCCCATGGCAACACAGTGAGCAACAAGAGTAGTGAACGAGCCGAGTCAAACCAGGAGTGTACGAGGTACAAATCGCAGAGCAGGAGCGTAGTCAGTAAAGCCAGGGTCAAAAATGAAGCAAGGTCATTGATCATAGCAGGAGCAGAGCCAGGAAACAGGAAAGAATCACAGGCACTGGAGGAGCAGGAAATGCAGGTATAAATAGACAGAGGGCGGGAGCTAGCTCCGTCTGGCCAGGCTGTGATAGGCTCTCCCACTCCTCAGCCTGACTGGTAGAAGATCGTGTCACACTCTCAGACTTAGGAGCAGGTGCAGACTGATTACCCACGGGCGTCGACACAGAAGCTGTGTCTGGCAGATCCTTTACAGGAGGAATCTTTATTGACCGGAAAATAATAAAGTTGTTCCTTTTTAGGTTTATGAGACACATCTTTATCAGTCTCCACGGTCAGTTTGACTGCTTTCAGCAAGTGCGGGACCTTGTTTTTGTCTGACAGATAAATATTCTCTAAGGGTTCCCCATCAGAGTCCTCTGAATCCAGATCCTCCTCCGATAGATCATATTCGGAAGGGGATTGCGGAGAGGGCGACAGTTTCTACCTCTAGATTTTTTCGGCATAGCAGCCGACTTAATCTCATGAAAAGGTATCTGTAAGCTGATCTTTAAACCAGGACAGAAACCCCATGGCTTCAGTATGGAAGGATTGTTCAGGAGGTCTGCAAGATCAGCAGAAACTCTGGTCCGAATCCCCTGGCAACGGTTGCTGACAACCTTTACATATATTGTGCTTGGATTTCCTTTTACGTTTCCCTTGAGATGCAGGACTCGCCATCTGGGAAGAAAGGAATGCAATTTCAATCTTATCTGTAAGAGGCCTTAAGGAAGCAAAAAACCCTTCTCACATTACACAATGAAAGTTTGGGGTACCTTAATCTCCAGGGTCGAGCAGCTGCACCAGCGCCGTAGCCCCGGATTCGCGGTCCTTTATTGAACCGCCGGGATCTCGCGAGACTTCCGTTCTCGTGAATGTGCAGTCTGCACCGAAGTCCGGGAGAGTGCACAGCGCATGCTCTGGAATCCAGCGTACACCTTACCTCGGCGGAGGACATCTTGGGACACCCTTCCGGAGGTGTATGGGATCCACGTCTAGGAGCCGAGGGACAGGTAAGACCTGTATGCCGCTCCAGACTGGAAGCGTGGCTTCTCATTACCTCCAGGTAAGATTTTTAGAAGCCAGGCCGAGGGACCGAGGAAACTCCCAGTATACAGCCCCCCATGTCCTCATGGGTCGCAGCTTAGGGACAGAGGAACCCCCTCTATATAAAGCATTTTGGTATAGGTGTCTTCTGTCTTCAACTATCCATGTTCATAGAAGAGAAAAAATACGCTTTCTGAAGGGATTTGGGATCTATTTAAGGTTACCTGGGACCTCCTAATTGTTTAATTGATTACTGCTGAGTAATATGTCTCTTCTATCCGTTCAGATGAAGTATCTTAACCCTTAAGTGTGCTGCCTTAGGACGATCAGGAAATGTGAAATTTGTGTAGCAATACCACCATTTAGAGATATAGATGTGTGACTAACTACATAGAATTAAATTGGATACGTATTTCGGACCGACTCCATATGGATAGAATATGGTGACAAAATGGACATCTAATACATGTGTTTCCTAGTTATAGATGCATTTATGCTTTGTCAAGGATGTTATTTATAACCTCATTTGCACCTAGCAATTAATAAAATCTTTAATTGCAGTATTGAGTTCTATTAAATTATTATCATACTAATATACAGTTAGATCCAGAATTATTTGGACAGTGACACAAGTTTTGGCATTTTAGCTGTTTAAGCACATATTGAGTATATAACTGTATATTCAATATGTTTTGGTAACGTGCAGACTCCTAGCTTTAATTTGAGGGTATTCACATCCTAATTTGAGAAAGGGTTTAGCAATTACAGCTCTTTAATAAGGGACCAAAGGTAATTGGACAATTATCTCAAAAGCCATTTAATGGGCTGCATGGGCTATTCCCTCATTAATCCATCATCAATTAAGTAGGTAAAAGGTCTGGAGTTGATTCCAGGTGTGGCATTTGCATTTGGAAGCTGTTGCTGTGAACCCACATGAGGTCAAAGGTGTTCTCAATGCAAGTGAAACAGACCATCGATAGGCTGAAAAAAATGAAGAAATCCATCAGAGAGATAGCCCAAATGTTAGGAGTGTCCAAATCAACAGTTTGGTACATTCTTGAAAAAAAGAGCACACTGGTGATCTCGTGAACTCCAAAAGGCCTGGACGTCCACGGAAGACAACAGTGGTGGATGATCGCAGAATCCTTTCCATGGTGAAGAAAAACCCCTGTATAACATCTACCCAAGTGCAAAACACTCTCCTGGAAGTAGGTGTATCAGTATGTAAGTCTACCATAAAGAGAAGACTTCATGAAAGAAAATACAGAGGATTCACCACAAGGTGTAAACCATTAATCAGCCTCAAAAATAAAAAGGCCAGATTAGACTTTGCCAAACAACATGTAAAGAAGCCAGCCCAGTTCTGGAACAGCATGAAACTAAGATCAACCTGTACCAGAATGATGGGAGGAAGAAAGTATGGAGAAGGCTTGGATCGGTTCATGATCCAAAGCACACCAGATCTTCTGTAAAACATGGTGGGGGCAGTGTGATGGCATGGGCATGCATGGCTGCCAAAGGCACTGGGTCACTAGTGTTTATTGATGATGTGACTGAAGACAGAAGCAGCCAGATGAATTCTGAAGTGTTCATGGATATACTTTCTGCTCAGATTCAACCGAATGCAGCAAGGTTGATTGGACGTCGCTTCACAGTACAGATGGACAATGGGCCAAAACATACTGCGAAAGCAACCCAGGAGTTTTTTTTAAGGCAAAGAAGTGGAATATTCTGCAATGGCCAAGTCAATAACCAGATCTCAACCCAATTGAGCTGCATTTCACTTGCTTAAGACAAAACTTAAGGCAGAAAGACCCACAAACACGCAACAACTGAAGATAGCTGCAGTAAAGGCCTGGTAAAGCCTCACAAAGGAGGAAACCCAGTGTTTAGTAATGTCCATGGGTTCCAGACTTCAGTCAGTCATTGCCTGCAAAGGATTCTCTACAAAGTATTTAAAAAAAAAACATTTTATTTATGGTAATGTTAATTTGTCCAATAACTTTTGAGCCCCGGAAATGAGGAGGCTGTGTAGAAAAATGGTTGCAATTCCTAAACGTTTCCCATTATATTTTTGTTCAACCCCTTGAATTAAACCTGAAAGTCTACACTTCAATTGCATCTCAGTTGTTTCATTTCAAATCCAATGTGGTGGCGTGCAGAGCCCATATCATGAAGATTGTGTCACTGTCCAAATAATTCTGAACCTAACTGAATAAATGGCAAGCCGAATCGCCAACGACTCACTTCTTCTCTGACTGGCTGCAGCGGTCACATGGTGTAACCACTTCAGCCAATCAGTGTCAAGTTGAAGCAGACATACATAGTGCTAAGGGTATGTTCACACGACCACTTTTCAGGCGTAATGGAGGCGTTTTACGCCTCGAATTACGCCTGAACTGACGGCTCCAGTACGTCGGCAAACATCTGCCCATTGCTTGCAATGGGTCTTACGATGTTCTGTGCAGACGAGCTGTCATTTTACACGTCGCTGTCAAAATACGGCGCATAAAATGACGGCTCGTCAAAAGAAGTTCAGGACACTTCTTGGGACGTTTTTGGAGCCGTTTTCTCATAGACTCTATTGAAAACAGCTCCAAAAACATCCGTAAAGAACCTGTCAGCAGCATTTTCACCACCAAACCCACAGCACCCTCAGATGGGGTCAGTGTTCCCTATAAGGTGCGCAGCTGCGCGGCCGTGCACCTTCCACGGTCCGCCCGCTCACTAAATTTTAAAATCCGCGCACAGTCACGGGCGGATGCAATGGCGTTGCTAGCACCGGAGGGGGCTCCGGTGCTAGCGACAGCCACATTCCCTTGTATGTGCGTCCTCAGGACGCAGATACAAATGAATACTATAGGCTGCAGGCTATGTTAGGCCTGCAGCCTATAAGGCGTGGGAAGACTCCCTGCGCAGTTCGGCGTGATGACGTCACATCATCACGCTGGACTGCGCATGCGTCCCGCCCGAGAGGCAGTGTACCGCTTTGTCCGTCGCGGGAACGGGGCAAGGTAAGTACAATCTTTTTTTTTTGAGGGGGCTGTGTGGTAATATACAGGGGGGTGGAATTGCTGTGTAGCACTATATACAAGGGGAGGGGGGCTGTGTAGAACTATATAAAAGCGGAGAGGGGGCTGTGTAGCACTATATACAGGAGGGATTGCTGTGTAGCACTATATAAAAGGGGAGGGGGGATTGCTATGTGTCAGTATATAGAAGGGAAGAGGAGGATTGCTGTGTGGCAGTATAAACATGGGGAGGGGATTGCTGTGTGGCAGTATATACAAGGGGAGGGGGAGTGCTGTGTGGCAGTATATACAAGGGGAGAGGGTGGCTGTGTAGCACTATATACAGGGGGGATTGCTGTGTAGCAGTACATACAAGAGGAGGGGGGCTGTGTGGCACTATATACAAGGGGAGGGGGGCTTTGTGGCACTATATACAAGGGGAGGGGGATTGCTGTGTGGCACTATATACAAGGGGAGGGGGATTGCTGTGTGGCAGTATATACAAGGGGAGGGGGGATTGCTGTGTGGCGGTATATACAAGGGGTGGGGGATTGCTGTGTGGCAGTATATACAAGGGGGGCTGTGTGGCTCTATATACAAGGGGGTTGTTTGGCACTATATACAAGGGGGGCTGTGTGTGGCAGTATCTACAGGGGCTGTGTGGCAATATCTGCAGGGGGGCTGTGTGGCACTATCTACAGGGGACTACATGGTGCTATCTACAGGGGGGCTGTGTGGCACTATCTACAGGGGGGCTGTGTAGCAGTATCTACAGGGGATCTGTGTGTGACGCTATCTACAGGGGGTCTGTGTATGACGCTATCTACAGGGGGTCTGTGTATGACGCTATCTACGGAGGTTCTGTTAGGTGCTATCTACAGGGGGTCTGTGTGGCAATATCTACAGGTGGTCTGTGTGGTGCTATCTACAGGTGGTCTGTGTGGTGCTATCTACAGGGGGTCTGTGTGGCGCTATCTACAGGGGTGTGTGATGCTGTCTACAGGGGGTCTGTGTGGCGTTATCTATAGGGGTGTGTGATGCTATCTGCAGGGGGATGTGTGTGGCACTATCTACAGGGGCTGTGTGGCGCTCTCTACTGGGGGTCTGTGGCACTATCTACAGGGTGTGGGTGTGCGTCACTATCTACAGGCGGTCTGTGTGGCGCTATCTATAGGGACAGTGGTGTAATGAGGGATTCTTTCATTGATGCCTATAATTGATGTTTATAACGGTCTATTTTACTGGTGGAGAAAAACCCCTATACAACATCTACCCAAGTGCAAAACACTCTCCTGGAAGTAGGTGTATCAGTATGTAAGTCTACCATAAAGAGAAGACTTCATGAGAGCAAACACAGAGGATTCACCACAAGGAGCAAACCATTAATCAGCCTAAAAAATAAAAAGGCCAGATTAGACTTTGCCAAACAATATGTAAAGAAGCCAGCCCAGGTCTGGAACAGCATTCTTTGGACAGATGAAACTAAGATCAACCTGTACCAGAATGATGGGAGGAAGAAAGTATGGAGAAGGCTTGGATCGGCTCATGATCCAAAGCACACCACATCCTCTGTAAAACATGGTGGAGGCAGTGTGATGGCATGGGCATGCATGGCTGCCAAAGGCGCTGGGTCACTAGTGTTTATTGATGATGTGACTGAAGACAGAAGCAGCCGGATGACTTCTGAAGTGTTCATGGATATACTTTCTGCTCAGATTCAAACGAATGCAGCAAGGTTGATTGGAAGTCGGTTCACAGTACAGATGGAGAATGACCCAAAACATACTGCGAAAGAAACCCAGGAGTGATTCTTTCATTGATGCCTATAATTGATGTTTATAACTGTCTATTTTACTGGTGGACTTGTAATATTATAGTACTTAAAAAAAGTAATTAAAACTAATTTAAAATAAGTTTTCTTCTCTTATTTAGTATGCTATATTAGCGTTTACTGGGGGTATTGCTTTGGTCATCAGATCGCCCACTATTGATGGAGACTTGCCCTGCTGCCTAACTGCCCCGCTCAGGAGCTGCCAAGAATTAGATGGAACATTGGATGGGGTATGAAATATCTTTCTTAGCTTTCCCTCTTTTATGTTAAAAATCTCACTTTTACCTATAAAAAAAAAAAACGCCTGCAAAGTCATATGCAGATTAGCTGAGAAGAGTCACACGCTTCAGGTGCCCTATCTTTGGCTCTATGGAACCTAGAACAATGGTTCTGGTGCTGTTTAATAGATGAGAATCTCAAGCTATAAAACCACACCAGGTGCTATAGAACCAGAGATACGGGCAGCTAAAGACATAGATGGAAATGCGAGCTGCAGATAAAGATCCCATTCCCAACTATGTCTTTAACTGCCCATATCTTTGGTTCTATAGCACCTAGAACTGCAAACCTAGAAAAAGCTGAGATTCTCATCGTTAAAACGACACCAGAACAATGGTTCTAGTTGATATAGAGCCAAAGGTAGGGGCATCTGAGGTGACACCCCCCTCCTCCTCCTTAGATAACAGGCAGTTTGTGACTCTTCTCAGTTAATTTGCATAAGACTTTGAAGGCAATTTTTTTAATAGGTAAACGGGCGATTTTTAACGCAAAAAAAGAGAAAGCTAAGAAGGGTATTTCATACCTCATCTGAGGGTGCTGTGGGTTTAGTGGTGAAAACGCTGCTGACAGTTTGGCTGGGTTCACACACCCTATGTATGGACGGAATTCGGGCATTTTAGCCCCGAATTACGTCCAAAAATACGGCTCCAAAGCGTCATTTTTTTTACGCGACGCTGTCAAAAGACGGCACGTAAAAAAGACTCCCGCATCAAAGAAGTGCCTGTCACTGCTTCAGACGTAAATGGACTCCATGGAAAAACAGCTCCAATTACGTCTGTAATGGACGCAGCGAAAGACGCCTGCACATGCTATTACGGCTGAAATTACGGTGCTGTTTTCTCCTGAAAACAGCACCGTAATTTCAGCCGTAACGGACGCTGCCGTGTGAACATACCCTTTCCCTTAATAAATGTGTTGTTTTAGTGAGCAGATTTATCCAAAATGTCTAAAAGAAAAACTGTTTGTTGCCCATAACAACCAATCACAGCGCAGCTTTCATATTACCAGAGCAGTTTAATTAAAGGAAAGCGGGGCTTTGATTTGTTGCTATGGGCATGACAACATCCCCTAGAGACAGACAGCAATGTAATACATGTACATACACACAAAGTGAATGAGCTGTTCAATAATAACAATAATTCCACCATTTTTACTATTCAGTTAGCCCATGGATGTCATATAACCCGGTTAAGTGAATGCCAAAAGCCAATTATGACAGAACAAGGTGGCAACAACGAACTGCAGATGAAGGATATGCTGAGCTTTAGCGTTTGCATGATCATCATAATAAAATGACACCACAACAAATTGAAGCTGAATCTCAGCGCACGTATTTTTTGACTGCTGCAGAAGCAGAAAACATGACCCCTGAAAAAAGGGCATGCTCGGCCATCGAAAGGCACAGAAACAATTTAGAAACAGACAAGAACAGCCTGAAGAAACTATTTGAAGGCGTCAAAACCCAGCGTGAACGGGTTACGTTGCACCAGTAGAAGGGTATTTAGTAGGTGGTACTATCAATATTTGGAGGTCAGTGTGTTGATACGGTCAATATAATAGATATGGGGGGAGCAAAACAAATATAAACCATTAAAAAAAAAACTCTGAAGCAACACTTGGAAGGGCTCCATGTCTCCTGCCCTGGGAGAATTATCATCCTGCAAATGCTTCTGCATTTTGTATTTTAATGTTTCATGATAAATGAAAGAACTGACCAAGAGTTTTCTAGAGCCCATTGTATTTTTTGCACAATGGGCATATACAGGAGGTAGAGTGGTGACACACAGTGGACAGTGATGACATACAGGCAACAGAGTGGTGGCATATCCTGTGGACAATAATGGCATACAGGGGACAGTGATGGCATACATGAGACAGAGTGGTAGCATACAGGTGGCAAAGTGATGGCATATTAGGGGGCAGACTTTTATAGAGCCCGCTGTATTTTTTCACACAACGGAAGTAAAGAGTGCTGGTGTCTTGATTTCATCTGTGAATCTGCACTTCGAACATGACTAGTATAAAACTCACATTTTTAGATGGTTTAGGCCGGGTCCACACATGGTTGAATAATCAGCCGCAAAGCTGAAGCAAAATCCGCATGTGTAACATTGAACCTTTACATTATAGAGGGCGAAATTTGCGGCAAAAATCCACAACAGAAATTGCCATGTTGCAGGTCAATTTAGGCGCAGGAAAATTGTGCAGCATGTGGAAGAGACTTGTAAAAATCTCATTCACATTGCTGGTGCTGTAATCTGCTGTGAATTTTTGCAAATCCGCACAGAAAAGCCGCAGCATTTACGCGATGTGTGAACCTTCCCTTACCATAGTACATATTCTAAAGCTATTGTAAGACGCGATATCACTAATAGGAAAAAGCTAACAAAAGAAAATACCAGATGAAACTTACCATGTCCTGTGGTGTCTGTGTTTCTCTTACTCTGCCAATGTCTCCACCAATACAGAACTTTTCTCTGTGTTTTTGCAGTAATAATGAAGACTTGAAAGTCATATTGCAACTTGGGCAACGTAACATGTCCGTCATCTTGGCAATTCAGTGGAGTATTTTTGTTAAAGTTTCAAAAGTTAAATATTTCATTCATCAAAATTCTTAGATGTTGAAGTATTGGATGTTTCAGTTATAGAATAATAATAATAGTGATTCAAAATATTTTAAATATATCCCTATAGAAAAAATATTTTTAGTACTCAATTAGATCATATTCTTTGCTTGCTGCAGTTCCCCAGCTCTTGAGCTTAACTGACCCCTCCCCGCTGTTGTAACAATGAGGGCTGGATGGCAACCTGTGTTTGTGTATAACGTCCCACAACTTATCACTAAACTACAGCAACAGGTTTGGAAGGCTCCAGAGCAGCATCTACAGGCAAGACTGGAAATTACACAGTGTAATAGCTTGTCTGGATCAGAAATAGAAGAACAGGAGAAAAGACAGTCGCCCAATAAAGTATCAATATTGGCGTGTTCTGTGTCTTTTACAGCATTTTTGGGATTTTTTTCAGTTTATTTTTGCAACAAGTTAAAGGCTATAGATACTTTAAGACGTTTTTACTGCGTTGCGTGTACTTTTACAAATAAAACAGATTTGCAATTGTTTTTTATTTCAATTGTTCTCCCGTTTAGCTTTTGTAGCTTGAGTGTAACACATATATCACTGGAAAGCGTATCCACTAATAATATGACATAACTTTTATTTAGTAATAGAAAAAGTACCTGATTGGCCTTGGTCCTTATTTATTGTAATTGCAAATAATAGCTCAACTGGTAACTGTAATTGTATAAAAGATATTGTGTCATCTGAGTTAATCCGTGAAATTCGTGGAATAAAAGCTTCTGCTCCAGCAGCACATCCAGTGAGGATGGTGGCTTCAAGCACATGGGGATGGCATGGTTTAATGCACATCCGGGTTCAATTACACAGTCTTGGTGCATCCAGATTTCTCAAGAGAATAACTGGAGCACCAACCTTTAGATGAAAGTAATGAGGAGGCATTCCCTTTGGTTCTAAAGAGCTTAAAAACTCAACTGGGTACTACACCATCTGTTCTGGATCTATTGTGGTGTCCAGGGGCGTAGCTAGGAGGGGGCAGGCGGGGCACGTGCCCAGGGCGCAGCTCAGAGGGGGGCGCCAGCGCCACCTCCTCCTGCACTATAATTGTACCTGTGCCTTTCCACGAATGAAGCAACTGGTACCTTTTGTACCAGTGAAGCTTCCGTCGATGAAAGACGCTGACTGACTGACAGGGAAAGTCATCCTGCCCAGCCAATCAGCGCCTTTCATAGACGCTGTGTTCAACCCCCTGGAGACCTGCGCAGAAAAGCGCAGGTCTCCATGGCTGCCGGACGGCGTGGGAGCGGGAATAAGGTGAGTTTGAATATATATATATATTTTTAACTGTAATAGAAGTGTGTGTCTGTATCTGCGGGGGGACTATATCTACAGGGGGACTATATCTACAGGGGGGCTATATCTACAGGGGGTGGGCTATATACAGGGGGACTATATCTACAGGGGGGCTATCTACAGGGGGACCATATCTACAGGGGGTGGGCTATATACAGGTGGACTATATCTACAGGGGGTGGGCTATATACAGGGGGACTATATCTACAGGGGGCTATATACTGGGGTGGGCTATCTACAGGGGGACCATATCTACAGGGGGTGGGCTATATACAGGTGGACTATATCTACAGGGGGTGGGCTATATACAGGGGGACTATATCTACAGGGGGGCTATATACTGGGGTGGGCTATCTATGGAGCACCATATACAGGGGTGGGCTATAGCTACAGGGGGGCTATATAGTATATAGCCCCCTGTAGATATAGCCCACCCCTGTAGATATAGCCCACCCCTGTAGATATAGCCCACCCCTGTATATAGCCCACCCCTGTATATAGCTCACCCCTGTATATAGCCCACCCCTGTAGATATAGCCCACCCCTGTAGATATAGCCCACCCCTGTAGATATAGCCCCCCTGTAGATATAGCCCCCTGTAGATATAGCCCCCCTGTAGATATAGCCCACCCCTGTATATAGCCCACCCCTGTATATAGCCCAGCCCTGTAGATATAGCCCAGCCCTGTAGATATAGCCCACCCCTGTAGATATAGCCCACCCCTGTAGATATAGCCCACCCCTGTAGATATAGCCCCCCTGTAGATATAGCCCCCCTGTAGATATAGCCCCCCTGTAGATATAGCCCCCCTGTAGATATAGCCCACCCCTGTATATAGCCCACCCCTGTATATAGCCCAGCCCTGTAGATATAGCCCAGCCCTGTAGATATAGCCCACCCCTGTAGATATAGCCCACCCCTGTAGATATAGCCCACCCCTGTAGATATAGCCCCCCTGTAGATATAGCCCACCCCTGTAGATATAGCCCACCCCTGTAGATATAGCCCACCCCTGTAGCTATAGCCCACCCCTGTGTATAGCCCAGCCCTGTAGATATGGTCCCCCTGTAGATATAGTCCCCCTGTAGATATAGTCCCCCTGTAGATATAGCCCACCCCTGTATATAGTCCCCCTGTAGATATAGCCCACCCCTGTATATAGTATCCCACAAATAGCTCCCCCTATAGTGGTCCACAGAAAGCCCACCCCTGTATATAGCCCCCTTGTACATATAGTCCACCCCTGTATATAGTGCTCCACAGATAGCCCACCCCTGTATATACTATATACAAGGGTGGGCTATCTGTGGAGCACTATATACAGGGGTGGACTATCTAGTGGAGCACTATATACAGGGTTGGACTATATGTACAAAGGGGGCTATATACAGGGGTGGGCTATCTGTGAAACACTATATACAGGGGTGGACTATATGTGGAGCACTATATACAGGGGTGGGTTATATCTACATGGGGGCTACATACATGGTTGGGCTATCTGTAGAGTACTATATACAGGGGTGGGCTATATCTACAGGGGGCTATATACAGGGGTGGGCTATCTGTAGAGCACTATAGGGGGAGTTATTTGTGGGACACTATATACAGGGGTGGTCTATATGTGTGTGTGTGTGTGTGTGTGTGTGTGTGACACGGTGTATGGTGCTATTATAATTAGAGGTGCAGTGTATGGCGCTATTATATTTAGGGGCGTAGTGTGTGGTATAATGATAACTTTATATTTATTTATAGGTGCAGAAATGTTGGAAAAGTGAGAAGCTGAAGACATGTGAGCGGCAAACTGCAGAAATGGGCTGTGACCGGGAGAAGCCACCATAGAGGTCTGGACCGGATGGAGAAAAAGAACTAGAATCTGAGACGTCACCGGTGAGTCACTTAATGTAAATGTTTATTCTGCCTCCAATCAGCACTGTAGTCACTGTATGATCTGCAGCGAGATGATGGGTGGTATGATTATGATAGGATTTATTTTTTGTGAAACGGCATCTCCCAGCATATCCTTATCATTGTTTGGGCCATGCTGGGAGCTGTAGTTTTACGCCGTACACACTTATACGGCAGGGGTTGCACTAAATTGAGCTGTATTTGTGCTGGTGCTGTATATATGTACTGAGCTTGGTTCTGGTGTTGTGTATAGAACCATATTGCTTGTAAAATGTACAAATGTTTTTATGCTCGCGTTACATAAAAGTAAATGACACGTCGATTGGTAGAGAAAACAAACACGGCGAGGGGGAAGGAGATGTCGGGAAAGAGGTTGGTGGGGGGGGGGCGCCAAACTGAATCTTTGCCCCGGGTGCTGGAGAACCTAGCTACGCCTCTGGTGGTGTCAATGGAGTTGTAAGTATAAACTTATCCCGGCAACTCCTTAAAGGGAAGGTGTCATGATTTTTTGGATTTTTTATATCATATTGCTTTTAATATAATATTTTCAAAAATATTATTTAATTGTGTTCTCATGTTTTACTTTTGAAAGTTTTCTGACTTTTACTTCTCTACGGGGGCTGCCATTTTTTTTTCATCTCTGTATGTGTCGATTAACGACACATACAGAGATGGAATACGGCACATACAACCCCATAGAGAATGCGAATGGGAGCCGTTCCATTCTCAGTTGCCGTCTGTGTGGGAATGGTCCATGCGCCGCTCCCATACAGACCAAAACGAAGCTTGTTCGTAGAGCGAAATCCGGCGTCATTTTCATGTGGACCGGAAGCCGCTGCCGGACAGTAAGATGACGACTTCCAGCCGGGGCTTCCGGCCATATGTTCAACGAAGCGAAGGAGCAAGGAAGAGGAGCGTAAACCAGCAGAGGCGGCGGCAGGAGCAAGTAATTTATGTTCGTGTGTATTATGTTCGTGTGTATTATGTTAGTGTGATACTGCCTGCTGAGCCCTGTATCTAATCCTCCTATTCTGTGCAGTTGCTCAGAAAATGGCGGCACACAGTGTAGGAGGTTTGAAGACATTCCAAGCCTTCCTTCTCCTGGCACTAGCCAGAAGAAAGGAGGGGGGATTGTGTGAGGACACTAGAGGAGAGTGTGTCCACACCAAATTTGCGGCATACATCAATGAAGTTGCTTTACCACAGTGACCATGCTGCAATTTTGGGAACTGCTTCCTGTAGTGGCCAACACATGGAAATGTTATAAACTAGAATCTAATTTATAATATTTCCTGACTTGTGAAAAAATCCAAAAAATGTGTAATCACTTAAATACACCACGTTCCAAATTATTATGCAAATGTTATTTTTCGCTGATTTTCCTAAATAATCGATGCAAATGACAGTCAGTATAACCTTCAAGCCATCAACCGTTGGAGTATAATGCAAATTTTATTGAACAAATCTCTCTAATGATAAAAGATTTTTTTTTTAGAAGTAAAAAACTCAAAATGCACTGTTTCAAATTATTATGCACAACAGAGATCAAAACATTTTAAAGGTTGTAAAGAGAACTAAAATAATAATTTGTTGAATATGCAGCATCAGGAGGTCATATTTACAGAAATCAAAAGCTCTTTCAATCAAAAAAAACTTAGCAGGCCAAGTTACATGTTAACATAGGACCCCTTCTTTGATATCACCTTCACAATTCTTGCATCCATTGCATTTGTGAGTATTTGGACAGTTTCTGCTTGAATATCTTTGCAGGATGTCAGAATAGCCTCCCAGAGCTTCTGTTTTGATGTGAACTGCCTCCCACCCTCATAAATATTTTGCTTGAGGATGCTCCAAAGGTTCTCAATAGGGTTGAGGTCAGGGGAACATGGGGGCCACAGCATGAGTTTCTCTCCTTTTATGGCCATAGCAGCCAATGACACAGAGGTATTCTTTGCAGCATGAGATGGTGCATTGTCATGCATGAAGATAATTTTGCTACGGAAGGCATAGTTCTTTTTGTACCACGGAAGAAAGTGGTAAGTCATAAACTCTACGTACTTTGCAGAGGTCATTTTCACACCGTCAGGGACCCTAAAGGGGCCTACCAGCTCTCTCCCCATGATTCCAGCCCAAAACATGACTCCGCCACCTCCTTGCTGACGTCGCAGCCTTGTTGGGACATGGTGGCCATTCACCAACCATCCACTACTCCATCCATCTGGACCATCCAGGGTTGCACGGCACTCATCAGTAAACAACACGGTTTGAAAATTAGTCTTCATGTATTTCTGAGCCCACTGTAACCGTTTCTGCTTGTGAGCATTGCTTAGGGGTGGCCGAATAATAGCTTTATGCACACTTGCAAACCTCTGGAGGATCCTACACCTTGAGGTTGGCGGGACTACAGAGGCACCAGCGGCTTCAAATACCTGTTTGCTGCTTTGCAATGGCATTTTAGCAGCTGCTCTACTAATCCTATTAATATGTCTGGCAGAAACCTTCCTCATTATGCCTTTATCTGAACGAACCCGTCTGTGCTCTGAATCAGCCACAAATCTTTTCACAGTACGATGATCACGCTTAAGTTTTCTTGAAATATCCAATGTTTTCATACCTAGTGCAATACCTTGGACAATTTCACGCTTTTCGGCGGCAGAGAGATCCTTTTTTTAAAAAAAAAAATAAAAATAAAATTTAGAGCGACACATTCCCTTTAAGAATTTGCAGGCTGATTGCATTTACTGCATAATTTCTTGGAGCCAAAATAGCTCTCTGACATATCCAGTCATAGTAAGGATTTCTTCTTTTGTGAAACTGAATGCCAATGTCAGGGAACACTGCTCTTTTGAGGTTCCTCGGTTGACTTTACAGCCCTGCAGAAACTAGCAATAAATGGTATATTGCCCTCTGTATCTGGTTGGACTACACCATTGCCAAGCATGAGAAGCAATTGGGAGAATCGCTGAGCAGATTAATCTCCAAAAATATTTGCTCTGATGTTTGTTGTCAGAATAAGGGCGGATTTACACGAGCGTGTGCATTTTTGCGCATGCAAAAAACGCGGCATTTTGCGTGCGCAAAAGGCACTTAACAGCTCCGTGAGTCATCACATAGAATGCGCGGCTGCGTGATTTTCGCGTAGCCGCCATCATTATGACACTCTGTTTAGATGTTTGTAAACAAAAAAGCACGTGGTGCTTTTCTGTTTGGAAACATACTTTTGACTGCTGTTGCGCGAATCACGCGCATCCCACGGAAGTGCTTCCATGTGGTGCGCATGATTTTCACGCACCCATTGACTTCAATGGGTGTGTGATGCGCGAAAAACGCAGAAATATAGGACCTGTCGTGAGTTTTACGCAGCGGACTCACGCTGCGCAAAAATCACAGACAGTCTGCACTGCCCCATAAACTAGCATAGGTCCGTGCGACGCGCGTGAAAAACACGCGCGTTGCACGAACGTATTACACGTTCGTGTAAATACGCCCTAAGTCTCTGAACCTGATGCCAGAGCGGGGATGCCTTAAGGCATGAATTCAGCTCATCAGCCATGGTTCCCTTTGGTATTATAGGCAAGGTCTGACTGAAGTCACCAATGTCTCACCCATAAGTTCGGGTTTATCCCAGTCTACAGTCTAATGCTTCCAGAGCACATCTATGTGCCATGGTGACTGAAGACATGAGCATCTCTTGAATCTGCAGTGATATTGCGACTGGTGCGCCATCTTGTAAGATTAAAAGACCATTTAAAAATGGAATGCGCAGTTCTGCCACCACGAAGTAGTGTTGCTGCTATTCCAGATGTTGCTGTAGCAGTAGCAATACCACCCATACTTCTGACCTTGGCAAGAAGCAAGTTGATAAGAAATGTCTTGCCAGTTCCACCTGGGGCATCAAGAAAGAAGAGGCCTCCAGAGCCACTTTCAATGAGTTCAAGTAGCTTCTGATCTGGAGCATTGTTCAGCTGAACCTCTTTTCAATTGTCTTCAGCCAACAGCTGTGTTTTGTCATAGCTTGTTTCTCTAGGGTAGCTACTGCTTATGACAGCAGCACCAATTCTTGTCGGAGTGGTCATACCCCACTCACTTAATTTTCCTACAGTCATTTGAATGAAATTCAGATATCCAACGAGCGCTTGTCCCCATACAAAGCACCTTGTGAAACGAGAAAACGAGCGCCGATCAACGGGTTGTCTTGTTGTTGGGCATTCGTTTACATGGCCAACGTCGGGCTGTGTAAGAGGACCCTAAGATGATATGTCTCCTATCAAAGTTATTACCTACCATAACAATGGCAAATTCATTAACGGTTGGAGCATTGAAACTGGATGCTGGTGAGAAGGTGCCTTATCTGCCCTGAAAACAACCTTATGATTGTCTGAGGGCATTTTTCCAATTGCTGCCTTAAGGGCATGGCCCCACGTGGCGGTTTTCTTCCGCAACTGTCCGCATCAATGCCGCACAGAATCTGCCCAAAATGTGCAGTAAATTGATGCGGACTGGCCGTTGCATATTGAGGTGAAAGTACTTCCCTTCTCTCTATCAGTGCAGGATAGAGAGAAGGGACAGCACTTTCCCTAGTGAAAGTAAAAGAATTTCATACTTACCGGCCGTTTTCTTGGTGACGCGTCCCTCTTTCGGCATCCAGCCCGACCTCCCTGGATGACGCGGCAGTCCATGTGACCGCTGCAGCCTGTGATTGGCTGCAGCCGTCACTTAGACTGAAACGTCATCCTGGGAAGCCGGACTGGAGAAAGAAGCAGGGAGTTCTCGGTAAGTATGAACTTCTTTTTTTTTTACAGGTTGATGTATATTGTGATCGGTAGTCACTGTCCAGGGTGCTGAAACAGTTACTGCCGATAGCTTAACTCTTTCAGCACCCTGGACAGTGACTATTTACTGACGTCGCCTAGCAATGCTCCCATAATTACGGGTGCACACACGTAGTCACCCGTAATTATGGGTGCACACACGTAGTCACCCGTAATTACGGGAGCCCCATTGACTTCCTCAGTCTGGCTGTAGACCTAGAAATACATTGGTCCAGCCAGAATGAAGAAATGTCATGTTAAAAAACCAATACGCATCCGCAGCACACATAACATGTACATGACATCTGCGGACTTCATTGCGGAATTTAGAATCTCCATTGAAGTCAATGGAGAACTTCCGCAATGAGTCCGCAACCAGTCCGCCACAGGTCTGCAACATCCATTGTATGCTGCGGACACCAAATTCCGCACCGCAGCCTATGCTCCGCAGCGGAATTTTCCGCCTCGTCTAAACGAAACCTACTAAAAAGAAGTGGAAGGCAATGGAGAAACGGGTCCGCTGCGGATTAACGCTGCGGAGTGTCCGCAGCGGAATTCCAGAGCAATTCCGCCACGTGGGACTTTGCCCTAAACAGATTAACATAAGGATTATGCTGATGTAGCATCCCCTGTAATTTAAATATTGTTTCCTGCTTGGTAGATGGGAAATCTCCATGACGGGGATTAGCCTCTACCTGATCACCACCCATGAAGAAGATCTGCAGGAATGCATGTTCCTGATTCTCTACTGGCAAAAGACATCAAATGAGATGGGATAACTGCCTTTGTGGGACAAGACATCATGTAAGTTTTCTCTCTCCCTACATATCTTTATCTTTTTTCTCTCCCTGTGTATTTTGTTCGTCAGGCGCGTGCACAGAGAGAACAGTACGGCTTGAATGACATCAAGCGTGTCACGCCCAGAATTAGAAAAGAGCAGTAGCTGCGTTCACAACTTTGAAAAAAAGACACTAAGGGCATGTTCACACGTGGCTGAGTTTTTCCGCTGCAAATGTTGGTGCAGATTTGGGGCAATTACGCAACGAATCTGGAACAACATTTGCATATTTGACAGGTAATTCAGACGTTGCAGAAAAGACAGCGGACTTGCCACAGATTTCAGTTCTTGCATTGCAAAGGCTGAAATCCGCAGTGAAATTCCGCTTCTTCTCCGCAACAGACAGTGCATGCTGCGGAGGGAAAATTCCTCACCACAGCCTATGGTCCACAGCGGAGTTTTCAGCACTGTCTGAACTATCTTGCCTCAAAATGTATTGAAACAAATGTAAAAAACGGCCGCTGGAGAATTTCACTGCGGACAGTCCGCTGTGGAATTCCACAGCAATTCCGCCACGTCTGACCATGCCCTTAGATAATGAATAGAAAGGAAGTATTTAGATGATTAAACTAAGATTTTTGAAGTATATTTAATATTGATGAAAAAATAATAAGGCTTCACTTGGGAATAACCCTTTAAGCCTTGTGAAATTAAAAACTTTTAAATTAAGCTTACATATTATTTCAAAATATAACTTTTTTTATTTTTACAGCCCAATTCTAATAACATCTATAAAACACCATAGAGTTAAACATGCTCACTACCCACCTAGATGGTGCCTGAAAAGCAAACTCAGCGCTCCAAAAGCCAAATTGCGCTCCTTCCCTTCTGAATCCTGCCATGTGCCGATCAGCAGTTTACGACCACATACGGGGTATATTCGTGTTTGGGAGAAATTGCATAACAAACTTTGTGGTGCAATTTGTCTTCTATTCCTTGTGAAAATGAAAATTTTGAGCTAACGTTACATTATTATTGAAAAAACGTAATTCTTAATTTCCACAACCCAAGACAAATAAAATCTATAAAACACCTGTGGAGTCAAAATGTTAACTATACCCTTAGATGAACTCCTTGAGTGGTGTAGGTTACAAAATGTGGTCTCTTATGCGGGGTTTCCACTGTACTGGTACCACAGGGACTTTGCAAATTAGACATGGTGTCCGCAAACCATTCCAGAAAAATCTGTGCTCCGAAAGCCAAAAGGTGCTCTTTCCCTTCTGAACTTTGCCATGTGCCCATACGGCAGTTTACGACCACATATGGGGTATTGCTCTACTCGGGAGAAATTGCGTAGCAAATTTTGGGGTGCATTTTATTTTGTATCTCTGTAAAAATAAAAATGTTGAGCTAAGACAGCATATTGAAATTTTTTTTTCATTTTCACAGGACAATTAAAAAAACAAAAACAAACTATGAAAAACCCTTGAGGTAATGAAAACCACACTGCACACTAGATGAATTGCTTCTGTTGTAGTTTCCAAAATGTGGCCTTTTTGGGGTCATATCCTATGTTTTGGCGCCTCAAGGTCTCTGTAAACTTTTAATGGTGCCTGGAAAACATCCTAATAAAAAGAAGGCCCCAAAATTCATAAGGTTTTCCTTTATTTCTGAGGCCCTTTTTTCAGTTAAGTAACATACTAGAGCCACAAATGGGATATTTATAAAACCTACAGGATCAGGGTCATAAATATTGAGTATTCTTTCTGTGTTAACACCTACTGTGTTACTGAAATAATTGGATTAAGATTTCATTTCTGCAAAAAAATGAAATGTCAAAATTTCACTTCCACTGCTTTTATTTCTGTAAAATGCCTAAAGGGTTTAGAAACTTCCTAAATGCTGTTTTGAACACTTTGAGGGTTGCAGTTTCAAAATGGGTACTTTATGGGGGTTTATATAGCCCCTTATAGCCACTTTAGAACTGAATGTGTCCCTGAAAAAAATAGGTTTTGAAAATTTTCTTGAAATTGTGAAAAATTTCTGCTAAACTTTTAAGCTTTCTAACATTCTAAAAAAAGATGCTAACATAAAGTAGACATATGGTAAATGTTACTTGGTATGATTACCTGTTTTACAAGCAGAGACAATTGAATATTCAAAAATGCAAATTTTTCTACATTCTCTAAATAATTTTGGTGTTTTTCACAAATAAATACAGAGGGACAGCTTTACGAAGTTTTGTAAGTTTTAGGGGTAAGTTCCAACAGGCAGGATACGCTGTAGATTTTGCACAACGGAAATTCTGCATCGGAATCTCAAAAAAAGCAGATATATCAGTCACAGAAATCCGCAACAAATAGTGCTAAATGTAGCTGCAGATTTTCCGTATTGGCATTACCTGCAAATTTAGTGTGAAGCATTGATCAAACCTTATGTGCACCTGTGGATTTACAGCAGTTTTTATAGCATTTCCGCTGCCTAAATGCTGTACAAACAGCAACAAAACTCAACTTGTGTATTTAAGTGTGGAATTTATGCTCTCTATTCAATTATATAGGCAAACATGCAGTATCTCTGTACAGAACCTTAGCATAAATTGACATGCTGCAGATTTAAAAGTTCGAACATAGAAGACTTTCCGCATGGCTTTTCTGCGTTTTGTTTTTATTGCAGCGCATGGCTGAGATTTGCATAAATCTTATCCACTTTGCTGCTACTATAAATGCTGTGGACTTTTCGCACAGAATTTCTGCCTGTAGGAACAAACCCTTAGGGTATGTGCACACGTAGTGACCAAAAACGTCTGAAAATCCAGAGCTGTTTTCAAGGGAAACCAGACCCTGCTTTTCAGACGTTTTTTGACCAACTCGCATTTTTCGCGGCGTTTTTCGCGCCGTTTTCGCGGCGTTTTTTACGTCCGTTTTTGGAGCTGTTTTCATTGGAGTCTATGAGAAAACAGCTCCAAAAACGTCCAAAGAAGTGTCCTGCACTTCTTTTGACGAGGCTGTATTTTTACGCGTCGTCGTTTGACAGCTGTCAAACGACGACGCGTAAATAACAGGTCGTCTGCACAGTACGTCGGCAAACCCATTCAAATGAATGGGCAGATGTTTGCCGACGTATTGTAGCCCTATTTTCAGACGTAAAACGAGGCATAATACGCCTCGTTTACGTCTGAAAATAGGTCGTGTGAACCCAGCCTAAGAAACTGTAAACTTCGACCAGGTCGTCAGAAAAGGCACCAAATTTATCCCACTAGGGCATGCTGTATGATAAATTTAGTGCTTCTAGCTTGACTTGCTATACACATTTCTCCTTCCACCTTTTAAATGGCTTGTTTTGCAACAGAATTTTGTGCCTGCTCTTAGATCCATTTTAAGCCCTGCCCCTTTCACTAAGTCCCCACCCCTTTTTCTAGAACTTTTTTAAGGGTCTAAGGGCATGCCCCCACGTGGCGGAATTCCTCCGCAACTGTCCGCATCAATGCCGCACCTAATCCGGGTTGCGGATTACGGCTGCGGATCTGCCCAAAATGTGCAGTAAATTGATGCGGACTAGCTGCTGCGGACTGCGGGAAAAGTGCTTCCCTTCTCTCTATTATCAGTGCAGGATAGAGATAAGGGACAGCACTTTCCCTAGTGAAGGTAAACAAATTTCATACTTACCGGCCGTTGTCTTGGTGACGCGTCCCTCTTTCGGCATCCAGCCCGACCTCCCTGGATGACGCGGCAGTCCATGTGACCGCTGCAGCCTGTGATTGGCTGCAGCCGTCACTAAGACTGAAACGTCATCCTGGGAAGCCGGACTGGAGACAGAAGCAGGGAGTTCTCGGTAAGTATGAACTTCTATTTTTTTGACAGGTTGCTGTATATTGGGATCGGTAGTCACTGTCCAGGGTGCAGAAACAGTTACTGCCGATCGCTTAACTCTTTCAGCACCCTGGACAGTGACTATTTACTGACGTCTCCTAGCAACGCTCCCGTAATTCCGGGAGCCCCATTGACTTCCTCAGTCTGGCTGTAGACCTAGAAATACATAGGTCCAGCCGGAATGAAGAAATGTCATGGCAAAAAAGCAAGACGCATCCGCAGCACACATAACATGTGCATGACAGCTGCGGACTTCATTGCGGAATTTAGAATCTCCATTGAAGTCAATGGAGAAATTCCGCCATGAGTCCGCAACCAGTCCGCCACTGCTCCGCAACAGACAGAGCATGCTGCGGACACCAAATTCCACTCCGCAGCCTATGCTCCGCAGCGGAATTTTACGCATCGTCTAAACGAACACTTCTAAATTAAAGTGGAAGTCAATGGAGAAACGGCTCCGCTGCGGATTAACGCTGCGGAGTGTCCGCAGCGGAATTCAAGTGAAATTCCGCCACGTGTGAACCCAGCCTAAGGGTAAGGCCACACGGTGCAGCCAAGTTGCGCTTTTAAACCGCAGCAAATCATTTTTCAATACAAGTCAATGGTGAAATGTTTGTTATGGACAGACTGCTGCTATTATATTGCAATGTGTTTTTTGTGCAGTTAACTGCATTTTCATAATCTTCGACCACATGCAGTTAATGACCGCGCTGCCAATGTTGTTGATGAACTGCTTGCGTTTTGCTAACAGTTCTGCAATGCCTTGTAATGAACTATATACAGGAAGCACCTAACAAACTTCAACACGGGTGAAAACTACGTCCATCCATTATTTCCTTTAAAAACGCAACAGAACTGAAGCATTACAGAGACAAAAAACTCATTCAGTTGACCGCATGCGGTTTTCAAACGCAACAAAACCGCGTCAACGACGCACCGTGTGGCCTTACCCTAAAGAAGTGCAAACATCTGTTCTAAAATAAAATGCCTCCATGTATCATTGTAACTTGTCTGCATCCTCCTGGGAACTGGTGCTTAAATCTGCCCTTGTATCAGTAAGGCTGGGTTCACATGACCTATTTTCAGACGTAAACGAGGCGTATTATGCCTCGTTTTACATCTGAAAATAGGGCTACAATACGTCAGCAAACATCTGCCCATTCATCTGAATGGGTTTGCCGACGTACTGTGCAGACAACCTGTCATTTACGCATTGTCGTTTGACGGCTGTCAAACGACGACGCGTAAAAATACAGCCTCGTCAAAAGAAGTGCAGGGCACTTCTTTCAGAGGTAATTTGAGCCGTTCTTCATTGAACTCAATGAAGCACAGCTCAAAATTTACGGCTGTCAGAGAAGCCTCGCAAAATGCGAGGAGGAGCAATTACGGCTGAAACGAGGCAGCTGTTTTCTCCTTGAAAACAGTCTGTCATTTCCGACGTAAAAGCCTGCTACCGTGTGCACATACCCTAAGGGTAAGGCCACATTGTGCGTCGTTGACACGGTTTTGTTGCGGTTTTGTTGCGTTTGAAAACCGCATGCGGTCAACTCTGTAATGTCTCTGTAATGCTGCAGTTCTGTTGCGTTTCTTAAAGGAAATAGTTTATAGACATAGTTTTCACCTGTGTTGAAGTTTGTTAGGTGCTTCCTGTATATAGTTCATTACAATGCATTGCAGAACTGTTAGCAAAACCGCAAGCAGTTCAGCAACAACTTTGGCAGCGCAGTCATTAACTGCATGCGGTCGGACATTATGAAGATGCAGTTATCTGCACAAAAAACACATTGTAATATAATAGCAGCAGTCTGTCCATAACAAACATTTCACCATTGACTTCTATTGAAAAAATACTTCCTGCAGTTTAAAAACGCAACATAAACGCACCGTGACTGCACCGTGTGGCCTTAACCTAAGTATGGCCTTTTTCTGTGATTTTTTATGTAAAATAAAATGCACCAAATGCTACAAATTACTCCAAAATGCGTCAAATTGTTGCACATCTTTCGACATGTTCTAGACATATTAGTAAATCTACCCCAGTGTATGGACCAAAATGTATCACTAACATAAAATAAGTGTCATGAAAAACAATTCCAGAATCACTTGGATAAGTTAAATGGTAACTAAACTTGCAAACAACTTCTGACATGTCATAGTGACGTGTCAGAAGTTTTGATCGGTGGCGGTCCGAGCACTGAGATCCCGGCTGATCTCTAAAACGAAGGGGCAGAAGTGCTAGGATGAGCCGCTTCATTTTTGATTGTTTTTTCTGAGAAAGCCAAGCAATTGGTATATGGACTTAATAGAACGTTTATGAGCCCTTACACCAACTGCTCAGCTTTCCGAGAAAAGCCAATCCGAAACGAAGTGGCTCCGCCCTCACCCGAGCGCTTCTTCTGCTTCATTTTAGCCATCGGTGAGTGTCTCAGTGCTCAGACCCCCACTAATCAAAACTTCTGATATGTCTCTATGGCATGTCAGAAGTTGAAAGTTTAGTTACCCTTTAAAGAATTAAAAAGTTATTCCCACATAAAGTTACACGTCAGATTTGAAAATTAAGGCTCTGATAGAAAGGCCAAAACTGGCTGCATTGGTAAGGGGTTAATCAGACCCCAGACCAGACTCCCTAAATGAATCAGACCCCAAACCAGACTTCCTAAATTAATCAGACCCCAGACCAGACCGCTAAATGAATCAGGTCCAGACAGCATCAGGAAACAGTGTGGCTGGCGGCACCTGGAGCAGAAGAAATGGGTAAAATTGTGTGGTAAAATAGGAAAAAAACAGGGATCCCTCAATATTTTGGGTGGTTTTGTTTTTACGACGTTCACTGTGCGGTAAAAACGGTGCATTAACTTAATTCTGCGACTCAGGACGACTACAGCGATACCAAATGTATAATGTTTTTTTCATGTTTTACTACTTTTACAAGGAAAAAAAGTGATTGTTAAAAATAAAATTTGTGTTTTGTCGCCATATTCTGACTGTTTTATTTTTCCGCTGAATGAGTGGGTACATGAGACTTTTGATCACGTTTTATAAAAAATTTTGTGCGAGATGAAGTGACCAAAAAACAGCTGTTCTGGCGGTTTTAATTTTTTATAGTTCAGACTTTTACGGACTCATCAATACCAGGTATGTTAATTGTTTATAATTTTTATACGTTGTGCTTGAGGGGAAAATCATAGAATCCGTAGCCAGCGTCTGATGTTGCTGGCTACGGATTCCAACTAACAACGAGCGGGGACTGAAGAAGTAGAAGAGACGGAGGAGCAGCAAACGAGGGAAGAAGACTACAGCATAGCAGGCTAACGCTTGCTGTAAGGTAAATATAATATATTGAAAAGTTTTTTATTATGTTAAAAGGAACACATATAAAAACGTTTTTTTATCTTTACAGGTACACTTTAACCCGACGGAAACCTCCAACGGAAGGGCAACGCTGATGTGAACACTTCCTAAGGCAGCAATAAAGTAGACTAGAGGCAGGAAGCTCATTAATCAGGTAACATTGAAGTGCAAGTGCATCAGCTAATGCTTTGCTCGGGGACTCCAGTACTGCTGCCGATATCATTGTCCATATATGGACAGTGACAACGACGTGGGCAGAAGTTGTGGAGTCCCCAGGCAGAGCATCAGCTGATGCTTTGCTCGGGGACTCCAGTACTGCTCTGCCGACGTCATTGGCCATATATGGACAGTGACAATGACATGGGCAGAAGTTGTGGAGTGCCCAGGCAGAGCATCAGTAGTGCTGCCGACGTCATTGTCCATATATTGACAGTGACGTCGGCAGAAGTTGTGGAGTCCCCAGGCAGAGCATCAGCTGATGCTTTGCTCAGTGACTCCAGTAGTGCTGCCGACGTCATTGTCCATATATGGTGTAATGATGGGAGTAAGGAAACAGACAAGTGAGCCCTAATCTACCCTCCACTCAGTCCCTGCCTACTTGCAACGACCCGCCCTAGGTGACGGGGTACAACTTGGCGACGGTCCCTACGCTCAATAAGTGCACGTCAGACAAACAGACAAGGGTACACAGAAGCAAGGGAAGAGGGGCAGTTGCCCACGGCAACACCACGAGCAACAAGAGTGGTGAACGAGCCGAGTCAAACCAGGAGTGTACGAGGTACCAAACGCAGAGCAGGAGAGTAGTGAACAAGCCGAGTCAAACCAGGAGTGTACGAGGTACCAAACGCAGAGCAGGAGAGTAGTCAGTAAGCCAGGGTCAATATGAAGCAGGGTCAAATGGTTCAAGAAGCTGCAGCAGGGCCAGGAAACAAAACGAGAAGAATCACAAGCAAGGAGGAACAGGAAAGGCAGGTATAAATAGACAGAGGGCGGGAGCTAGCTCCGTCTGGCCAGGCTGTGATAGGTTCTCCCACTCCTAAGCCTGCCATCCTGAGTGGTGGAAGATGGAGTCAGTCTCACAGACATAGAAGCAGGTGCAGACTGACCCCTTTAAACAGGGAGCCAAAATTGTGAGACTAATCAGCTAATCAAGGCAAAGAATCTCAAGAGGCAAATATCAAGAGAGCCTAGACAGAAGATTTAGAGAATAAACAGTAGCTCAATGAGAAGAGGTACTGCCTGGGACACAGGACTTTCTGGTTTTGAATCCTGACACCTCCTGATATCTCTAAGGGCTTGTCCATGTCCACACACAACGGAATTGCTGCAGAAAATTTCTACAGCAATTCCGTTGAAAGTCAAAGGCTTTCCGCTGCAGCAAATATGCACCATTTCCTGCAGTTTTTACGGCAGAAAATGGTGTGGAAATTGATGCTTTTTTCCCAATGTTAGGAGATGGAGACACAGCAATTCTGCGCATTTTCTGTAGCTGGAATTGTCATGCTGCGGTCCGAAAAATATGCACCGCAGGTCAATTTCGGCTCTGAAATCTTACGCAGCATGTGGATGAGATTTGGAAATTCTGGCCGGAAAAAACGTGGCGATTCCGGAGCGTGTGGACGAGCCCTAACGCTGAGAGAATGGAGTGGGAGAGCAGAGAGAGCAGATGAGTCTGCCCTGACAGGAGCAGTGTGCTGTCAGATTTAGGTCAGAAATAGCAGGACAACCAGCTATGTACAGGAGCTGCAAGACTCTACAGCGACAAAATGGTAGGAAATTTATAATGAAGACTATGTATAAAGTTGCTTCTTTTTGTGTGCAAAAGTGTTAATAGTCTTTAATAAATTTAAAACTGTCTGAAAACAAAATCTATGCCTGCTATATGCCATTTTCAACTGTCAATGTTTGTGACATTTTATTGGTGCAGTTTACGCCAAAGCCTGGCGTATCCTGCTTAGTAAATGTGGGCCATTGTTTTTATTTTAATACATCATATTCTTGTACTGCTTGACAGGACGGCACATATTGATTTTTAGCAGCTTTCCATGTACTGTGAAATTGTTCATATCTAACTTCTTGACAAAGTTGGTGACACATATGGATGTCCTCAGATCTTCCATGAGTCATACATTTCTTCGCAACTTTTGCCATTGAGCTAGGCTGAAGCCATTTAAATAAGAATAGCTAGTTATTACTATGTGCGTCACCATCCGCTTTTGTATTCAGGAATCTTTCTTAGCAGGCTTACCTGAAACCTAAATGTAGATTTCTGTGCATGGCAATAATCTTGAGACATAGCATGTTTTTTGTGGTGTGGTGTGGTGTATGGCAAAACAGCATTTTGTAATTTCCAAAAAGCTCAGTTATGACCTTGTCAGACCATTGAACCATTTTTTCCTTGTTATCAATCTCCAACATGCAGAATCTTGCATTTATGAATGGTGATTTGGATCAATTAGAATATAGCCAATGATGGGACTGTTTTTACAATCTCTCTGAAAATTCACCAATGTCAATAAATAAGTTTCAAGGGGGTGAATGGAAATGAAGTTAAAATGTAAATTTTAATTGATAATTCATATAGTAGACTAAAAAAGTCATAGTAAAAACATACATATGTGCAAAAATATCCATACAAGTGAGAAGGAAAATGCCCACTTTAAGAAAAAGGCAATTGCCACAGTGTCAGTTTTTAAACTGTTAGTGACCGCCAATGCGCCTTTTCACGGCGGCCACTAACGGGCTTTATTCTGATGTATACGCCTTTTCACGGCACTGCATCAGAATAAATTTGCGACGCCGTGCAGTGCAGTACCTATCACAGTGTGACCATAGTCTCATATTTACTAAATACAGCATAGGATATGTGCTGTTTCCCTCCCTCCTCTCACTGTAGTTGATCTGTGAGATGAGAGAGAGATACTAAACAAATCTTGTGCTGTTTTACTGTGAAAAACACACCAGATATTCACCAGTGTTTCTATATTACCAGTAATCACCCCCAGATTACCCGTAATTACCCCAGATTAGCCGTAATCACCCCAGATTGCCCGTAATCACCCCCAGATTACCCGTTAATTAGTTTTTTTTCTTATTACGCTATTATAATAGCGGTTATTACCTTCGGTTTAAAAATGTTAGTTTTTTGGTTTGTCTTATAAAAAAATGTTTAGAATACAAAAAAGTTATTAGTTATTATTAGTGTAACGAACATGAATCGCAGAAGCCGCAGAATGTTCTCTGCAGAGCAGGCGTACGCCATGCTGTGCTCTAGCAGTTCCGGCAGCGATACGGACGCTGCGTCAGAAGCAGAACTTAGCTCAGAAAGTAACACAAGTTCTGCTTCTGCCACTGGACCCCCCAGCTCTATATTGGTGGACGCAGCTGTCACCATTGAAGCGTCAGGAGCAGGGCCTAGTAACGCAGTCCCTCCCGCAATGTGGGATCCTGCAATTGCTTTCTCCCCCCAAATTTTGCCATTTATAGCGACTCCAGGCATCAACGCAGATGTCTCAAATTTTACTCCCTATAATTTTTTTCATTTGTTTATAGGTGACCAGGTCCTGAAACTAATTGTACAGCAGACAAATTTATATGCCAGGCAATTTGTCACCCAAAATCCCAGGTCTTGCTATGAGTATGGATCCCCACAACAGTTTCCAAAATAATTTTTTGGGGGTGAATTACCCTAAACATGGGGATTGTAAAAAAAAAACCTTCTATCCGCTCCTACTGGGCTACCACAGCACCCCTGTATTTGCAGCGGTTATGGCCCAAATGCACTATGAATCAATAATGCGTTTCATGCATTTTTCAGACAACTCACAAATCCCCCCAAGAAGTGACCCCGACTATGATGGTCTTAACAAATTGAGACCCCATATCTCCCTCCTAAGTGACTAATTTTTTAATTTATACACCCCAGGCCAACAAACTAGCGGTAGACGAGTCCCTTATGTCCTTCAAGGGCCGTCTATCCTTCCGGCAATTTATCCCCTCCAAAAGAGCCCGATACGGTGTAAAACTTTATAAGGTGTGTGAGAGCACAACGGGCTACACCTGTGGGTTTTTTTTTATATATGAGGGCAGGGACCACCACCTTAATCCCGAGGATATTGGCATTAGTGGAAAAAAAATTTGGAACTCATGGTGCCATTCCTATAGAAAGGGTACCATGTGTGCACCGACAATTATTACACCAGTGTCCCCCTGTATAAGTCCCTCCATGCTGCTAATAGAGGGGCCTGTGGGACGGTGCGCAAAAATAAAGTCGGCTTCCCTCAACAACTGGTGTCCAGGTGATTAGAAATGGATGCTTCACTCTCATTTGCAAGTGACCAGTTACTTGCTGTCAAGTGGTGTGACAAAATGGAGTATTACATGCTGACCACCCTGCATGAGGACACCTCAGTGGCAGTGAGAGAGAGGGGTGCTACCTCTGATAAGAGGAAACCGGTCTGCGTAGTGGACTATAATAAGTTCATGGGGGGGGAGTCGATCTATCTGACCAGGTCCTACAACCATACCTGGTCAAATGCAAAAGTAGGGCCTGATATAAAAAGGTAGCGATCATACAGATGGCTACTTACAATAGTTATGTTCTCTTTAAAGAGGCTCTGTCACCAGATTTTGCAACCCCTATCTGCTATTGCAGCAGATAGGCGCTGCAATGTAGATTACAGTAACGTTTTTATTTTTAAAAAATGAGCATTTTTGGCCAAGTTATGACCATTTTTGTATTTATGTAAATGAGGCTTGCTAAAGTCCAACTGGTCGTGTTTAAAGTAAAAGTCCAACTGGGCGTGTATTATGTGTGTTACATCGGGGCGTTTTTACTTCTTTTACTAGCTGGGCGTTCTGACGAGAAGTATCATCCACTTCTCTTCAGAACGCCCAGCTTCTGGCAGTGCAGACACACAGCGTGTTCTCGAGAGATCACGCTGTGACGTCACTCACTTCCTGCCCCAGGTCCTGTATCGTGTCGGCCACATCGGCACCAGAGGCTACAGTTGATTCTGCAGCAACATCGGCGTTTGCAGGTAAGTCAATTTAGCTACTTACCTGCAAACGCTGATGCTGCTGCAGAATCAACTGTAGCCTCTGGTGCCGATGTGGCCGACACGATGCAGGACCTGGGGCAGGAAGTGAGTGACGTCACAGCGTGATCTCTCGAGAACACGCTGTGTGTCTGCACTGCCAGAAGCTGGGTGTTAACGAACAGAAGTGGATGATGCTGATTCGTCAGCATCATACACTCCCATTCCTAACGCCCAGCTAGTAAAAGAAGTAAAAACGCCCCGATGTACGCACATAATACACGCCCAGTTGTACTTTTACTGTAAACGCGCCCAGTTGTACTTTTGCAAGCCTCATTTGCATAAATACAAAAATGGTCATAACTTGGCCAAAAATGCTCGTTTTTTTAAAAATAAAAACGTTACTGTAATCTACATTGCAGCGCCTATTTGCTGCAATAGCAGATAGGGGTTGCAAAATCTGGTGACAGAGCCTCTTTAAGACCCAGGGAACGCTCAGTTTCCTTCAATATCAGGAGAAAATGAAAGAGCGCCTCCTGTTTGACTCCCCCACACCTGGAGAATCCTTTAAGTAAGAGGATGTCAAAAGGCTCACTGAGCGCCACTTCCTTCAACCCGTCCCTGCCTCTGAGAACCAAAGATACCCCCAAAAGAGATGCCGGGTGTGCAATAAACATGGAAGGAGGAGGGATACCTGGTTTTACTGCCCCATGTGCCCTTCAAATCCAGGCCTGTGCAACGTCCCCTGTTTTGAGACCTACCACACCGTTTCTAATTATTAATTTTATATATAATTTAGGAAAAACCAAAAAGGGTGGGGGGATTCTTTTTAGGGAGTCAATTTCATTTATTAATATTTTTTGTTTAGTTTCTGGGCTTTCCAACGGATAGAGGGATTCTCATGGGGAGGTGGTAAAGTATTTATTTCAGGCTGTAAAACTCATTTGACCCCTTATGATTTTTTTATACAATTCTTGGACAATTAAAACCAGGACTTGATCACTCACAAATTCATTTCTATTATATAAGTCTTGGACAATTAAATCCAGGACTTGATCACTCACAAATGAATACAGTTTATTGTGCAGGAGCCCACATCTGTCTATTCAGAACATGGACCCCCACAAGTGTTCTTGAAATAAAAAATAAATGTGGGCATTGCATTTATTAGTAGATAAATCCAACACCTGCGGCCCGTGCCGCCCCTGAATTAGTGGAAGTCGTGCATTTTAGCAATGATTACAAGAATAAATTGAGAATGTATTTCCTTTTTCTTCTGACTATGTCCTGCCACATACAGCTGTTACATTCCTATTTCTGTATCATGATATGGGCATGATATTTTTTATTTGGAGGATCCCTAATAATTGAGCTGTTCCTTATTAATACACCATGGGTTTTGTTATAGTTTTGTTCGGGTTCTTACTGGACGTAGTACACACGACAATTCTTATGGAAATACTGACATCATTTTGGGGATTAGTGATCCTATACTGTTCCTATAGATGGTTTTGGACACTGCCCCTTTATATATACTGGAACTGATTGGTTGTTTTGTGCAGATGAGGATTCCAGTGCTTCCTCTTCAGAACCTCTGGTGCGAGGGTTTTCAATTAGCCAGGCTGGGCAGGAGGGGTCTCCTCCATTATCCTCCACGCAGCTGCAAGCTGACACTGGGACATATCCGGGTGACAAAGTTCTTATTGCACGCTTTTCACAACTCTTACAGCAAGAGCTTGAAAAAACATGTGTGAAGATAACATCTGAACTTAAAGGGAATGTGTCGCCAAATAATTATTATTTTTTATTTTTTTTAAACCTTCATTTTTATTTGCATTTTTTTAAATTTTACATAATAACAATTCAATACAACATTGAACATTAAACATTGAAAAACAAATTAACATTTCTCAAAATGTATCAACATCAATTATCCTACACCAAATAATGCACATTAGAACGTCCATACAAGTAAGATGTTACAATTATTTCCGACACGACCCACCCTCCGTCCCCCCCGTAAGCACCTATGCAATTAATCTAACTATAACTGGTATGGTCCCAATATCGTTCTCCCGAATACATCTAGGGAATTTCCAATGCTCCCAAAGAGCCACTAAGGTGTTCTCTTGCGTACCACGCTATGTGTCTAAACGAGGACATCAATTCTCTAATTTCCTGATCATCAAATTGAGTAACAATAAATCTTTTCCATTTGGCAAAAAAATGTGTTGTTTCCTTTTCTTTATGTCGTTCTGTTTCGAGGCGTTCTATATTCAAAAGCTTCTTCAGCTTTATAGTCACTTCTGATATTGTTGGGAGTTCCCTAATCAACCAGTTCTGCAATAGACATCTTTTTGCTACCATGAGGACAGTACGTATTATTGAGGGCACCCGTCTAGATAACGCTGCATCCTCCTCCTCAGGTGGTCTCACCTGATGGAACAGCTAACATTGTGGAGACATTGGTAGGGATGTTGTTACAAACCTGCACACTTCCCCCAAAAAATTTTGGGTAGCTGGACAGCTCCAAATCCCATGGTACAGATCAGATTTGGCCAATTGACATTTAGGACAAGCAGTTATCCTATCCGGATTAGAGGCAGAAGCCGGGATGTTGAAACCATAAATAGCATTATGCATAGTTTTGAAATACGACTCCCTCCACCTCTCATTTATAATTTCCTTTTGAACCGTCTTCCACCCTTTCAGTATAACTTCCGCAATATCCAAATCCCCTGTCAATCTTTCCCACCTTTTATAGCAATCCTTAGGATTCTGCTTAATGACTCTATTTCTAATGATGTTATATAACGAGGATATCGAAGCTTTTTCCACTCTCGGGCCTATAATTTCATCAAAAGTGTGTACTAACGCTTCCTTATGCAGCGACTGCAACCTCTCTCTGCAAAACGCTACTATCTGCATTATGGGAAAATTATGTTTATCAGCCAAATTGTATCTGTCTTTGATTTCCCTCATCGTAAGCCACCTTGGATGTTCCGAGTGCATTAGGTGTTGTGCCAGCAGAATGTTTTTTTCCCTCCATTCTCTAAAAATAATATTGTGCGTCCCCTGCGGAAATTCTGGGTGGCCCCATAGCGGCATCCTCTTTGACAGCAAAAACGGTACTTTAAATAACTTTCTCCAGATCTTCCAAGTTGCTATGGTATCTCTTAATAATAGTGAATGCTTCACTTCAGAAGGGAGTTTAGAGTATCTGGTGTGTAATAAGGTCATAAGATTCCAAGGTGCCGCTAATTGTTGTTCCAAGTCCTCATTCGAATAGTGGCTAGATCCCTGTATCCAGTCCAACAAATGTCGGAACAAACACACCAAATTATAACCCCTGACACTTGGAAAATGTATCCCCCCCCTCGTCCTTGCAATGCATTAATTTAACTAATGCAATCCTGGGGCGTTTTCCGTTCCAAATAAAACGCGAAAAAGCAGTGTGCAATTTTTTTATATCTATGTGCTTCAGCAGGATTGGCAGGGTTTGTAAGGGGTAAAGTAATTTCGGGAAACTCATAATTTTTACTAGATGACACCTCCCCATAAATGTGAGTGGAAGGTGATGCCACCTATGTAATTCTTGTGTGATCTTAGTTATTAGCGGGTTGTAATTTAGCGTGTATAAAGTGTCCGGTGTCCTCCCTATTTTAATGCCCAGCCGTTTGGATCGGGATCCCTGCTCTGGACCAGTAGTCATTTGAATGTGGATGATCTAGTTCCAGTAATTCACTTTTCGCTATATTGATTTTGTATCCTGAAAACTCCCAAAACTCATTAATTTTTTCTAATTTGGACATGAATATCAGAATATCATTGCAAACAAAGTGAGCCGAACCTCCTGGTCCCCCACTCGTATGCCCTGGAAAACATTGCTTGACTCCAAATATCTAGCCTGGGGTTCTAAGGCCAAGTCAAAAAGTAAAGGCGACAGTGGACATCCCTGTCTGGTACCCTTTTCCAATATGAATGCTTCCGATATAAAGCCGGGAGTATGGACCTTGGCTTTCGGGGAATCATAAAGTCCTCGTAATAGAGTCCTGACGTTTCCCGTGATATTAATTTTGTCCATCACCATCCCCAGCCACCTCCACCTCATGTTATCAAACGCCTCTTCCGCATCGAGTGTCAGCAATGCCGGCGATTCACCTGGCTGAGAACGGTGACGCACCCTATCTAGAACTGTGAGTACCTTACGTAAGTTTGCTACTGCCGATCTCCCTTTTATAAATCCTACCTGTGCCGGTGCGATAAGAGCGGGCATCAGGGTCGCCATCCTTTCTGCCATAATTTTTGTTAAGATTTTGAGATCTTGATCTATAAGTGAGATGGGTCGATAGGATCCTGGATTCAAAAGATCTTTCCCTGGCTTGGGCAAAACTTTGATATAAGCCATATTAGATCCCGCCTGTATTGTGCCAGATTTCAATACCACATTGTAGTATTCTAACAACGTAGGAGCAATTTGGTCCAACATAGCCTTGTAAAATTCCCCCGTGTACCCATCTGGACCCGGGGACTTGCCATTGTGCACATTTTTTACCACTCTGCTGATTTCCTCCAATGAGATATCCTCATTCAGATGGCCCAACTGATCTGATGTAAGAGAGGGGAGGCTAATGGAATCAAGAAAAGCTGCTCCGTCACCCACATCGGACTCTCCCTCTCTATAAAGCTCCTTGTAAAAATCACATAAAATGGAGTTTATCTCTCGCGGCCCCCTTTGAATTTGTCCCTCCCTATTTTTCATGGCTAAAATCTGAGAAGAAGGAAACCTGCCCTTTGCTAGCCATGCCAGAAGTTTCCCCGACTTATTTCCATATCGAAACAAGTCCGCTTCAAAGTGTGCTCTGTAGATTCTTTCCTTCCTATCCAACCACAGCTCATAATCTTGTCTAGCAGCAATCCATTTCTTCCTATCCGAATCTAATAGAGAGGACATGTAAGTAGTATACGTCGATCGAAGGTGTAAGCTAGCTGCCTTATAAGATTGCATCGTCTTTTTTTTATATGTACTCACATAAGCTATCAATCTACCTCTCATAACCGCTTTAGCCATGGCCCAATATAATGCAGGTGTTTCCTTGTGAGGTTCATTATCAAGTGCAAATTCTAACCACCACCCCTTCATTGTTTCCACAAATGTCTCGTCCTTAAAGGGAATGTGACGCTAGAAAAAAAATTAGGTGATTAAACATTGTTGTAATTTTTTTAATTTTTTTCACGAGTCAGGAAATATTATAAATTAGATTCTAATTTATAATATTTCCCAGTGCTGGTCACTAGATGGAGCAATTCCCAAAATTGCAGCATTGCATGTGGTAAAGCAACCACATTGCTTTATGCTGCAAAATTTGAGAAAACTCACTCGCTCTAGTGAGCTCTCAGAATCCCCCCCTCCTTTATCCTGGCTAGTGCCGGGAGAATCGAGGGGATTGAACGGTCAAACCTCCTACACTGTGTGTCGCCATTTTTTGAGCTAACACACAGTGTAGTAGGTTTACATACACTAGTAAACACACAGTAAAACACTTACATACACAGAAATAACTTACCTGCTCCAGCCGTCGCCGCTCCCTCCGGTCCGTCCGCTCCGTCTGCTACCTCCCGCTCCAAGTGCACAAGTCCGGAAGCCGCGACCGGAAGTAGTAATCTTACTGTCCGGCCGCGACTTCCGGTCCACAGGAAAATGGCGCCGGACGTCGCACAGTTCAACTTGGACTGTGTGGGAGCGGCGCATGCGCCGTTCCCACACAGACGGCGTACAGCATAGTGGATAGAACGGGCCCCGTTCGCATTCACTATGGGACTGTATGTGCCGTATTCCACAATTTTGTTCACTTGTGGACCTTGTTGGAGTTTCAGACCTAAGTTTTGGTAAAACACTCTATTATCCACATTGGGGCCATAAACATTATATAAACTAAGATTTTCCCCGCTGACCTCCACGTGAAGTTTTATCCATCTACCGTCTGTGTCCGTTTCTTGGGATAAAATTTTGTGGGCTAGATTTCTATGAAATAAAATCAATACCCCCGCTTTACCCTTCGCTGCCGGAGATCCGCAGACATCTCCCACCCACAGTTTTTTCATACGATCAAATTCCGGGGTATCTAAGTGAGTCTCCTGTAAGAAAACCACATCTGGTTTTAGACGTTTCAGGTACCTCAGAATTTTAATCCTTTTATTGGGAGATTTAAGTCCCTTTACATTCCATGAAATAACTTTCATAAAGGTTTAGTTGTGGGAAAGATATCAGCGGGACAATACCCGAACCAAAAACTGACAGAATGTTGACAACCAGGCCATGGCATTAGTAAATGTTGGACCAGCCAATTTTATAGTAGGTGGATGGATTTTTCCGTAATATCCCCGTGCATTCAAGCTCAGTTGCAAAACATCTTTACATTTGGCAATATAATGTATAAACAGTAACATTCTTATACAGAAACAAACATAACTTGAGAAAACCGTGCCCTGTATGGGCTTGTACATTAATACATTTGGTGAACAGATCTATTCTGATGCACCCTCTTTCGATCTGGACCTCTCTTTTTTCCTGCATGTGAAGAGAATCTCCCCCCGCACCCCCGGGTATAACATTTCCAAAGCGTGAACCCATGGATTAACTGGGAGATTATCTACCCTTCAACCCCCCAATGCGGGTACCAAGAGAAAGGCAGCATATGTTCGATGTCCATCGTGCTCCATTAAAATACACTCTGCGTCCGCCTCTCTTACCCGACCATCATAAATAAACAGTGGCGAAAGTCAATCAGTCCGGACCTCTAGCCACCCTGGAAGGGCGTGGGGATCGGCGATCTCTATGGCCGAAGTCCAAAACCCGGCCTTCCTTACGATTCCAGACATCATCTCTCTCTCCGTTGGCTTCTTGACTGCGTCTGGGTACTGGATCTCCACTTTGGTTTCCATCTCTGACCTCGTGCAAATTAAGAGCCTCTTCTGATTCCTCCGGGGAGCAAAATGACTTGGTACGGCCATCCCGACCAAAAACCCTTAAGGTAGCCGGATACTGCAATTGGAAGCGCTGTTGTCTTTGAAAAAGTGTGGAACAAATCTTGCTGAAAGCTCTCCGTTGTTTCGCTACTTCAGCTGAATAATCTTCAAAGAGTAGGAGTTTAAAGCCTTGTATTTCCAGTGGCTGAGCTTTTTTGCGGTAAGCTCGCAGTAGTGATACCTTGTCATTGAAATCCAGGAATTTCATAATGACTTGTCTGGGTCTTTGTTGACGATTTGTTAGGTCATCCCTGTTGTACTGAGGATCTGGTCCTATACGATGGGCTCTTTCCACCCGGCAATAATATCCAAGCCCCAAGGCCTTAGGCAAGTCCTTATCGCAAAGCGCTTGCAAATCAGACGATTTACATTTTTCAGGTAGGCCCACCATCCTGAGGTTGTTTCGGCGGGATCTGTTCTCTATATCCTCCACCTCATCTCCCAGTCACTTATTTTCCACCAGTGACTTCCGCAGGGTGGAGTGTATGGTCAGATTTTTATCCTCCAGCATAGCAAGTCGCTGTTCCAACTCGTCCAGTCTCGTGCCATGCTCAGTGACTTCCTTTTGAAGTCTGTTAAAGGAGGCTTGAATCGTAGTTTCTAGCGTCTTTTGTATATCCGGTGCTATGCGCTTAGCCACTTCCATAGCCAGTTTCTTATAATCGATCAGGGCAACTCCCTCCTGGGAAATATCCCTCTCCTCCAGGTCAATCTCTGTGTCACTCCCGATTGGATCCGAACTTTGTATCCCCTGCGAGGACGGGGTCTCCACTGACCGCCCCCCCCTCTCAGCCTCTTTTATCAGGGTATTCATTTTTTGCCCGCTGCGCAGCAGATATCTTTCCATAGAGAGCTTCCCGCTCTGATCTGCACCTTCTGCTATGAGTGCAGGTTTAGATGTGACTGGATTGTAGGACCTGAGGTCGAAACGGAATTGAGAATGCAGCTTTGGCTGTGATTGGAGTAGAACATGCAGCTTTGGCTGTGACTGGAGTATAGCATGGAGCTTTGGCTGTAACTGGATTATAGCATGCAGCTTGGGCTGTGACTGGAGTATAGCATGCAACTTTGGCTGTGATTGGAGTAGAACATGCAGCTTTGGCTGTGACTGGAGTATAGCATGCAGCTTTGGCTGTGATTGGAGTAGAACATGCAGCTTTGGCTGTGACTGGAGTATAGCATGCAGCTTTGGCTGTGACTGGATTATAACATGCAGCTTGGGCTGTGACTGGATTATAACATGCAGCTTGGGCTGTGACTGGAGTATAGCATGCAGCTTTGGCTGTGACTGGAGTATAGCTTGCAGCTTTGGCTGTGACTGGAGTAGAACATGCAGCTTTGGCTGTGACTGGAGTAAAGCATGCAGCTTTGGCTGTGACTGAAGTAGAGCATGCAGCTTTGGCTGTGACTGGAGTAGAGCATGCAGCTTTGGCTGTGACTGGAGTATAGCATGCAGCTTTGGCTGTGAGTAGAACATACAAAGCACTTCTGGAGCAGTTAACCTTGACTCAGCCTTGCAGTGGAATGAGGGATCAGAGTAGCACTTCACCCAGAGCGCAGCCCTCGTGGTCTGCCTGCAACAATGGCCGCTCCCAGACCGGAAGTGAAGCTCTTCTTCACTGTATCTGTCCCAGCGTTCGCCAGGCCAACGTTCCACTCACACTCTCTCTGCCAAACCTCTCCTGAGACCCTCTGTCTCACCTCCAAGCCGGGTCCTGCAATCTCCCCCTCTCAGAACCGTATCCCGGGACGTCGGGTGGTGCAAGCTTGCTCCTGCCGCGCTCCGCCCGTAAGTACCGAGAATCTCCGGTGTCACTACTGTCTCCCCCCGCACTGACAGCTGGCCTCCGTGCTCGGCCGTGTCTCCACGCTTTAGTGGCTGGTCTGCGCCGCGTATAGCGGCTGTTACAGCCGATTTACCTGGCTGGGTGCGGGAGTTCCTCTTCCCTGCGTCCTCACATGCAGGCGCCGGAACCGGAAGTCCATAATTTTTTTTTTTTTTAGTAAGTTACTTTTTTTTTACATATTTTTTAAGGTTTTTTGCTGTATGTTTGTTTTTCTTCCACAAGTGGAAAGTATTAAAAATGAAATAATAATTTGACATGTTTTCCTATATTGGACAGCACTTCCCAGAATTACAGCAAGGTGAATAAGGGAAAGCAACCTGACTCACAGCTGCCGTAAATGTGGGAGGGAGACTCACCCCGACTCCCTATTTTTGGCTACAAGCCAGGAAAAGGTGTCTTCAAATTGCTAAGCATTGTCCAGCTCCATTTTGGGTGTGCTTTTAACAATGTAGCTGGTAGAAGCTATAGGACACACCAAAAGGCTCAGTGTTGAAAGTCCAGAAGGAATCCCCTGTGGTGAATGACTTTTCAGTTGACAGGTTCACACGGCGTGTATTTGACGTGTTTTTTTGTCGAAAACCACATAAAAAAACGCTTGATTATGCTTTTCATTTACATAATTGGTAAAGCGCGCTGTTAGTACATACAACGCACTTTTTTACACATGCGTTTTTAAAAAGTGTCGAGTCAATTCCTTTGCACGTAAAATGTGCCAAACGTTCCCATAGTCAATTATGCGCCAAAAAGTGCACACAAAATGTGTCAAAAAACACGTGAAAAAAGCGTGAAACGCTTGATTAAGCTTCCCATTTACATTAATGGGAAAGCAAGTGTTTTAAAAAAACACGTTGCGTAAAAAAGAAGCGTTAGATCAATTCTTTGGTGCATAAAATGCGCCAAATGTTCCCAGAGTCAGTGGGAGTCCTAACTACGCGCCCAAAAACTTGCAAAAAATGCACACAAAAACTGCAAAAAAACACGCAAATAAAACGGAAGCGTGCATGGCACCATAGAAATGAATGGGTCAGTGTGCTATCCGTTAAAAAAAACGATAGCACACTGAAGCATTTCACTGAAGTGTGCTTGAGGCCTAACATAATTTTTTTTGTAGGTTCCGCTGGACCTATTGGTCTACGCGGTAGATTCGGTGGACTACTGTGATGAGCTACGTTTTTTTTATTTTATGAAATGTGGTGGAGTTTCTATTCCGATAAAAATATTTTCTTATGTCTCTATTTTTTTAATCCTTTATTAGCGCCTTAGTAATGGCAGTTGTCTGTTTGGCTTAACCACTTCCCGCCACAGCCCTTTTTCTGATTTAAATTTTCGTTTTTTCCTCCCCACCTTCCAAAAGCCATAACGTCTTTATTTTTCCGTTGATATAGTCCTATGAGGGCTTGATTTTTGCGGGACGAGTTGTAGTTTTTCGTAGCACCATTTATTTTGCCATATAATGTACTAGGAAATGGGAAAAAAATTGTTTGTGGGGCAGAAAATGAAAAAAACAGTGATATCCTCCATGGTTTTTTGCGCGCCGTTATTACGGAATTCACTGTGCAATTAAAACAACATGTTAACTTTATTCTGTGGGTTAATACGATTACGGCGATACCAAATATATATAGTTTTTCTATATTTTACTACTTTTACAAGTAAAAACCTGTAGAAGTGTAGAAAAGAAAATTTATTTTGTGTCGCCAAATTCCGAGAGCCACAACTTTTTTATTTTTCCATCGATTAAGTGGTATGAGGGCTTATTTTTTGCGGGATAAGCTGTAGTTTTTAATAATACGATTTTGGTGTAAATGCGACAGTTTGATCACTTTTTATTTCATTTTTTTGTGGGAGATGAGGGGACCAAAAAATAGAGATTCTGGTGTTTTTTTTTACGGCGTTCGACGTGCGGGTTAAATAATGATATATTGTAATAGTTCAGACTTTTACGGACGTGGCAATACCAATTATGTTTATTTTTTTTATTTTTTTTTACTATGCTCTAGGGGGAAAATGGGAAAAAGGTTTTTTTTTTTAACTTTTAATATTTTTATTTTTTTTTACACAAAAAAAAACTTTATTTAACTAATTTTTAACTTTTTTATTAGTCCCCCTAGGGGACTTCAACCAGCGATCGTTAGATCGCTTGCACAATATACTGCAATACTAATGTATTGGCAGTATATCGTGATTCTGACAGGCATCTATTAAGCCCTGCCGGAGGCAGTGGTTAATAGGTGCACAAGGGTGGCGGACCTGGGGACTACATTAGGCTCCAAGGCAGCCATAGCAACCATCGTCCCCCCGCGATTGTGTTGCGGGGGGCGCGATAAGCTGTTAGAGGGGGTCGCCCCCTCTTTCTAACGATTTAAATGCTGCAGTCGCTATTGACCGCGGCATTTAACGAGTTAAACCAGCGGGATCGCGCTCCAGCGCGATGCCGCTCGTTACTCTGAAGTGTCGGCTCCATACTTCCCCTACCTGACTTTGGCATATGGATACGTCAAATGTCGGAAAGGGGTTAATGTTAGCTAGTAAAAAGGCTAATACTAACCCCAATTATTATCCCGGTACCCACCACCACCAGGGGTTTCGGGAGGAGCCGGGTACGATCCAGTACACGACTATCTGTAGTGATGGTTGGGCACTGGGGTGACCGCAGGTTGGTATTATGAGGCCGGGTAGAGCCAAAAAACGTGACTTTTCCCACCCTGGTAATACTAGGCGGCTGCTGCTGTATTGTATCTGGCTGGTTAAAAAAACAAAAAACGACGTGGGGTCCCCCCCCATTTTCATAACCAGCCAGATACAACACAGCAGCAGCAGCCTAGCATTTCCAGGATGGGAAGGTCCACGGTTTATGGCCCTTTCTCAGCCTAATAATACCAGCCTGCGGCCGCCCCAGTACCTAACCGTCGCTACAGATGGTCGGGTACTGGATCGTACCCGGTTCTTCCCGATACCTCTGGTGGCGGTGGGTACCGGGGTAATAATGGGGGTTAGTGTTAGCTTTTTACTGCCAAACACCAAGCCCCACCTTAGTAATGGACGTCCTCAAACAGACAACTGCCATTACCAAGGCGCTAAAAAGTATTAAAATCCTCACACAATCCTCGCTAACCATTTTATATAAAACAAACAAAAAAAAATGTAGATCATCGCAGTAGTCCAGCGAATCTACGATGTAGTCCAATAGGTCCAGCTGAAACTGCAACACACAAAAAATAAAGTTACTAATATGAAAAATACAAAGACCTACTGCGACTTCTGTCTTCTCCCCACAATAAATACTAGAGGTCCACACAAGCACCCTGCACACACCCCCCACGCAAACCATTACAAACCCCCCCCTCAAGCACCCTGCACCTAACCCCCCCACAGTTGTGTGGGGCGCAGTTGCATGTTTGGGGGGGATGTGTGTATGCGCGCGCACACAGCCCTGCTACGCAAGTGCGCGCACACAGCTCTGCTGCGCGGGCGCACGCACACAGCTCTGTTACGCACACACACACAGCTCTGCTATACATACACACACACAGCTCTGCTACACATACATACATACATACATACCCACACACAGCTCTGCTACACATACATACATACATACACACTCAGATATGCTACACATACATACACACACAGCTCTGCTACACATACATATAAACACAGCTCTGCTACACATACATACATGCACACACACAAAGCTCTGCTACACATACCTCTGCAACACAAACATACACACACACACACACACACAAAAAGCTCTGCTACACATACATACACACACAGTTACAGCAGGTGTAGGGGGGGCGTGAGCAGGGGGGGGCACAAGGGGGGCCGCGAGTGGGTGGGGTCGCAAGAGGCAGGGGCTTTGAAAGAGAGACAGAGACACACAACTTACCTGCAGTGCAGCCAGTCTTCATAATGGCGTCGGCTTTCTCGCTACAAACGTCGCTCTGCACTGCATGCGCAGTACAGAGTGAGCTAGGAGATGCAGGAGGATACAATGAATGGGAGATGTTCATTATATCCTATGCACTGTGCTGCCGTATCCCATTTGTGTATGTGTCGTTAAGAGACACATACACAGATTAAATAAAACATGGCAGCCCCCAGTAAAGTAAGAAAGTGTTAAGAAAAAAACATTGTGTGTGAAAAAATAAAGTCAATATAATATTTTTATTAAATAAAAACACAAATTAATTTAAAAAAAAAATCATTACACTGTCCTTTTAAAGCTGACTTTCATGCTCTGGGATCTAGAATGTAAGCAATGGAGGCAAACATTTATAACATGGTGACGACTGTTAACCAGCACTTTGATTGTATTGACGACATATACCAACAGCTTGAGGAAGCCCACTCTAAGCTGGAAGACATGGAAAATAGATCCAGGCGGAAAAATTTCCGTATAAGACGTCTATCAGAGAATGTTTTGGATTTGAAAACTGTGGCACATGATCTCTTCAAACAGCTCCTTCCTGATTTATCTGACCAATATTTTGACATTGATAGAGTGCATAGGGTGCACACTGCCCCCTGCACGGATTGTCTGCCTAGAGATGTGTTGGTGAAGCCTCATCATTACTCTGTAAAGCAAAAGGTCATGAAAGCTTCCAGGTCCTCAGAACAGTTACGACTGCGTAGCTGCAACATTCAGATCTTTGCTGATTTGGCTCCTTGTACGATCCAGAGGCGTAGTTCATTGAAGCCTCTCCTCCAAGTCCTGATTCGTCACGAGATTAGATATCGATGGCCCTACTCTTTTCATCTTACATTTTCCTATTGCAATCGGTCACACAGGTTTGCTACTCTGCGAGAAGGAGAGGCCATTATGGAACGCTTGGGACTTCTTTCAAGGGATGGTACACCCCCGCTGATTAAATCGCCACCGCCAGCTTCCTCCTCTTCTACAGCACGTCTTCAACGGCTCTGGAGCTCCAGATCTTTGGCCTGACCTGCAGCTTCTAATACCTGAATTTGTCATCTAGATGTGCTCCTCATGGGATCCTGTGACCGGAACTTTCTTCACGTATAAGTTCCCATTCTCGTTTACTAATAACGTTAACTTTTACACTGCTTTTGCCTTTATTATTGTGGTATTTTTTGCTGTTGTCTTGCAGCTAAATTAGGGCTGAGCTATTGAGAGCTGGTCCTTCCGTAGGGTGATGGCATGCCCTCCTTGGGATCTTGAGAGACCCCACTGATATTGTATTGTTCTTGGGGTGGTGCTCTCTCAACATCCCTTATGACCCTGTTTGGACGTTGCTTTACATCTTGCTATATGTATCAACATAACATATCTTTATTGTCCTTTCTCTTTTGCTTTTGCTCATCTCCCCTTCTTTCCTGTCCGCTTCTTATGATGGTCGAATGTCTTAGTTTCTTATTACGCACAAACGAAGGCCAAATAAGTTTTTTCAATGCCATGTTTAGATACTTCCTCAACTCCTTGGTAAAGTGTTTTTGGATGGAGATTCCAATGTAGCACTAGGTCACCTCCTTGACAAAACGGTCACAGGTTCCTCCTCCCTTCGCCCCCCCCCCCTAAACAGGGGTTGCAATTACCAAGCTTTTACACTCCTATGATTTTGTAGATGCCTGGAGGTCTGCCAATCTCTCCACCAGGGATTATACCTTTTATTCTCATGCCCATTCATTTTACTCTCGTATAGATCATCTATTCCTACCATCTCAGCTTTTAAATCGTTTACTTCGTGCCAAAATACATCCCATTTCGTGGTCAGTTCATGACTTGGTGTTGTTTAAACTGGATTGCTTCTGGCTTAAACCTAGGTCTAACTCATGGCGTTTAAATGAGTCCCTTCTGACAAACCCCCAAATATTCAAAGAAATCACAACGGAACTTGTACAGTATTTCCACCTTAACCTTGTGCGACTGACACTTCCCCGGCAATTAACTGGCAGGCCCACAAAGCTACCCTTAGAGGAAAACGTATTAAGATTGCCTCGCGTCTAAAAATAACTAGGGACCATACTCTTAAAGATAAGCAAACTACTTATTTAGCTTTAGTTGGACAATAGAAAGTGAATACTAACCTTGATTTGCGGTCTAAAATTGAGGATACCCGTACTGAACTTAATTTATGCCTCACGACTATCACAGAACGTCACATTCGTTGGATGCAATACCGATTTTTTGCCCAAAGTGACAAACCCGGCACCCTCTTAGCTCTGAAACTTGCTCCATTGTCTCGTAACTTTATGGTCCTTAAACTAAGGGAGGCTGGCGAACGGTAATCTCAGGCAGCACCTTAAAGAAATTCTCAATTGTTTCTTTTCATTCTATTCTTCCCTGTATAAATCCCCTTCCAGATGGATGAAGCGAAAGCTGATACATTATTTAAGGATATTTCCTTGCCCGTATTAACAGACCCCCACAGGGATAATATGGATGCCCCTATATCGACTCAGGAAGTTCTGGCTGCGATTAAATCCCTCAAACCAGCTAAATCCCCAGGATCGAATGCGTTCTCTAATCTCTATTATAAAAAAATTTGCGGATGTTTTGGCCCCTCAATTGGTCATCCTCTTTAATGCTTTAAGGGATGGTAGTCCTCCTGGACCTAATGCCCTCAGAGCGTACATTTCAGTGATCCCAAAACCAGGTAAGGACCCCTCTTCATGTCAAAATTATAGGCCAATATCACTAATTAATGTTGACATGAAGATTCTCACTAAAATCTTGGCCACGAGACTTAATGCCTTTCTAGAACAATACATTCACCCAGATCATGTGGGTTTCATTCCAAACAGACAAGCGGCTGATCAGACTAGAAGGATCATTGATCTTATATCCCTTGTTTGTTCACACTGGGATGGAACACGGAAATAGGGAGCACTGTGCCTGTCACTGGATCTGCATAAGGCTTTTGATTCCCTTAGCTGGGACTACTTATTTTTTGTCCTGAAGCGTTGGGGGTTTGGGGATACATTTATTACCCTTTTGAGAAGTCTATATTCGGCTCCATCTGCCCAGGTAAGGATCAAGGGATTCTTCTCAGACCATATAACTATAAGCCGGGGAACGAGACAGGTGTGCCCTCTATCCCCTATTATTTTTGTCTTGGCAATAGAACCCCCGGCCCACCTGATCAGGATGATTAACGACATAAAATGAGTTGAGGTTAGGGGTCAGACTCATAAATATGCACTTTATGCAGACGACATTTTACTGGTTTTGTCATCGTCCCTTACGTCCCTCCCCAATCTTTATCATGTTTTGGTCCAATTGTAATGACGGGGTAGGGAGACAGACAGGTGAGCCCTAATCTACCCGCCACTCAGTCCCTGCCTACTTGCAACGGCCCGTCCTAGGTGACGGCGTACAACTGGGCGACGGTCCCTACGCTCAATAAGTGCACGACAGACAAACAGACAAGGGTACACAGAAGCTAAGGGAAATGGGGCCGTTGCCCACGGCAACACAGTGAGCAACAAGAGTAGTGAACGAGCCGAGTCAAACCAGGAGTGTACGAGGTACAAATCGCAGAGCAGGATCGTAGTCAGTAAAGCCAGGGTCAAAATGAAGCAAGGTCAATAATCATAGCAGGAGCAGCAGAGTCAGGAAAGAGGAAAGAATCACAGGCAAGGGAGGAGCAGGAAATGCAGATATAAATAGACAGAGGGCGGGAGCTAGCTCCGTCTGGCCAGGCTGTGATAGGCTCTCCCACTCCTAAGCCTCCCAGCCTGAGTGGTAGAAGATGAAGTCAATCTCTCAGACTGACTAACCACGGGCGTCGACACAGAAGCTGTGTCTGGCAGATCCTTTACACGAATTTTCCCAAATATCGAGATTAAAAGTCAACCATAAGTCTGAGTTTTTGAACATCAGCATTCCACATTCCATGGCTAAGTTGATACAACTGAACTTTGAGCTGAGATGGAGGGAAGACAAAATCTCCTATCTGGGGGTTCACCTTACTCCCTGCTACTCCACCCTTTTCTGCACAAATTTCCTCCCTCTCAAACAAAAATTGAAAACAGACCTGTTACACTGGGCTTCTATGCCTCCTTCCTGGTCCGGTAGGATAGCAGCTGTTAAAATGACGCTTCCTCACAGAATCTTATACTTCTTCCGCACTTTACCAATAGATGTCCCTGCCTCCTATTTAAAAGACCTTCAAATGCTTATATTGTCCTTCGTTTAGGGTCCTAAACAATGTAGAGTCCCACAAAGTACTCTCTATGCTCCTAAAGTATCGGGGGGTTTGGGTCTACCGAACCTCACTAAATACTACTATGCTGCTCGTTTGACACCCTTAGGGTATGTGCACACGATAACTGCATTTACGTCTGAAATTAAGGAGCTGTTTTCAGGAGAAAACAGCTCCTGCATTTCAGACGTTATTGCTCGTACTCGCGTTTTGTGAAGCGTCACTTACGGACGTAATTTGGAGCTGTTCTTCATTGAATTCAATGAAAAACGGCTCCAATTACATCCCAAGAAGTGTCCTGCACTTCTTTGACAAGGCAGTAATTTTACGCGTCGTCTTTTGACAGCGACGCGTAAAATGACAGGTCGTCGGCAGAGTACATCGGCAAACCCATTGAAATGAATGGGCAGATGTTTGCCGACGTATTGGAGCCGTGTTTTCAGGCGTAATTCGAGGCGTAAAACGCCTCGTTTACGCCTGAAAATAGGTCATGTGAACCCACCCTAAGTCTCATTCCACAGCACAAGTAACCAAACACGTTGGATTTTTATTGAACAGGCAGCTACTCCTGATGTTCCTGTAGACCAGTTGTTATGGCTGAAGCCCAAACACAGACCACCCGTGTTATGTCCACTCCTCTCTTCCTCCTTGGCGCTGTGGGATAAACGGAATAATAGCTTCCGGCTCTGTTTCGTGCACACACCTGTAGCCAGATTATTTGCTAATCCTATTTTTGCTCCTGGTATGCAACCGTCAGCGTTTCAATGGTGGCTAGATAAAAATCTGTACCGAATTGGACACTTTTGTGATAAGCTAGGCGTAAAATCCTGTAATTTTTTTCAGTCCATACACCACATGCCGGACTCTGAGATTTTTCGCTTCCACCAGATTCACCATTTTATGTTCTCATTTAAACCTACTTCAGTTCTGAAAAATAATTCAGTATTTGAGAACTTATGTTTGAATAATTCTAATGGTCATCATCTCTTACAGTGGCGTAGCTATAGGGGTCGCAGCGGTCGCAATTGCGACCGGGCCCCGAAGCCAGGGGGGCCCATGGCCCCCTGCACTACATCAATAAAAAGTTACTATAGTAAGTGGGTCTGCAGCGCAGTGGAGGTCCTGACGTCACAGAGCTGTGGGTAGCGCATGACGTCACAACACTATGCGCCGCGCACAACATCCCGACCCTGGATAGAGTTAGGAGCTCCACTGCGGCAGAAGAGGAGGGTAAGTTTAATATCCCTGTTGTAAAGGATCTGCCAGGCACAGCTTCGGGGTTAACTTCCTTAGGTAATCAGTCTTCACCTGAGTCTATCTCTATGAGACTGACTCCAGCTTCCACCACTCAGGCTGGCAGGCTTAGGAGTGGGAGAGCCTATCGCAGCCTGGCCAGACTCAGCTAGCTCCCGCCCTCTGTCTATT